>NC_140166.1:176120487-176442987 GCF_963971535.1 Notolepis coatsorum | reverse complement strand
TTGATTAGCGGTGCGAGTTACTAAAATGGTTTGGAAGACTAACCAGGGTAAGTTGGGGCTATAGAGGGATGACGTAACTGAATATTGCATGAGCTAATCAAACTAACAAAATTAATGGTTTTAGACAGGAACAATGGAACATTTAATGTTAGACAGAGTTGGAAACAAAGGACTATTTAATTTTGTTGCAGGGGTATTTATGCCTCTAGATGATAGTTAATTCTGTTGGATGAGTGTGTAGCATTTAAGCACTCACAATTTTTTTGTTTATTTACAATTTTCTTTGTTTTTGTTTGACTATATTTTTTAGGAACTGGCTGGCTGGGAGGGATCTCTCGCTGGTCAGGGATAGCAGGTGGTGGTGACACAGCGAGACTGGTAGGAAGTCTGATATAATGAGCTGGAAACTGAGAAATGGACGGGAGCTGGTTCATGGTTTGTTTTCCGCTCATTAAGAGTCCAGATGTAGAATCTGGGGGGTTGTGTCACATGTTGGGTTATGTTAAGTGTTGGGAAAACATATTTCTCTGTCTATAGAAAGCTCTGTAGGTTTCTGGTCGCAAATTGGCCAGATAGTGTTCATGTAGGGTGCAGACATGTGAATTTGATGATTGACTTATGGGAGGCTCTGCACCGGCTTGTTGAAAGCTGGCGGAGTGTGTGTGATGAGTGTTTAAAGAGACTGTGGTTTGTTGACCATGCACAATAGGTTCTGTTGGTGATTGGCCTCGTCTAGAGCTGGCTGTCCGGACCGAGGAGCTGTCGGGAAACAAGGTATTGATAGTGAAATAATGAATATTCCACTTTTAAGGGTGTGGATAGTTGTGTTGAGCTTGAGATATTTGATCTAGTAAAACAGTACAGCACAAATAAGAAATGAGACAAAGGTGATTTGATTGGATGCTAACGTAAGAAGCTGTAAAATACATAGATAAATGATTTGGAGAATTATGTATTGTCAAAATGCGGAACAGTAGAGAATGTATCTGCGAAAATAAATGTTTCCAATCTATTATGTGTTTTGTAAATAATAATCCAAAATGCAAATAAGGACAGAGGGAAAATCGTTTCCCTCTGTGGAAAATTGGAGCAGTACCGAGACCTGCACACAACAAAGAGGAGGCTGTGGTTAGCACAAGGTACAACAAGAAGAAAACGGTTAAAAACGAATTAAAAATAAGCTGGTAATGATCTGTCAACACACAGGACTGATTTGGTTGAACGCTCTCCCTCTAGTACGGTTTGCTTGTCGTTCGTGCGAACTTCGCGGTCTGCGTTTGACACCGCACGAAATGATGCTAGGTCGCTGCATGGTAGTACCAGGTTTGCGCGCGACAGGCAAAGGTCCGAGTTTGGACATCCTGGACAACGACATGCGTGAGTACGTAAAATACATGTCAGAGATACACAAAAGTATTCTGGTTCATGTCTCCAGTAGACAGGAGCATGAAACCGGGGAGGAGGTGAATAGGCAGACTACACCTCAAATCATACCAGGCGACTACGTTTATGTCAAAGTATTTAGACGCAAGTGGTTTGGCGCGAGACGGGAAGGGCCATACAAAGTCGTTCGAGCCACCGAGAGGGCTTTACAAGTTGAAGGATCGCCTATGTGGTTTCACGTTACTCATTGTGTAAAAGCAACCAATACGGACCAAGAATGGGAACCTGAACCACAAGACCTTGACGGTAAAACCGGGGCGTCGCAACCATCACACGAAGGCGAAGTGAAGGCGGCGCTAACCCCAAACGATGGGGAAAACCCGGATGATTATGGCGAGCCAGACCGAGGGGGCCACGATTGGCCACCAGTAGAAGATGAAGGTTTTTTACAGGAACCAGACAGAGGAGAGGATTATGAATTGGAACATAATAACTTCTCCTCTGTGGACATGGAGAAGGTACCAGAAGAGCCAGAGGAACCAGTGCTTAGCACAAGCCCGGAACAAGATACTCGACCACAACGAGTCATCAAGAAGCCTAAACGATATACATAGGCAAAGGAAGGGATAGTGTAACTGATAGGCCTTGGAGAGGGCGTGTACATATTAATTTTTGATTTTTGATTTTTCATTAGCTAAGCTCTCTCCTTTTTTAGAAATGTTTAGATAGTAAATGCAATGTAAGGTCTTTTCTTTCAGAGTGAATTGCACAAAACAGACACATTTGGATAAAAAACACATAAAGTATAGTCTAAAACCTGGTAATTGGTACGATCATCTTTTTGTATAAAGGGACGGACCTAGACGGAAGTGAAATTGATATAACTGATAACATTGTATATAACCTGCAAAATGAGTGGAAATTGTTAAACGGTGTGCGTGAATAGAGAACTGTGTAAATAAAAGATGGGTCCATAGTCGGTCAGTGGGGGAGGGAGTAATGTGGGTGTTGAAAGCAAATGATACTAACAAATATGGAAAATGAGTCAGAAGGATTCTGGAAAGGTTTGGCTCTGAGCGAATTAGGTTAAACAGTAAGGTTAAGGTAATTGTAAACAGTTTGTTTGAGGAATTACTAACATGTATCTTGGGGATTATCAATCCCCAAACCGGGGAAACTGTAGTAGAATTCCAGCCAAACTGGTGTTTATTGTACTGTATATCATGAAGCACAGAATGGCGAAAACACAGAGGTAAAATACATACACGTTTCTTCCCCCGCTCCTAAAGTACAAGAAACGAGACACCTCTGACTTAGTAATGCAGCTGTTGGTTCAGGCTTCCTCAAATCTCTGTGGAGGGGGGTTGAAACAAGCAGACGCTTATTGAGTAAGAGATAGTGTCTCGTTTGATCCTTCCTGGGAAAGTCAATAACATGGGTGATTTTACAACCCAGGGCCCTAGGCCATCTGGTCCAACAAAGAAACTGCCATGGGAAGATGCCAGTTTGTCTCTGCTGAAAACAAAAGAACAGTAAGATCAAAAGAAAAGACCATTTGAAACCACATCGTGACGCAATTCGATGTAAAACGTCACGATAAGGAGTTAGCCAATGAGAATTGAGAGTAAGTGTCCTCCAATAGGAACACTCGAGGAGAGGTTGGAAAACGCCCGCTTGCCGTAACATTAGAGGCGGAGCCTAAATTTGATATTAGCAGACTCCGTGCTAGTAGAGGCACAAGAACCCACCCGAACAGAGACCCAGGAAGCGACAAAGAACACACACCCTTTTTCTCCACAACAGACTGAGGAAACCACGCAGCAGAGAGACGGCCGCAAAAACCTACCATCTGAAGAAGCCGAGACGAGACATGCCCATAGATATTGAATATTTAGCCTAAAGTCTGGTGAACCTCGGCATAGTGAGGTCTTCCATCAGGTTTTATTGCAATTGTTCTTTCAAATCTTTGATTTGTATTGATTGAAATCCTTTTTATTAAACACGGATTCCTTTTCAAACTGCTCAGAACTCGATTTCTTCAACCGCCGCGCCGTGTTCTCTGAAGGTGTACGAGCAGAAAACCATCATATACATGGTTATCTGCATTTGTAGCTCAGTAGTACTTCAAAGAGCTTTTTAAGGTTTAAACACAGCGCAGAGTACGAAGATTAAGCTAGGAAGTTACTACAAACATGGCTAGGTTTAAACAAGAAACAGGAACCATAGCAAGAGAAAAAAAAGGGGGGGGGGTAAATAACCTGTGTACTGCATGATAAACGTGTGCAGTACGTCCACCAGGCCGGAAGAGGGCGATACTCTGCTGACAGGTCCGTTGTTTCCTATGGTTCACACAGAGTAGCTTGCTGCCTTGTCATAGCGCAATTAGACCGCCGTGTCAGGAGAGGGCGCTGTGCAAAAGTTCGTCTGACATTTTAGCGGCCTAGCAGGTCAACAGCAGGTGATGACGCCTCTGGCCGCAAACGTGACTATTTGCCATGTGTGTGGCTAGCAGAACGTAGCTGGAAGAGCGTGGCTGATGGATCCATGAGACCCCAGTCCAAAAAAATATGTACACACACACACAAAAAAAAAAAAAAAAAAATGCATCACGGAGGCATTAAGCCAAGTCGTGACGAGGCGTAAGTGACACGCATAGAAGTCCTAGGTCAGGGGAGCTCCAGTAGCTCACCACGTACCGCGAGTGCTATTTCAGCGCCGTGGACAACCGTGCTCGTCACGGATCTGGGGCTGAGCGCGTTCGAATCCCGGACGGCAGCCGTGCCTTTCCCAGAGTGTCTTCCCCCCCATCTGAACCCTTTCAGCCTGCTTCTGTCGGTCGAACTTGACCAAGTATGAATGCGATGAAAAAGCGATAAACGCTAAAAGAACCAGCTGACTGGTCAAAGTTTAAAAAAAAAAAAAGTCCTAGGTCATTTAAACAAAGCTGGCGCTTACCTCCCCGGCATATAGTGGACGTAAAAAACAAAAACAAAAAATAAAGTGGCATTATGTAAGTTATACAAAACAGACCAGGCCAACCCCCCCTTAAGTCAGACGCCGAGAAATATTTAAATAAAGCATCCAGGCGACACCTAACGTCACACAGTCAACCATATTTATAAGAACGAAGAAATATAGAGTGATATGACGCTCGGAGCGTTAGCCATAGGGAAGTGCTAACGGCCCAAAATCAGGCTACTACCGCGTTTGGTACTGGTGAGGCCGGTGTTGAGGCCCCTTTACGCCGGGTCCTCAAGAAGTCCACGGCGTCCTCAGGCGATGAAAGATGTTTTCTCGCGCTATCTCCGGTTGTGATGATAAGTCTCGCAGGGAACTGAAGAGACGGCTTGAGACCTTGCTTGTAGAGGGTCTTTGTAGCGGGAACGCTGCTCCACGACTTCAGGGCAGTAGTCTTCAAAGATTAGGACTGGTTTCCCTCTGTATTCCAGCGTTCCCCTCCTCTTCCGTGCCTCCCAGATAATCCTCTCTTTTATTCGATAGTGATGTAGGCGAGTAATAACCGTTCTAGGCCTGGAGCCGGGTGCTGGCTTGGCAGTAAGGGCCCTGTGACACCGGTCCAGCTCGGGTGGCATAGGGAGGACCTCCTTCCCCAGAATTTCAACCAGTACCTCCGCAAAAAAGTCACTGGGCCGGTCGCTATGAACGGACTCATCCAGTCCTAATATGCTAATGTCAGGGCCGCCTCAGGGGGTGTGCGAGCAGTGCGGTTGCACAGGGCCTCGCGGGAAGGGGGGCCTCGCACATTTTTTTTTTTTTTTTTTTTTTTATTTATTTTCTTTATTTATTTATTTATTTTTTATTTATTTTTTGCGAGGCCCCCCTTCCTGCGAGGCCCTTTTTCATCACAGACCTAAAATCTAGTTTTGCTTATATGCTTATATATTTCACATTAGACACGTTTGTAGAATGTGTCTGACTTGTTCCTGGGTCTGCGGCTCTGCAGCAGACATACTCACTATTGGAGCTCTGGGGCTCTGCAGAAGACATACTATTGGTTTCAACGAAGGGAGTGGTTACATCTTGCGTCAGCTGCGTTTGACTATTTCGCGCATGCAGCTTTGGAGGTTATGCTTAGTTATGCCAGCCAAGACGAAGAGGTCGGTCATTATCAGTCGGTCGGTCACCAAGGAACGTTGACGAAAGGCCTTTCGCTGGCGGGACAAAAAGAAGCTACCCAGGTGGCCAAAAAGTTCCGGCCCATTAATGGCCTGTATCCGGCAGGCCGGAAGAAATTAGTCGGCCCAAGTCCGGCTGCCAGAGTCGGCCAAGTAGGCGGCAATGACTGACTGGCCGATTCCGGCCCGAGTACACTGGGCCAGGTCCGGGGTTGCCGGAAGCGGTGAACGTCCGGATTGGCCGAGTAGGCGGCAATGACTGACTGGCCGATTCCGGCCCGAGTACACTGGGCCATGTCCGGGGTTGCCGGAAGCGGTGAACGTCGGGTTGCCTAAAGCAGCCCAGATGCGACCCACACACACTGGGCCAGGTTTGGTTGCCCGAAGCCTAGCCGACACTGCCAATGCAATGGTACTACACAGTAAATTCCGCAGAGTACATTTGACTCAAACTGAGTACATTTGATTCAAACTGAGTAAAGAAATTTTACTCAGTTTGAGTGAAATGTACTCAGTTTGAGTCAAATTTACTTTGCGGAATTTACTGTGTACCCAGTATTCTGCCAGAGCTACTCCACTATCTGCCTATGACCATACATTACCGGAAATACAGTAGGAAATGGTTGATTAGTAATACAATGCCACATATTTAAGGACCCTTCCCTTTACCAATGGAGTATTGGCATGTCCCGCATTGAACAATTCAGAAGTTTACATGCTGTCTCCTACCTCACTGAAATATATTCTCAGTGTATGTGCACATTGTACACAATATACACCATTCTGCAGTGAAGCTCAAATATCAAGTAAAGTAACAATTACCCCCATACATGCTACTTTTTCCAGTTAAAAATGACAACTTGAATAGATATTTAAACATTTATTAACAAAAAAATATCACATCCTCCTCTCTGAACCCAACGACAAAGCCTCCAATGAAATTAACCCATTGTTCCCCTGCAACAGCTTCTCCCACAGGGGATCTTTGATTAAACACCTGCTATCAGAAGAATATAGACAGTCAGAAAAAAAGTTCAGTTTACTACTTAAGTACATTTAAAAGTAGAAACTTTGACTTTTACTCAAGTGTGTACTTTCACTTAAACTTTCATGTTAGTCTAGCTTAGCAAATTTTTTTAGGAGAATTAATACAAAAACGAGTGATATGGCCGTTCAGTTGTAAATGAAAGCCTGCATTTAGTAAGACGTTGTTTATAAATGTCTTTTGGTTTAGTTATGAATGAATGACAGCATCTCTATAGCACAGCTCTATTACTAGGACATAAAGTGCTTTGGAATGACTGTATACATCATTCACAACGGGTGGCCCCAGCAGGAATCAAACTCCTAACCGTGACAGTGTTAGTGCCATGCTCGGAGTGCCAAGCACAAGACCCCAATGTTATGCGGGGCTCTGCTCATAGGCGGGCGGCTCGTGGCGTGGCTCGTAGTCCTGGTTGTAGAAGCAACCGTCGCCCTCCATGGAGACCCCCCTCCTCCCGCGTCACCCCAGCGAGGTGGCGGGTGGCGACCCTGACGAGGTGAGCCATGGTGGGGTGGCGGGGGGCCGGCAGGGGGAGGCCCCTGGGGGGGGCTCCGGAGAAAAGCGCCAGGGGGCCGGGCCGGGAGGCGCCCCTGGGGCACCCCGGGAGGCGTGGGCATAGCCTTACGGACCACGGGGGAATAGGTGACATGGGGGCGTAGCGTGGCGGGGGTCTGGGGGAGCTGTCGCCGGCCCCGGCGAGGCGTGCTGGTCCCCGACGTGGAGGGGACGGGACTTCCACTCACTGCCCTACACGAAAAGTGAAAAAGGCAAATAAAAAGAACGAACCACAAATTCAACGACAGAAGAGAAGAGGATGAGATAGAGAGAGAGAAGAGAGAGAGAGAAGAGAGAGAGAAGAGAGAGAAGTAAAGCAAGATAACAAAATACAACAAGAGCCAGTATGGAAGCAAATGAGTGACAGAAGTATTTGAATTTGATCAGACACCGAATTTATAGCATTGAAAATAATTACTTTGAAAACATGTATCTGAATTGAATTTATAGCATTGAAAATAATTACTTTGAAAACATGTATCTGAATTTTTTCAGACACCAAATTTAAAGCATTGAAAATAATTACTTTGAAAACATGTATCTGATTTTTGAATTTTTTCAGACACCGAATTTATAGCATTGAAAATAATTACTTTGAAAACATGTATCTGAATTTTTTCAGACACCGAATTTATAGCATTGAAAATAATTACTTTGAAAACATGTATCTGAATTTTTTCAGACACCGAATTTATAGCATTGAAAATAATTACTTTGAAAAATGTATCTGAATTTTTTCAGACACCGAATTTATAGCATTGAAAATAATTACTTTGAAAATCATGTATCTGAATTTTTTTGCTCCGAATTTACCTATGTGAAATAAAAATTCAATGTAAAAAATTCGAATGTATAATAAAATTCAATGTAAAAAGATTCGATGCATAATTGCGGTGTATAAAATTCGATGTAAAAAACCATCATCCGGGCTACCCAGACAGGATAAGCAATCGCGCCTGGATGCAATCGAATTGACTTCTGGCCTATCACTGCACGGCTTTGTCAGTCATGTGATCACACCAACCCGGGAGAAAGATGGCGGTATATATACATACGTTGGGGGGAGAATATACATACGGTGGGGAGGAGACTGTACATTAGGAGGGGGTGGGTGGGAGAGAAATATACATACGGTGGGGAGAGAATATATACATACGGTGGGGAGGAGACTGTAC
The DNA here is from genome assembly GCF_963971535.1 of Notolepis coatsorum. NCBI lineage: Eukaryota > Metazoa > Chordata > Actinopteri > Aulopiformes > Paralepididae > Notolepis > Notolepis coatsorum. Next base: position 176,434,693 of record NC_140166.1, on the reverse strand, counting down.
ATTAGGAGGGGGTGGGAGAAAATATATACATACGGTGGGGAGGAGACTGTACATTAGGAGGGGGTGGGTGGGAGAGAAATATACATACGGTGGGGAGAGAATATATACATACGGTGGGGAGGAGACTGTATATTAGGAGGGGGTGGGAGAGAAATATACATATGGTGGGGAGAGAATATATACATATACAGTGGGGAGGAGACTGTACATTAGGAGGGGGTGGGAGAAAATATATACATACGGTGGGGAGGAGACTGTACATTAGGAGGGGGTGGGTGGGAGAGAAATATACATACGGTGGGGAGAGAATATATACATACGGTGGGGAGGAGACTGTATATTAGGAGGGGGTGGGAGAGAAATATACATACGGTGGGGAGAGAATATATACATACGGTGGGGAGGAGACTGTATATTAGGAGGGGGTGGGAGAGAAATATACATATGGTGGGGAGAGAATATATACATACGGTGGGGAGGAGACTGTACATTAGGAGGGGGTGGGAGAGAATATATACATACGGTAGGGAGGAGACTGTACATTACGAGGGGGTGGGAGAGAAATATACATATGGTGGGGAGAGAATATATACATATGGTGGGGAGAGAATATATACATACGGTGGGGAGGAGACTGTACATTAGGAGGGGGTGGGTGGGTGAGAGAGAAAATACATATGGTGGGGAGAGAATATATACATACGGTGGGGAGAAGACTGTACATTAGGAGGGGGTGGGAGAGAAATATACATATGGTGGGGAGAGAATATATACATATGGTGGGGAGAGAATATATACATACGGTGGGGAGGAGACTGTACATTAGGAGGGGGTGGGTGGGTGGGAGAGAAATATACATATGGTGGGGAGAGAATATATACATACGGTGGAGACTGTCTATTATATGTATATTTCTCTCCCAACCACCCCCTCCTAATGTACAGTCTCCTCCCCACTGTATGTATATATTCTCTCCCCATCATATGTATATATTCTCTCCCCACCGTTCTCTTGGTGTAAAAAGTTTAAGACCAGGGTGAGGCCAGGCTATGGATGGCTTTGAAGGTGAGTAGTGTTTTGAAGTTAATGCGTTCCTTGATCGGGAGCCAGTGGAGGGAGTGGAGGACAGGAGTGATGTGTTCGCGGGACCGGGTGTTAGTGAGGAGGCGGGCAACTGAGTTTTGGACCATCTGCAGTTTATGGAGGGAGCGGGAGGTGATGCCAGTGAGGAGGGAGTTACAGTAGTCCAGGAGGGAAAAGATGAAGGCGTGTATGAGGGATTCAGCAGCAGGGGGTAGAGGCAGTGACGGATTTTGGCAATGTTGCGGAGGTGAAAATATGAAGTTTTGACAATGGAGCGGACATGGGGTCAAATGAGAGGGTGGGGTCGAGGATGACACAGAGGTTGCGGACTAGGGGGGAGGGGGTGATGGTGGAGTCATTGATGGTGAGTGTGATGTAATACAATAATTTATACTGTAGCATTACAAACCATTTGACAGCCAGGTCCTGCACCTCCGTTCTTGTCCTCTAGGAGCCATCGCAGCATGGCCAAGACCTTCCTCATCCAGCATACTGTCCGGGTGTAACTTATTGCCAGCGGAAGAGTGCAAGAATGCTTCCGCATTCGTCACCGCGCGCCTTTCCTTTCGCCCCGCTCAGACAAATGCATGTAGTACATTGCAACACAACGCAGCATTTCCGCGGCTGTCTTTAACTAGCAGGACGCTAGTGGGCTAGTCGCTAAAATATATAATTGTACCAACACAGATATTAGGCAGTACACACATTGTCCTGCAATACATGTACAGTGAATGCACAGCTACATTCGCCATATATTTCTATCGCTGCTGCGGTCTATAGTGAAATGCAATATTATTATTATTATTGTAAAGATTATCATTACAATCGCAGCCTGGAGGCAATGTTACAAGTGTACGAGGGTTGTGTGCAAAGAGCACAGCCTCTCAATTTGCACAACGTGCACAAAATAATAATTGTAATGATCTTTACAATAATAATAATATTGCATTTCACTGTAGACCGCAGCAGCGATAGAAATATATGGCGAATGTAGCTGTGCATTCACTGTACATGTATTGCAGGACAATGTGTGTACTGCCTAATATCTGTGTTGGTACAATTATATATAAAACGATATATATATTTGAGCGACTAGCCCACTAGCGAGGCAACCTCCTGCACCATCGCAGCAGCGCCGAGCGTGGTGATACAAGCGGGCTGCTCTGAGGAAAGGAGCCCCTTCACGCTAGTGGGCTAGTCGCTCAAATATATATCGTTTTATATATAATTGTACCAACACAGATATTAGGCAGTACACACATTGTCCTGCAATACATGTACAGTGAATGCACAGCTACATTCGCCATATATTTCTATCGCTGCTGCGGTCTACAGTGAAATGCAATATTATTATTATTGTAAAGATCATTACAATTATTATTTTGTGCACGTTGTGCAAATTGAGAGGCTGTGCTCTTTGCACACAACCCTCGTACACTTGTAACATTGCCTCTCCAGGCTGCGATTGTAATGATAATCTTTACAATAATAATAATAATAATAATATTGCATTTCACTGTAGACCGCAGCAGCGATAGAAATATATGGCGAATGTAGCTGTGCATTCACTGTATGTATTGCAGGACAATGTGTGTACTGCCTAATATCTGTGTTGGTACAATTATATATAAAACGATATATATTTTAGCGACTAGCCCACTAGCGTCCTGCTAGTTAAAGACAGCCGAGGTTGAGTAGTTTCTTCTGATATCACTTTCAAACTCCAAGTGATTCATTGCAATGTACGCGGAAATGCTGCGTTGTGTTGCAATGTACTACATGCATTTGTCTGAGCGGGGCGAAAGGAAAGGCGCATTACCGTACTGGCGTGCGGTGACGAATGCGGAAGCATTCTTGCACTCTTCCGCTGGCAATAAGCTACACGCATACTGTCCTTCTGAAGATCTGAAGTCATTAGTGGCCATGAACCTAAAGAGAGAGAGCGAGAATACGTTAGTAGATAGTCTAAGGCCAGTGATTCTCAATATTATTTTGCATATCTAGGACCTCTAATTTAGTCCATGTCATGCACATCTACATAAAATATACTGTAGCATTACAAACCATTTGACAGCCAGGTCCAGCACCTTTCCGTTCTTGTCTTCTAGGAGCCATCGCAGCATGGCCAAGACCTTCCTCATCCAGCATACTGTCCTTCTGAAGGTCTGAAGTCATTAGTGGCCATGAACCTAGAGAGAGCGAGAATACGTTAGTAGATAGTCTAAGGCCAGTGATTCTCAATATTATTTTGCATATCTAGGACCTCTAATTTAGTCCATGTCATGCACATCTACATAAAATATACTGTAGCATTACAAACCATTTGACAGCCAGGTCCAGCACCTCTCCGTTCTTGTCTTCTAGGAGCCATCGCAGCATGGCCAAGACCTTCCTCATCCAGCATACTGTCCTTCTGAAGGTCTGAAGTCATTAGTGGCCATGAACCTAGAGAGAGCGAGAATACGTTAGTAGATAGTCTAAGGCCAGTGATTCTCAATATTATTTTGCATATCTAGGACCTCTAATTTAGTCCATGTCATGCACATCTACATAAAATATACTCTAGCATTACAAACCATTTGACAGCCAGGTCCAGCACCTCTCCGTTCTTGTCTTCTAGGAGCCATCGCAGCATGGCCAAGACCTTCCTCATCCAGCATACTGTCCTTCTGAAGGTCTGAAGTCATTAGTGGCCATGAACCTAGAGAGAGCGAGAATACGTTAGTAGATAGTCTAAGGCCAGTGATTCTCAATATTATTTTGCATATCTAGGACCTCTAATTTAGTCCATGTCATGCACATCTACATAAAATATACTGTAGCATTACAAACCATTTGACAGCCAGGTCCAGCACCTCTCCGTTCTTGTCTTCTAGGAGCCATCGCAGCATGGCCAAGACCTTCCTCATCCAGCATACTGTCCTTCTGAAGGTCTGAAGTCATTAGTGGCCATGAACCTAGAGAGAGCGAGAATACGTTAGTAGATAGTCTAAGGCCAGTGATTCTCAATATTATTTTGCATATCTAGGACCTCTAATTTAGTCCATGTCATGCACATCTACATAAAATATACTCTAGCATTACAAACCATTTGACAGCCAGGTCCAGCACCTCTCCGTTCTTGTCTTCTAGGAGCCATCGCAGCATGGCCAAGACCTTCCTCATCCAGCATACTGTCCTTCTGAAGGTCTGAAGTCATTAGTGGCCATGAACCTAGAGAGAGCGAGAATACGTTAGTAGATAGTCTAAGGCCAGTGATTCTCAATATTATTTTGCATATCTAGGACCTCTAATTTAGTCCATGTCATGCACATCTACATACTGTAGCATCCATCAACACAGGATGACCCTTTCCAGCTGTTGAAATGAAAGTCCCAGATTGAAAAGTATATATATACACAGTCACACACACAATAAAACATTGTATACATCACTTACAAGCATGACCACTTGAAGATCTTGAAGACTTGGTAGATCTTGACCGTCTTGGGAGAGAGAGAGAGAAGGCATTACAGGATGACTCTTTGAAAATGATGTCCCAGATTAAAAAGTATATATTATATATACACAGTCACACACACAATAAAAACCACAACCACTTGAAGTATACGGGTAGTTGTTATTGAGCTGTCTTCTGCTTTCATGTCGTTGTTGAGAGACAGCACTGTAACAGTATTTGCTACATTAACAATGAAATTATATATTTTATAATTAAATTAAACCATGAAAGATCTGCGTGATATGCATTGGTTAGCTAACGTCAGTATTCTACAGTCTAGGCCTGCTAGCAGTAGTGCTTGTATTACAGATCCCGCCAGTTTCATAATATCGAGCAAATAACGTTACAGTAGACTAGTCACTGAAACACAGACTAAACAGCATTTATATCAGCAGCACGCATTACTTATAAATAATAAAATATATGTGTTGCACAATTACCCGAGATGAGAACAGTTGGTGACAACGTGAGGCTCTGCCTGTAGCAGTGTATGTAGCCTATATATGTGTTGCACAATTACCTGAGATGAGAACAGTTGGTGACAACGTGAGGCTCTGCCTGTAGCAGTGTATGTAGCCTATATAGCTAACGTGAGCTCGCGCTACACTCAGTGTATGTAGCATAGATATCTATAGATATCTGTGTTCTATAGATATCTATGGTATGTAGCCTATATAGCTAACGTGAGCTCGCGGCCTCGCGCTACACTCAGTGTATGTAGAGCTAGTAGCTAACGTGAGCTCGCGCTACACTCAGTGTATGTAGCCTATATAGCTAACGTGAGCTTGCGGCCTCGCGCTACACTCAGTGTATGTAGAGCTAGTAGCTAACGTGAGCTCGCGCTACACTCACTGAAACACAGACTAAACAGCACTCATTTATATTAGCGGTATTACTTATAAATAATCAAAAATATCTGCATAAATTACCTGAGATGAGAAGAAATGCAACCGTGTCATACTGGTCTGGTCTGACTGTGCCGCGCGCGACGCGCGTCAATTCAAAATTTCAAAAACCACAGTGCATTGTGGGGATCCCCCCCCCCCCACAATGCAACGCAGCTGTTAGTCAGTGTTGCCAAATGACAATTATTATTTATATTATTTTATATAACAGTTACTCAATCAACTTGCTTTATGCCTACAATCTCTCTGACAAATCTCAATGGCACAAGAATAACTTAAAATAATACTAATAATAATAATAATAATAATAATAATAATAATAATAATAATAATAATAATAATAATAATAATAATAATAATAATAATAATAATAATAATAATAATAATAATAATAATAATAATAATAGCTCTCTTTTCAAGTAAAATAATATGAAATAATGTTCGAATTAATACATCTTTAACAAATTATAGGCAGTATAGTATTTGTTTCAAGTTTAAAGTTCAATAACTTCGTTTTTATATACTTTACAGTGAAAATGTTGGTTTTGATTGATTGATTGATTGATTGATTGATTGATTGATTGATTGATTGAAAACTTTATTAACAGATTGCAGAATGGGTACAATACAGTACAGCTCAATACATACAATTGTTAAGGGCATGCAGACCAGAGAAAGACGTTCGTCTTGTTTACATCAGGGACCCCCATTTTCAATTCATCATAACATGACATGTGACATACAGATAGACACTTCTATACATTTATGACATACCAGATTTGCAAATACAGTAGGCCTACTGTTTGTGATACAAAAAGAGTCTAGAAAAGAGAGTATATATTTGACGTAGAACCGTACATTATAGGTGGGGGGGGTAGGAGGGGTGGGGGGGGGGGCACTGTACAACTGCACAAGCACAACTGTACATTGGAATATTGACAAAACCATGTTTGGTACTTTACTGTACATTGGAGGGGGTTGGGTTAGGACATTTAGAGGGGCCAGTTTCGAATTGCAGTCTCCCGTAGGTGTTCTTTGAGAGTGTTTTGAAAGTGGGTAGTGATTCACATTCCTTTACATCTTTGGGTAGGGCGTTCCACATTGATGTGGCATAATTGCTAAATGTGTTTAGTCCCTGTTTGAGCCGAATCTGGGTTTAACATGATTTGTGGAGCTCCCATGGTGTTGTGGTCGTGGTATTCACTGACCTTTGGGAAGTATTTTGACATGTACACATATACCTTGGTCGTGTATGTATCTTGTAGACAGGCCCATTGCAAGTTGCTGTACTCTGTCGTCTACTCTAAGCCATCCTAGGTTGTCACGTGGGCAGGGGCGAGGTGGGTTCTAGAAGTAAGGTCAAGCAGTAGTCTGACCAGTTTGTTTTGAGATGTTTGTGTAGCAGGGTGGATTATCCCTACTTTATGAGATGTACACTGTCACCAGGTAGGGGGGAACGCAGCAGATCTGAGTCCAACTGAATCCCCGACTTTAGTGCAGGAGTGGAGCTTTAGCAGAGGGTCACAGCCTCTTCACCCTGCTCCCCTCTGGGAGAAGGCTGAGGATCCCAAAGGCTGTGAAAGCTCGACACAGACTGAACTTCTTCCCCTCAGCCGCCAGGCTGATCAATGCCTCAGGTCCCCCCCCCCCCTCGGTACCCCCCCCCCCCCCCCCCCCCCCTCCCCCCTCTGCCCCCAAGTGACACTGGCACAATGACACTGACTGCACTGCACTAGTCCGTACTGGATCCCTGCACTCTTCACTTTATATATATATATATGTATTTATTGATTAATCCCCCACTGCACTGTTTCGTTTCTTGTCTGTGTTGGTGTTGTTTTCTGTGAAAAAAGAAAGGAAATGCATACACTGTATTGCTGCAACAATTACCAATGTGTTTTACACAAATGGCTAAATAAAGGAATCTGAATCTGGGGCCTAGGATTTACTAACCTAGTGTGCTGGTCCAGCTTTAACAAATTATCTCTGTATCTTTTCAATGTAAATAATAAATCAGTAACCAGTATTGTTATGTTAGCGTACTGAGCTGCGGTTAAAGGCCTTAACCACAGGTTAAAGGCCTTAACCACAGTTGTTATGTTAGCTACTGAGCTGCTGCAGGCCTTAACCACAGTATTATGTTAGCTATGAGCTGCTAACTATAGAGGCCATAACCACAGTATTACATATACTCTTGTTAGCTTTATGAGGCTACATCAACACGCTCCTATGAGTGCAGCATATGCAGCTTTATGAGGCTACATCAACATCCTATGAGTGCAGCTATAATATTAGCTTTATGAGGCTACATCAACATGCAGGCTCCTATGAGTGCAGCTATTTAAAGGCCTTAACCACAGTTGTTATGTTAGCTACTGAGCTGCTGGTTAAAGGCCTTAACTACAGTGTTGTTATGTTAGCTACTGAGCTGCTGGTTAAAGGCCTTAACTACAGTGTTGTTATGTTAGCTACTGAGCTGCTGCAGGCCTTAACCACAGTATTATGTTAGCTATGAGCTGCTAACTATAGAGGCCATAACCACAGTATTACATATACTCTTGTTAGCTTTATGAGGCTACATCAACACGCTCCTATGAGTGCAGCATATGCAGCTTTATGAGGCTACATCAACATCCTATGAGTGCAGCTATAATATTAGCTTTATGAGGCTACATCAACATGCAGGCTCCTATGAGTGCAGCTATTTAAAGGCCTTAACCACAGTTGTTATGTTAGCTACTGAGCTGCTGGTTAAAGGCCTTAACTACAGTGTTGTTATGTTAGCTACTGAGCTGCTGGTTAAAGGCCTTAACTACAGTGATGTATGTTAGCTACTGAGCTGCTGCAGGCCTTAACCACAGTATTATGTTAGCTATGAGCTGCTAACTATAGAGGCCATAACCACAGTATTACATATACTCTTGTTAGCTTTATGAGGCTACATCAACACGCTCCTATGAGTGCAGCATATGCAGCTTTATGAGGCTACATCAACATCCTATGAGTGCAGCTATAATATTAGCTTTATGAGGCTACATCAACATGCAGGCTCCTATGAGTGCAGCTATTTAAAGGCCTTAACCACAGTTGTTATGTTAGCTACTGAGCTGCTGGTTAAAGGCCTTAACTACAGTGTTGTTATGTTAGCTACTGAGCTGCTGGTTAAAGGCCTTAACTACAGTGTTGTTATGTTAGCTACTGAGCTGCTGCAGGCCTTAACCACAGTATTATGTTAGCTATGAGCTGCTATTATAGAGGCCATAACCACAGTATTACATATACTCTTGTTAGCTTTATGAGGCTACATCAACACGCTCCTATGAGTGCAGCATATGCAGCTTTATGAGGCTACATCAACATCCTATGAGTGCAGCTATAATATTAGCTTTATGAGGCTACATCAACATGCAGGCTCCTATGAGTGCAGCTATTTAAAGGCCTTAACCACAGTTGTTATGTTAGCTACTGAGCTGCTGGTTAAAGGCCTTAACTACAGTGTTGTTATGTTAGCTACTGAGCTGCTGGTTAAAGGCCTTAACTACAGTGTTGTTATGTTAGCTACTGAGCTGCTGCAGGCCTTAACCACAGTATTATGTTAGCTATGAGCTGCTAACTATAGAGGCCATAACCACAGTATTACATATACTCTTTTTAGCTTTATGAGGCTACATCAACACGCTCCTATGAGTGCAGCATATGCAGCTTTATGAGGCTACATCAACATCCTATGAGTGCAGCTATAATATTAGCTTTATGAGGCTACATCAACATGCAGGCTCCTATGAGTGCAGCTATTTAAAGGCCTTAACCACAGTTGTTATGTTAGCTACTGAGCTGCTGGTTAAAGGCCTTAACTACAGTGTTGTTATGTTAGCTACTGAGCTGCTGGTTAAAGGCCTTAACTACAGTGTTGTTATGTTAGCTACTGAGCTGCTGCAGGCCTTAACCACAGTATTATGTTAGCTATGAGCTGCTAACTATAGAGGCCATAACCACAGTATTACATATACTCTTGTTAGCTTTATGAGGCTACATCAACACGCTCCTATGAGTGCAGCATATGCAGCTTTATGAGGCTACATCAACATCCTATGAGTGCAGCTATAATATTAGCTTTATGAGGCTACATCAACATGCAGGCTCCTATGAGTGCAGCTATTTAAAGGCCTTAACCACAGTTGTTATGTTAGCTACTGAGCTGCTGGTTAAAGGCCTTAACTAAAGTGTTGTTATGTTAGCTACTGAGCTGCTGGTTAAAGGCCTTAACTACAGTGTTGTTATGTTAGCTACTGAGCTGCTGCAGGCCTTAACCACAGTATTATGTTAGCTATGAGCTGCTAACTATAGAGGCCATAACCACAGTATTACATATACTCTTGTTAGCTTTATGAGGCTACATCAACACGCTCCTATGAGTGCAGCATATGCAGCTTTATGAGGCTACATCAACATCCTATGAGTGCAGCTATAATATTAGCTTTATGAGGCTACATCAACATGCAGGCTCCTATGAGTGCAGCTATTTAAAGGCCTTAACCACAGTTGTTATGTTAGCTACTGAGCTGCTGGTTAAAGGCCTTAACTACAGTGTTGTTATGTTAGCTACTGAGCTGCTGCAGGCCTTAACCACAGTATTATGTTAGCTATGAGCTGCTAACTATAGAGGCCATAACCACAGTATTACATATACTCTTGTTAGCTTTATGAGGCTACATCAACACGCTCCTATGAGTGCAGCATATGCAGCTTTATGAGGCTACATCAACATCCTATGAGTGCAGCTATAATATTAGCTTTATGAGGCTACATCAACATGCAGGCTCCTATGAGTGCAGCTATTTAAAGGCCTTAACCACAGTTGTTATGTTAGCTACTGAGCTGCTGGTTAAAGGCCTTAACTACAATGTTGTTATGTTAGCTACTGAGCTGCTGCAGGCCTTAACCACAGTATTATGTTAGCTATGAGCTGCTAACTATAGAGGCCATAACCACAGTATTACATATACTCTTGTTAGCTTTATGAGGCTACATCAACACGCTCCTATGAGTGCAGCATATGCAGCTTTATGAGGCTACATCAACATCCTATGAGTGCAGCTATAATATTAGCTTTATGAGGCTACATCAACATGCAGGCTCCTATGAGTGCAGCTATTTAAAGGCCTTAACCACAGTTGTTATGTTAGCTACTGAGCTGCTGGTTAAAGGCCTTAACTACAGTGTTGTTATGTTAGCTACTGAGCTGCTGGTTAAAGGCCTTAACTACAGTGTTGTTATGTTAGCTACTGAGCTGCTGCAGGCCTTAACCACAGTATTATGTTAGCTATGAGCTGCTAACTATAGAGGCCATAACCACAGTATTACATATACTCTTGTTAGCTTTATGAGGCTACATCAACACGCTCCTATGAGTGCAGCATATGCAGCTTTATGAGGCTACATCAACATCCTATGAGTGCAGCTATAATATTAGCTTTATGAGGCTACATCAACATGCAGGCTCCTATGAGTGCAGCTATTTAAAGGCCTTAACCACAGTTGTTATGTTAGCTACTGAGCTGCTGGTTAAAGGCCTTAACTACAGTGTTGTTATGTTAGCTACTGAGCTGCTGGTTAAAGGCCTTAACTACAGTGTTGTTATGTTAGCTACTGAGCTGCTGCAGGCCTTAACCACAGTATTATGTTAGCTATGAGCTGCTAACTATAGAGGCCATAACCACAGTATTACATATACTCTTGTTAGCTTTATGAGGCTACATCAACACGCTCCTATGAGTGCAGCATATGCAGCTTTATGAGGCTACATCAACATCCTATGAGTGCAGCTATAATGTTAGCTTTATGAGGCTACATCAACATGCAGGCTCCTATGAGTGCAGCTATTTAAAGGCCTTAACCACAGTTGTTATGTTAGCTACTGAGCTGCTGGTTAAAGGCCTTAACTACAGTGTTGTTATGTTAGCTACTGAGCTGCTGCAGGCCTTAACCACAGTATTATGTTAGCTATGAGCTGCTAACTATAGAGGCCATAACCACAGTATTACATATACTCTTGTTAGCTTTATGAGGCTACATCAACACGCTCCTATGAGTGCAGCATATGCAGCTTTATGAGGCTACATCAACATCCTATGAGTGCAGCTATAATATTAGCTTTATGAGGCTACATCAACATGCAGGCTCCTATGAGTGCAGCTATTTAAAGGCCTTAACCACAGTTGTTATGTTAGCTACTGAGCTGCTGGTTAAAGGCCTTAACTACAGTGTTGTTATGTTAGCTACTGAGCTGCTGCAGGCCTTAACCACAGTATTATGTTAGCTATGAGCTGCTAACTATAGAGGCCATAACCACAGTATTACATATACTCTTGTTAGCTTTATGAGGCTACATCAACACGCTCCTATGAGTGCAGCATATGCAGCTTTATGAGGCTACATCAACATCCTATGAGTGCAGCTATAATATTAGCTTTATGAGGCTACATCAACATGCAGGCTCCTATGAGTGCAGCTATTTAAAGGCCTTGACCACAGTTGTTATGTTAGCTACTGAGCTGCTGGTTAAAGGCCTTAACTAAAGTGTTGTTATGTTAGCTACTGAGCTGCTGGTTAAAGGCCTTAACTACAGTGTTGTTATGTTAGCTACTGAGCTGCTGCAGGCCTTAACCACAGTATTATGTTAGCTATATGAGCTGCTAACTATAGAGGCCATAACCACAGTATTACATATACTCTTGTTAGCTTTATGAGGCTACATCAACACGCTCCTATGAGTGCAGCATATGCAGCTTTATGAGGCTACATCAACATCCTATGAGTGCAGCTATAATGTTAGCTTTATGAGGCTACATCAACATGCAGGCTCCTATGAGTGCAGCTAATGTTAGCTTTATGAGGCTCTGCCCCCCCCCCTCCACTCCTATAACACCCACCTCGCTCTGCCCCCCCCCCTCCACTCCTCTAACATTTTATTTATTAATTTTATTATTATTATTTTATTTGTTGCCATTAAAATAATAGGCAAGCATAGGGCTAAAACATTTTCATAAACAATAATATAATCTTTTGTTATTTGGTTATAATAAGGGCTTTTCTATGCATTTGTCTGATTGATTGATTGATTGATTGATTGAAAGCTTTATTTACAGACTGCAGAGTGGGTACAGTACAGCTGTATTCACTTGTTGCGGTGGTCTCAACGGAACAATTTTGATTGACAGTCGATTCTGCCAATCACACCGCTGTTGTGTGTGGGGGCGGCGTCGCTTGACTGAAACTTCGGCTCTGCCCCGGCAACCATTGCCGGGCCAGAGCCGGTTTATCTTTGGCGAGCCCGAGTCGGCTCTGCCCCGGCAACCATTGCCGTGCCAGAGCCGGTTTATCTTTGGCGAGCCCGAGTCGGCTCTGGCACGGCAAGCCGAGCCGGGCCAGAGCCGGTTTATCTTTGGCGAGCCTGAGTCGGCTCTGCCCCGGCAAGCAGAGCCGGGCCAGAGCCGGTTTATCTTTGGCGAGCCCGAGTCGGCTCTGCCCCGGCAACCATTGCCGGGCCAGAGCCGGTTTATCTTTGGCGAGCCCGAGTCGGCTCGGGCACGGCAACCATTGCCGGGCCAGAGCCGGTTTAGCTTTGGCGAGCCCGAGTCGGCTCTGCCCCGGCAACCAGAGCCGGGCCAGAGCCGGTTTATCTTTGGCGAGCCCGAGTCGGCTCTGCCCCGGCAACCATTACCGAGCCAGATCCGGCTCATCGTTGGCGTGCCGTGCCGGACATATGCCGAGTGTGCCGACCGGTAGCCGGAATTGGGCCGAGTATGCTGGCCACCTGGGTATGGCCGGAGCCTTGTCATGGTGCAGTCGGGATATAGCCATGATGATGTCGGCTAGTAGCTAGCTTAGCTAAAGGCTAACTAGCGTTAGCTAACCTAGAGACAGCGCATGCAGCCAAGATGAAGAGGATGGTCGTTTGGCAGATGAACTTCGTCAACTCCACGCGGTTGTCTCCATCCTCTTGGACGTTTGGTGAGTTTTTAACCTATTCTATTAACTCTATTCTATTCCCGCCGTGGATCTCTCTCTCTCTCTCTCTCTCTCTCTCTCTGGAGCCAAACTGGCCGACTAGCTGTTGTAGTACTAGTAGCTAACGGTGTGTGGCCTGGTGTCAGCACCTGTATTGCTTTTCTCACGTTGTACAGTTTTTCAGTGGTAGCCGCATAGCTTGCTTCTGCGTTAGCTAATGGTTAGCGATAGCCGGGTTGAGCTAACTGTTAGCCAGTTAGCTGTTTAGCTACGACGTTAGCTGCCGGCTGCGCTCGGCTGGGAACGTTAGCTTGATGCTATCAGTTAGCCTAGAGTTAGCTGTTAGCTTGTGCTACGACCATTGACATTAGCCGTGAGAATAGCAGGGGGTTCTGGCACTCTGACTACGACATCATCTTTGACAGAAGATGTAGTCGGGCCTGCACCATGACAAGGCTCCGGCCATAGCTTATTTTTGTCCCGCCAGCCTTTCGTCAACGTGGAGACCTGTGTTGCGGCCTTTCGCCCTGCGTTCCTTGGTGCAGGTAAGATGAATGAAAATGTCATGACATTACCCCACTCTTCCTTCCTTCCCCTCCCGAATGTTTTGTTAATAACGATGTTTTTTTCCAGGCAAAACATATGTTACTTCACAACATTTGGAGATACGACATGTGCTGTGTGTGAATTGTCTTGGTCGTTTGTGTAGCTTGGGTAGCGTTGGGCCATTGGCCAAAGCTCTGTGTGGCCTGGTGTCAGTAGCCTACCTGGCTAGCCTATTTAGCTGATGTCGGCCATTGGCTCCTTGCTGCTTTGTTTTCTCTGGTATAGACCCTCTTCTCTTTGGATTTAAGTGTTGATCTTTGTCCTTTTGGATCTATGTATATTCATGTTGCCTTTGTGAAGTTATCTTTTCCTTCTGTTTTGTTCTTTCATTAAAAGTTGAATATCCTTTAGGGGGTCATCTTTGCTTATCTCTCTCATACATGCTCTCTCTCTAACACACACACGACAAACACACATGCTCTCTCTCTCTCTCTCTCTCTCTCTCTCTCTCTCTCTCTCTTTCTAACACACACAGTCTGCCTATGGCGGCCTTTCTCGATGGCTAGGCTGTGCTCGCTGAGTCTGTACCTAGTCAAGGATCTTCAGTCACAGTGCTCAGGTATTCTGCCACTGTGTACTCTCTGTTTAGGGCCAAATAGCATTTCAATTTCTTTCCAATGTGTGTCTCTCTCTCTCTCTCTCTCTCTCTCTCTCTCTCTCTCTCTGTACACTGTATATTGACTGTAGAACGGGAGCTCTCTCTCGCTCTCTCTCTTGCTATATGTTGACTGTATCATGCCCAGCCTCGGGCAGTGCTATTATTTAAGAATATGTTGACTGTATGAAAAAAAAAAAAAAAAAATATATATATTTAAATCTCGCACAGGGCCTCGCATTTCTCCCAGGCGGCCCTGGCTAATGTTAGACCGGCGGCTCCCGGACTCAACGTTGGTTAGCTTAGCCTTTAGCTTATCATTGCTCTCTTCTAGCGCTGTACACCTAGCCTCTAGCTCGTCCACCCTTCCAGTCCAAGTATTCAAGCCGTCTTCCACGGAGGTCAGACGCTCTGCATGGTCATTAACCAACGTCCAGAGGCTGTCGAGTTTGGTTTCGAGCGAGGCAGCGGATGCTCTGATTTTGTTGGTTAAGGACTGCCTGAGCTCTTCAATTAGCCCAGCAATGGCGGTTATATCAGCGGGAGCGTCGTCCTTCTTGGATTCATTTCTCAGTTGTCTCGTCGCCATTATGGTTCTTGCAGCCAAAATAAATAGGTAGAAACATAAAGGGGGTATATACAAAAAGGTTTAACCGAGTTGAAAATATAAAAAGAGGCTTTTAGGACTAAATATAAAAATACGGGAGTCACATCTACTCCATCCTCGACCCGGAACCGGAACCGGTTACACATTCATTTAATCGGTTACACGTTCATTTATTGATTGCATTTTAATCTGTTACACATTCATTTAATCGGTTACACATTAATTTATTGATTGCATTTTAATCTGTTACACATTCATTTAATCGGTTGCACATTCATTTATTGAATGCATTTTAATCGGTTACATATTCATTTAATGGGTTACACATTCATTTATTGATTTTTGTTACTTCCACCCCTCATAGGTTACATGTTATTACAAGATACAAGATACAAGATACTTTAATGCCACACAACGATGGTTGGTGGTAATTGTTTGCGGTACAGATTGTTAAGCACTGGTTACATCAAATGAAACATCAGACATCAAACATCAAACGCCCCCCTCCCACCTCCCAATCCCCACAATAAATACATATATACATAAATACATACAGGACAGTCACGGTAACTGAGTGTCTCATTCACCAAGGACTTACGACAAAAAGGGCTTTCTCTTAGGGCCATTTGAGAAATTTTCGGGCAGATTTTGGGATTCAGCAACCGTCCCAATAAAACACATATAATTAATATTATATTATAATATATTGTCTATATTCATGTCTTGCCCGAAAAGTCCTCAAATGGCCCTAAGAGAAAGCCCTTTTTGTCGTAAGTCCGTTGGAGAATGAGACCGGCTCTGTCAGTCAGTGACAGATGCTATTCATGCAGGCAGTGCCGTCTGGGAGAAATGCGAGGCCCTGTGCGAGATTTAAACGCGAGGCCCCCCCCCCCCCCCCCCTAAAGGTAAAAAAATTATTATTATATATTTTATTTTTATTTTTTATTAAGAATTTTTAATTTTTTTATTTTCTTTGCATACAGTCAACGTATTCTTAAATAATAGCACTGCCCGAGGCTGGGCATACAGTCAACATATTCTTAAATAATAGCCATGCCCGAGGCTGGGCATATGATACAGTCAACGTATTCTTAAATAATAGCGCTGCCCGAGGCTGGGCATATGATACAGTCAACGTATTCTTAAATAATAGCGCTGCCCGAGGCTGGGCATACAGCCAACATATTCTTAAATAATAGCGCTGCCCGAGGCTGGGCATACAGTCAACATATTCCTAAATAATAGCGCTGCCCGAGGCTTAGTGGCAATGCACCTGTACAGTCGTACACCTGGCAGTAACAGGGAAAATGCATAAAACACCCCTGGAAACTGATAAACAAGCTTAAAGCCAGGTAAATTTTTCAAGCACGACATGCAGATTTGCAGTTTTGTCTTATTTGAATCGAACTCTATAAGCTTAGTACACACGTCACAAACTGCACGAGCACAGTGTGAGCAGACCCTTGCATGATGCAACACACCGAGTGAGAGAGAGAGCGCGAGAGAGAGAGAGAGCAAGAGAGAGAGAGAGAGAGAGCAAGAGAGAGAGAGAGAGAGAGAGAGAGAGAGCAAGAGAGAGAGCGCGAGAGAGAGACAGAGAGAGAGAGAGCAAGAGAGAGAGAGAGAAAGAGAGAGAGACAGACAGAGTGAGAGCGAGAGAGAGAGAGAGAGAGAGAGATCCACGGCGGGAACAGAATAGATTGCATTAAAAACTCACCAAACGTCCAAGAGGAAGGAGACAACGTGGAGATATTGTCCCCCCCGTTGGGATGAACTTGGGAGTCTGTTCCTAGTTTATCTGCCACACGTTAGCACTCGATAACGTAGCTAACGCTAGTTAGCTGTCCCTGCCTTTAGCTAAGCCGACATGGCTAGCCTGACTGAACACGCAACAACTTTCATCTTCAGTCCATCTGCCGAACGTCCTCTTCGTCTTGGCATAACCTAATCACTATACTTGGTATTGATAAGCTTACGGCACGCAGCGCTATTTCTTCTGCTCCGATGCTGCACAGTATTCTCCTAGTGACACATAACCCCTTGCCCTCGCTCTCACACGTACACACACAACAGCTCTTAATCTCTTCATATTGGGCCTAATACATGGCTTTCCCTGATCTGCGCCTCTGCGCCTCATCTAACATCAGTGATATAGCGCTCTCTTACTTTGAAACACCTAAACCATAAATAATCAATTCGCTTAATCCACATCTTTGCGCCTCGTCTCTCTCTCTCTAACAGCATCTCTGAAACTATGATAAAGCGCTCTCTTTCTTTGAACCACCTTATTATCCCATCTCTGGTCTGACAGCTCTTCATCTCACAGCATGACAGAATCTTATGATATAGCACTTTCTTCCCCAGAACGACCTAACGATAACTCTACCAATGTTACTCTCCCATTTTTGACCTGACATGTAAACCCAGAACCACCCAACGATAACTCTACCAATGGTACTCTCCCATTTCTTGATCTAACACATAACCGCACCTTGATCTCACTTACACATACACACATACACAGGTCTACAGCTGTGTGCTAATTTATGCTCTGCCATCAATCATCAAACCAGGAAGAGGTGTGTCCAACTACCAATGTATAAATGATGTGACGGTGTACTATTGGCCACCACTTCGCAACTGCTCTCTCCGTATGTGGAGGTGCATGCATGCGGTGGTCCGGATTGTGATCTATTCCTGTGCTTTGAGATTTCAGTAAACTGCAGACTAAGCCATCTGACTCCTGTTTCCTATCTGCTCACTTTGCCGACATTCAACTAAAATAATTCATTGCTAATTTCCTATACTTATCAATGAAGACATTGAGTCCGATTGATTGATTGATTGATTGAACATTTTATTAACTTTCGTCTTATTTACATCAGGGTTCCCCATTTTCAATTCATCATAATCATAACATATATGACATACATGACATACAGATAGACAGTACTGTTACATCAATTAAGACCTCACTCTTAGGTCTATTGTCCTCTATCCATGATAAAGCTATCATTCTAGCTACTAGTTCTGCCCAATAGACTGCTAGTCTGTCACTTAATCTCTCTTTTTTGGAAATTCTAAGATTTGGGATTGTAAATGCAGCACGATGGTCGTTCTTACTTGTTCTTGCTCTACTTATCAGAACCTACCATACTGACACCTAGTGGTGCAAAGGAATAATAACATTGCTAATCATCACAGAATAAATTGTCAATTTCCCGTCATATTCTATAGATTTTAGAGGTAAAGTAATCCAAAAGGGTCCATGTCATCGCATGTCAATTATTGAGTAGTTTATGCTTCTATCGAAAATAAATCCTTATTTTAAAACAACCTTCCTGACCCTGCCTGACAGAAGAGCATGAGCATTGATTGATTGATTGATTGATTGATTGTATTTATGGATCCAAAGACACATCAAATCCAAGGGATGACATGCAAAAGTGACAACACTTATTTCCAGCATGGTCCCCGATGTTCTGACCAAAGGACATACAAATAACATATAAAACAACACATAAAGCAAAAGTCCAATACAACAAAAATCCATATTCTACATATCTAAAAACAAGTCAATATCATCCTGACCAAATACCATAAAATAGCGCATTTCATTATACCATCATTAAAACAACAATACAAGTATGACCTGACAGCTATCCGGCCACTTTACCCCAGAGATATGAGTGAACCTGACCTTTAAATATTCCTCTAGAACCTGACAGTTTTATCCTAAGTGGAAGGCTGTTCCACATTGAGATACCGGTGTAGAAAAATGAGCTCTGAACCATTTTTTACTTGACCCGCGGCACTTTACAAGAGCGAACACTGGCACTGGTATGTCTGCGTATGGACCATATTGATCTGATACTTCAGATAGCTTGGGGCTGTACCATTTACTATGTTGAACATGTGGTTCAGTTTCACCTGTTCAACCCTGAGGTGCACTGGTAGCAGTCCCACCTGTATGAATTCGGCACTTCCTGCGTTCTGGGAGGCACACCTAGTCAGTGGCGGCTGCTGATCAAATTTCTTGGTGAAGCACAAATTATTATATTATATTATATATTAAATTATATTTTTAAAACATCCCCAAGGCTGCAACACCCCCATTCCTCCCAGGTGTCAACACTTTGATGAACATTGTTACTCAGCTGATAGAGTTGTACCCTTCCTGATGACTTGTCGTACAGAACTTGTAAGTCGCTTTGGATAAAAGCGTCAGCTAAATGACTAAATGTAAATGTTAATGTAAATGTAAGGTGTCAGGCTCCTCATTCGCTTCCATTCATTTTGGGGACCATGTTTAAATATCATACTTCTGAAGTATAAACAAACTATACTGCTGTGACGATTTCAATAAAACAGACCATTCTGAGTCAATGGTACATGCTTGTACAACTGTACATTGGAATATCTAACATGTATTTACCACCTTCCTCTGCACGAGGCCACAGATGGGTTTTAATTCCAAAAGTAAACGCACGCATTTCAGCCACACACACGTCACTGACACACTGGACGCAGCGGTAGGGCTGGGCGATATGGCCTAAATATGATATCACGATATTTTCTGACCTTTCGGCGATACACGATACGCATCACGATGTTTTTCTTTTTTTCCCCAAACAATTCATTATGAGGCTTACCAAGACAGTATTTGAGTTTGCAAGCTAACATTAAAGACAAAATAAAATACCCATGCATTTAGCATTTTTATATTATATATTAGATTTAGATTATTGGATTATTAGATTATATATTGCATATATTTAGCAATGAGATATTATATGATTTAGATATGAAATATGATGAATTGAAAATGGGGGACCCTGATGTAAACAAGACGAAAGTCTTTCTCTGGTCTGCATCCTCCAGTCCACTGTTGACTGTTGTTGTATTGAGCTGTACTGTATTGTACCTATGCTGCAATCTGTTTGTTGTGAAGGATCAGATGAAACCGAATATGTATATTTATTTATATATATATATTTAATTGTATTTGTATATCGTTTGATATCCCCTGTATATTCCTTGTACAATATGCATTGAATATCCCTTTAGTCTACTAAACAGCCCATAATAGTTTCATTCTACCATTGGACGAGAACCTGGCGCCAGGTTGCCATACCCCCAGGTCCAAGTTCAATCGTGCCGCCTAACATGTCGTGGCAAGCCCCGGTTCCGCGCAGGAATATGTCGGGCAAAATACGAATGGTACTATTTGTTCATAGTGCATATATATATGGCGCAAGTAAAGTAGAACTTTCTTTTTAGTCCAGTTCTTTACCCTCCAACAGAGTGACAGACGCAAAGCCTCCCCACGACGCACGTGCGGTGTAGTAAGGCCTACTTGGCCCCAGAATAGGCATTGAGATATCGTGTAGATTAATAGTTGAATAGTCATAGTTTGGCACTATACCGTCGAGTTGGACGTATTCTATTAAGCTAATAATAGTCTATTTATGTATGGTGCATCGTTCGGTTAGAGTTCTAAAGTTATCAGTACCCCCATCGTTCCTGACGTTATCTGGACGCTTAACCAGGCTGGTCAGACCCCTAGTGGTGATTGCATCCGAGGAGCTCCGGGCCAAGAGCGACTGGACCTGTATATTGGATTACTCTACCCGGACGACGGCGAGCCTTCCACGGCTTGGATTATGCTTTGTGTGCTTTGATTATTCCATGGATAAAGGCCAACACTGCGGAGTGTTGGAACTACCCCCCGGAGAAGACTCCAGGTGAGACGGCGCTCGACACCCGTGAGGTCGCCTCACGTCTCTCCGTTGTGGACCGGCAGATACCGTCCACAGAGGGTCCAGCTGTATTCGTCTGCGGTCCGAGGTTCTGTGGGCACCGTGTCCAAGACTTTGGATTCTCCCAAGACACCGTCGGCCAGATGGGATACCGCCAGCGGCTTCTCTAACCCCCCCCTCCTACTGTCTTACAACCAGCGGGACCCCCCCCCCCCCTTAGTGTATCCAGCTATAATCATTTAAGTACCATCGCTATCGTTTCCTAAATATTCCAGGTTGTATACTTACTCCCTGCGTAACCAGAGATTGGACATTCAATGTTGATTTACCTACGAATACTCATTTGCCATAAAAGTGCATATTTCATATTTCAAATCATAAATGTAATTAAGTGATCGTTGTATACACCCTTTGCTGTATTAAACCTTCGATTTGGTACATTTGTGTGGATTCGTTTCATCAGGTGGGAAAGTGTTCATCATACTTATATCTTGTACTGGGTGGCCAGAAGTTAAAGTACATGAGGTAGTGGTATTAAATATCATATCTAACAATACAGTCAGGGAATTGTACCCCTCAGTTACAATTGGTCCTTCGAGCCGGAGGGTAACTAGTGTAATATTAATATAGTGTTATTAATATCGAAATGGCCTATGATGAACACTCCACGAAACGATCCTCCTAACCTAGAACGCCCGCGGCGCAGACGACAGACACCTCAGTACTTAGAGGCCTACACTGTCAGTCAACTACCTAGCCTTCGACAAACGGTAAACGCGGTAAAAGTAGAAAGTAAAATTATGTCTGACCTTAACGACCGGGTTTCCCCGACCACAGAGGCCCTAGTAGGTCCTAATGTAACTGACCAAGCTCACGGTGGGGACCAGGAGGGAATTGACATGCCTTTACCCCCCGCCACTACTCAAGAAGTAGTCCCCGACCAGCCCCGGGAGGAAGACAACCCTACAGAGAGAGAACTCTGCACGGAAGAAGAGGAGGAGAGCGCCGAGGAACTAGAGCTCCAGGACTCCCCAACGAGTACCCCCAGGAGCGGCTCACGCAGGAGCGGCTCACCTCCACAACCGCCTTCCCCCAGCGAAGCGGAGAGGATACTACAACAGGCGTTCCTCATCAGCCTGACAGCCTCTACCGAACGCGACCGACTCCAAGCGCAGATGCTTAGCGAGCGCGAACACCTCCAAGCACAGCAACGGAGCGAAGAACAGCGCACACGTCTGGAGATGAGACGCTTCCAGACAGAAGAGAATATGGCAAGAGACCGGGCCGACGCCCAGCGTGCCGCTGCCGGTGCCCAAAGAGACGCAGAGCGCGACAGACTACAAGCGTAACTAATAGAGCAGCTGATCAAAAGGACAACACCCTCTCCCTCCGCTAGGGGTTCAAGGAACTCGTCGAGACAACAGTCAAGGGCAGCGTCACCACAACGAGCAAGCGACCCTGAATTTGACCAACAGACAGAGCCTATACCCCCCGCAGACCCCCTTCACAGACCGGTCCAAGCGAGACCCAGCTACAAGGAAGGAGCGGCATACACTGCGGAGAAGCTAAATAAACGATTACAGGATCTGGAAGATCTGATAGAGGAAGAAGAGGGAGAAGAGGAGAACCAAGCCCGACGACAGCACAGTACTCCACCGGACCAGGAGGTCCCATACAGTCCAGGCTATACCCCCGCGGCGCTGCGCTACAGACCCCCGACTCTATTCACGGGTGAGCACGACGCACGACCAGCCCCGAGGAACAGCACCTGGACCAGCGGGCCATGGTACCCTGCCAGTACCAGCCCACAGCGAGGCGCAAGAGGGGACTCGCCCAGGAGGTCTCTCCCCCAACGCATGTAAATATTCCAGGTTGTATACTTACTCCCTGCGTAACCAGAGATTGGACATTCAATGTTGATTTACCTATGAATACTCATTTGCCATAAAAGTGCATATTTCATATTTCAAATCATAAATGTAATTAAGTGATCGTTGTATACACCCTTTGCTGTATTAAACCTTCGATTTGGTACATTTGTGTGGATTCGTTTCATCAGGTGGGAAAGTGTTCATCATACTTATATCTTGTACTGGGTGGCCAGAAGTTAAAGTACATGAGGTAGTGGTATTAAATATCATATCTAACAATACAGTCAGGGAATTGTACCCCTCAGTTACAATTGGTCCTTCGAGCCGGAGGGTAACTAGTGTAATATTAATATAGTGTTATTAATATCGAAATGGCCTATGATGAACACTCCACGAAACGATCCTCCTAACCTAGAACGCCCGCGGCGCAGACGACAGACACCTCAGTACTTAGAGGCCTACACTGTCAGTCAACTACCTAGCCTTCGACAAACGGTAAACGCGGTAAAAGTAGAAAGTAAAATTATGTCTGACCTTAACGACCGGGTTTCCCCGACCACAGAGGCCCTAGTAGGTCCTAATGTAACTGACCAAGCTCACGGTGGGGACCAGGAGGGAATTGACATGCCTTTACCCCCCGCCACTACTCAAGAAGTAGTCCCAGACCAGCCCCGGGAGGAAGACAACCCTACAGAGAGAAAACTCTGCACGGAAGAAGAGGAGGAGAGCGCCGAGGAACTAGAGCTCCAGGACTCCCCAACGAGTACCCCCAGGAGCGGCTCACGCAGGAGCGGCTCACCTCCACAACCGCCTTCCCCCAGCGAAGCGGAGAGGATACTACAACAGGCGTTCCTCGTCAGCCTGACAGCCTCTACCGAACGCGACCGACTCCAAGCGCAGATGCTTAGCGAGCGCGAACACCTCCAAGCACAGCAACGGAGCGAAGAACAGCGCACACGTCTGGAGATGAGACGCTTCCAGACAGAAGAGAATATGGCAAGAGACCGGGCCGACGCCCAGCGTGCCGCTGCCGGTGCCCAAAGAAACGCAGAGCGCGACAGACTACAAGCGCAACTAATAGAGCAGCTGATCAAAAGGACAACACCCTCTCCCTCCGCTAGGGGTTCAAGGAACTCGTCGAGACAACAGTCAAGGGCAGCGTCACCACAACGAGCAAGCGACCCTGAACTTGACCAACAGACAGAGCCTATACCCCCCGCAGACCCCCTTCACAGACCGGTCCAAGCGAGACCCAGCTACAAGGAAGGAGCGGCATACACTGCGGAGAAGCTAAATAAACGATTACAGGATCTGGAAGATCTGATAGAGGAAGAAGAGGGAGAAGAGGAGAACCAAGCCCGACGACAGCACAGTACTCCACCGGACCAGGAGGTCCCATACAGTCCAGGCTATACCCCCGCGGCGCTGCGTTACAGACCCCCGACTCTATTCACGGGTGAGCACGACGCACGACCAGCCCCGAGGAACAGCACCTGGACCAGCGGGCCATGGTACCCTGCCAGTACCAGCCCACAGCGAGGCGCAAGAGGGGACTCGCCCAGGAGGTCTCTCCCCCAACGCTCGCCGATGTATCAGCCATCCACAGCGTCATACAATGCCACACCGTCATTCCCAGACTTCGCCTATGAGAGTCGAGCACAGTACACGGAGCTCCGGATGTGCTTAGAGACAATGATGGTGGATGTCGCTGATGAACGCCACAAGTATGCAATATTACTGAAGCACCTGAAAGTACCGCGAGCGCACAATATAGCGCTAGCCTATGCTACCTCTTCGACTCCATACACAGCGGCCCTTGCAGCGCTGGATCAGAGATATGGACGTATATGGGATTACGTAATCCAGGAGATAAGGCATATTGACCGCCTACCCCCAGCCACAGACAATCGCTCACTAGACGACCTGTCAATCAAAGTGCAGTCCCTGGTAGGGATGCTGGGAGCGCAACGGGAGAAGGGCATGCATGAGCTATACGCCAACTCTAACGTCGAGAGGATTTTGGAGAAGCTGCCACCCGCAAGACAGGAGCGCTTTAGGCGGCAGAGGGATTACCGGGATCCCAACGGCCCCGAGCCATCCCTCCTTGATCTAGCCGACTTCCTGGCGAGAGAAGTCAGCAGCTTACGACTGGACACCTTCGGGCGGAGCACGCCAAGCTCCAGAGAGGGACCCAGGAGAATAAATGATGGAAGAAGATCGGTGACTGTCATGCACCAATCAGAGTCAGTACCGAGCAGTAAGAATCACAGCACCCCCTCGAGAAAAGAGAAGTGGAAGATAGCGTGTCCCTACTGTGAGAAAGAACACTGGCTGTCACAATGTGACCTATTCACAAAGATGAATGCAGAAGAAGTGAGTCAATGGATAAAATCCAACCGGCGCTGTTATCGATGTGCGCGGCCCCACATGGCAGCCGAATGCCGCCTAAAGAAAAGGTGCAGCCGGTGCGATGGAGCCCATCTAGATATACTACACGAAAGTAACGGAAGACGGCCTATACCCGCACCACGGAGCGGCACCAAGGCAAGTGTCATGTACATTGACCCCGCCAGCAGCAGCGGAGCCCAAGTGCTCTTAAAGGTAGTCCGTGTGACATTGAGCTACCAAGATAAAGTCATGGACACTTACGCCGTCCTTGATGACGGGTCAGAGAAGACCCTTCTGCTCGCCTCCGCTGCGACCCAGTTGGGACTGCGGGGGAGCAAGAACGAAATGACGATTCGGACAATAAGAAGAGATTTAAAGACGATAAAGGGCGAGAATGTCTCCTTCACCATCGCAGCCAACGGGCAGCCAGAGCGACGGTACAAGATCACAAACGCTTTCACCAGCCAAGAAATAGGACTATCGCAGTACACCTACCCTGTCACCAAGTTGATGGATAAATATGTGCACCTGCGCCAATTACCTATCCCGCTCATAGACGGCGCTACCCCGACCCTGTTGATAGGCTCCGACCATGCAGAACTCATAGTCCCGATTGACCGGGTCCATACAGGCCCCCGAGGCTGTCCTGCAGCAGTCGAGACCCGCCTAGGGTGGACCCTACAAGGCCCCCTCGCTAAATCTCTCAACCGAACAGCAGCCAGTAGCTGCTTCCACTCCAGAACGACAGAAGAAGACACCACTCTCCTGCAGCATGTCGAGAGGCTATGGACCCTAGAGACAATGCCCTTTAAGAACGAAAAGAAAGATATTCGCTCTAAAGAAGACATTTACGCCATCAACCTACTCGAGCAGGGGACAAAGAGAGTCACAGTCGGCGGAGTGATGAGATACGCAACTCCACTCCTGAGGCGAGAGGGAATGCCCACCTTTCACGCAAAGAAAGACGCCACGGAGCGCTATCTACTGAACACAGAGCGGCGCCTAGCCAAAGACCCCGCTCAAGAGAGTGTGTACCGAGCTGAGATTGAGAAGCTAATCACAGCGGGACACGTAACAAAGATTGACATTAAAGAGGCCGATCAGACGACCGAATCATGGTACGTGCCGCATCACAAGGTCCATCACAACGGCAAGGATCACATTGTGTTTAACTGCAGCTACCAGATCGGATCCCAAAATCTGAATAAAGAGCTCTTGCCCGGCCCCACACTCGGCCCCTCCCTACTAGGCGTGCTACTGCGCTTCCGCCAGGACAAGGTGGCTATAAGCGGGGATATCAAAGGGATGTTCTTGCAGGTGAGACTAGTAGAGGAGGACAAGCCTCTGCTACGGTTCCTATGGAGAGAGAAGATCGGAGATGAGAACCCATCCATCTACCAGTGGGAAGTACTCCCCTTCGGAACCACATGCAGCCTGTGCTGTGCTACATTTGCACTACAGAAACACGTCACAGAGGACCCAGCAGCAGATGAAGAGGTCCAACACAGTGTGAAGAACAGTTTCTACGTGGACAACTGTTTACAAAGCGTCTCGACTCAAGAAGAAGCCGAGGCTCTCCTAATCAAGTTACGCGCCTCCCTAATCAAAGGCGGCTTTGATCTCAGGCAGTGGGCCAGCAGCGACCCGCACGTATTGCGCAGCCTCTCCTCCGCGGACAAGGCTGCCAGCAGCGAGACCTGGATGGCGACAATCCCAGGAGAAGCCCAAGAAATGACACTAGGACTAGTCTGGCGCTTCAAAACAGACTCGCTCCACTATAGACACAAACCCTTGGCTCCAGAGCAGGGAAGGTCGGCGGCGATACCGACCACCAGACGGAGTGTGTACAGAACACTCGCCAGACAATATGACCCGTTGGGATGTATTCTACCTTACACCACCAGGGCAAAGATGATTGTACGAGCACTATGGGACAAGGACCAGGGCTGGGGCGACCCAATACCCGCACACCTTGCCTCAACATGGAGAGAGTGGGAGACGGAACTCCGCTCACTCCCAGGTGTCAATATACGCCGCAGCTACTTCCCATCCACAGTGAGGCCAGAGACATGCGAGATTGAGCTACACGTCTTCAGCGACGCCTCCGAAGTAGCCTACGGATCGGTGGCCTACTTGCGTGCCCAAGAGATGGGAGGAAAGATACACACTGCTTTCATCCTGGCCCGCTCAAGAATAGCCCCACGTAAGCAACAATCTATCCCACGTCTAGAGCTCTGCGCAGCCCTCGCAGGAGCGCATCTAGCCACGTTAATCCAACGTGAACTCACCATTCCGGTGCATAGAACAATCTTGTGGTCAGATTCCACAACAGTACTCACATGGATCAAGTCTGATTCATGCAGATACAAAGTCTTCGTGGGAGTCAGAGTCACCGAGATTCAAGAATTAACAGAAGAAGCAAGCTGGCGGTATGTGGACACCAAACACAACCCAGCTGACGTCACCACCCGGGGAATGTCTCTGGATGACCTAACCCGTCGCAACATCTACAGTGACGGACCAGCATTCCTCAAGCTCCCGGAAGGAGATTGGCCTACGCCCACCCCGAGGGAAGCAAGTAACGAGGAGGCTGAGAACAAGAAACCTATGTTCTGTGGACTGAGCACTGTCGCCTCCACAGACCCCAACATAGATGACTGCATTACCCTAGAGAGTGCGCAGCAAAGAACATTCCTGCGGCACCACCCAGAGATTCAGTCCACCACTGACATGTCAGCAGCTGACTACGAAGAAGCAGAACTTCTTCTACTACAACGAGCCCAGAGAGACTCGTTCCCCGATGAGCTAGACTGTCTACAGGGAGGAAACCCCGTCCCATCAGACAGCAGACTGATTCACCTGGCACCAGAGAGTGACGCCCATAATCTCATCAGAGTGGGTGGTCGCCTGCGGAGAGCCCCCGATCTACCAGATGACATTAAGTACCCGATCGTCTTGAACAGCCGACACAAGGTCACAGAGCTGATCATAAAGAAATACGACGAGGATGTACACCACGCAGGAGCAGAGAGAGTCTTCGCGGAGATCAGACGTCGTTATTGGATATTGCAAGGGAGAGAAGCAGTACGGCGCTTCCAGCGAACCTGTCTAGACTGCCGTAAGTGGCGCGCGCAGCCCAGCATACCACGGATGGCTGACTTACCCCCCTGTCGCCTCCGAATCGGCGACAAGCCATTCCACTCCACAGGCATGGACTGCTTTGGCCCGTTGTATATAAAGAGAGGAAGAGGCACCGAGAAGCGGTGGGGTATTGTATTCAAATGCATGACCACCAGAGCGATACATATCGAGCTCCTTCCGACCATGAGCACAGACTCATTCCTTATGGCCTTCCGGAGATTCACATCACGGAAAGGAAAACCGTCTACATTGTTGTCTGATCACGGGACCAACTTCAAAGGCGGAGAAAGAGAGCTGAGAGAGAGCTTCCAAGCTATGGGCCCAGAACTTAAGACCCACCTCGCTCCAGCCCAGATTGACTTCCAGTTTAATCCCCCGAACGCACCCCACTTCGGTGGAACCTGGGAACGAGAAGTACGTTCTATAAAGACAGCCCTGTACGCCGTACTCGGAGCCCAGACTGTGGCGGAGGAAGTCCTAATGACAGTCCTCACGGAGATCGAGGGAGTATTGAACTCAAAGCCCCTCGGTTACGTCTCCAGTGATGTAGCAGATGTCGACCCAGTCACCCCCAACACACTCCTAATGGGGCGGCTGGACCCCGCGCTACCCCAGACAATGTACAGGCCTGAAGAAGCGAACGGCCGAAGAATGTGGAGGTACAGCCAAGTACTAGCTGACAAGTTTTGGAGCAGCTTCCTACTTCACTACCTACCGTCTCTACAGACCCGCCAGAAGTGGGTAAAAGAGAGAGACAATTTGACAGAAGGAACAGTCGTCATGATTATTGACCAGTCACTACCCAGAGCTATGTGGCCGGCTGGCCGCGTAAGCAAAGTGATCACCGGTGCCGATGGCAAGGTCCGAGCAGCTGAAGTACTCGTCCAAGGGCGCACCTACACACGTCCCGTGGCGAGGCTCATAGAACTGCCCCGACTCCCAGATACTATCGATGATGACCATGACCCTATGACTTTGTGAGTTGACTGACCCTTACAGCGGACCTTGAGTGGTAGACAGTGCGGTTAATCTGTCTCTGCTTAGCTAATTAGGTGGGACTAATTAGGGTGCGGCTGTTGTGAAGGATCAGATTAAACCGAATATGTATATTTATTTATATATATATATTTAATTGTATTTGTATATCGTTTGATATCCCCTGTATATTCCTTGTACAATATGCATTGAATATCCCTTTAGTCTACTAAACAGCCCATAATAGTTTCATTCTACCATTGGACGAGAACCTGGCGCCAGGTTGCCATACCCCCAGGTCCAAGTTCAATCGTGCCGCCTAACATGTCGTGGCAAGCCCCGGTTCCGCGCAGGAATATGTCGGGCGAAATACAAATGGTACTATTTGTTCATAGCGCATATATATATGGCGCAAGTAAAGTAGAACTTTCTTTTTAGTCCAGTTCTTTACCCTCCAACAGAGTGACAGACGCAAAGCCTCCCCACGACGCACGTGCGGTGTAGTAAGGCCTACTTGGCCCCAGAATAGGCATTGAGATATCGTGTAGATTAATAGTTGAATAGTCATAGTTTGGCACTATACCGTCGAGTTGGACGTATTCTATTAAGCTAATAATAGTCTATTTATGTATGGTGCATCGTTCGGTTAGAGTTCTAAAGTTATCAGTACCCCCATCGTTCCTGACGTTATCTGGACGCTTAACCAGGCTGGTCAGACCCCTAGTGGTGATTGCATCCGAGGAGCTCCGGGCCAAGAGCGACTGGACCTGTATATTGGATTACTCTACCCGGACGATGGCGAGCCTTCCACGGCTTGGATTATGCTTTGTGTGCTTTGATTATTCCATGGATAAAGGGCAACACTGCGGAGTGTTGGAACTACCCCCCGGAGAAGACTCCAGGTGAGACGGCGCTCGACACCCGTGAGGTCGCCTCACGTCTCTCCGTTGTGGACCGGCAGATACCGTCCACAGAGGGTCCAGCTGTATTCGTCTGCGGTCCGAGGTTCTGTGGGCACCGTGTCCAAGACTTTGGATTCTCCCAAGACACCGTCGGCCAGATGGGATACCGCCAGCGGCTTCTCTAACCCCCCCCTCCTACTGTCTTACAACCAGCGGGACCCCCCCCCCCCCTTAGTGTATCCAGCTATAATCATTTAAGTACCATCGCTATCGTTTCCTAAATATTCCAGGTTGTATACTTACTCCCTGCGTAACCAGTGATTGGACATTCAATGTTGATTTACCTACGAATACTCATTTGCCATAAAAGTGCATATTTCATATTTCAAATCATAAATGTAATTAAGTGATCGTTGTATACACCCTTTGCTGTATTAAACCTTCGATTTGGTACATTTGTGTGGATTCGTTTCATCAGGTGGGAAAGTGTTCATCATACTTATATCTTGTACTGGGTGGCCAGAAGTTAAAGTACATGAGGTAGTGGTATTAAATATCATATCTAACAATACAGTCAGGGAATTGTACCCCTCAGTTACACTGTTAATAACGTTTATATTCATTCAGTCGGCAAACAGAATCATTTTGATTGACAGTCGCGTCTGCCAATTACGTCACATCGCTTGCACCCGCCCTGCTGTTCTTAGCACCAATCGGCAAGCGCGTATTCATTTTTTACTTCCGCCATTGGAGAGCTCAATGAAAACAACAATGGCAGCGGTAGCTCGCCGCGGCCGACGTTTAGCTTTTAGCTCTGCAGAATGACTAAACGACTGGAGGCATAATGATTTTACTGCAACGGATGTTATAATAAAAGCCTTTCCATACATCTGTCTGATTGAAAACGTTATTAACAGACCGCAGAATGGGCACAACGGAGTCAGCACGGGCTGAGATATGAACGGCTAATGCTTGCTATATCTAGGTCGACCTCGGTCGTTGCTATGTAAATACGCTGATGTTATTGAAAGTGTAACTATATAACGTCAATGCCACAAAACAAATGCCTTTGTTATCATAAGTAGTAACTTTTGATGCAGTAGTGTGTGTGTGGGGCGGCGCTGTTCAAAAGTGTCAACGTGTGGACCAGATTGACGCAACACAAGCCTCTTGGGCAAAACATCACGATATCCACGATACGTTTAAAAAGTGTATCGTTAATGAACTGTACCCGATATTTATATAATATCGTCATATCGCCCAGCCCTACGCAGCGGCCCAATATATATTTTAAATCCACTCACCATTTGATGTACTTCTTACGAGGAAATAGTGTCCGTCCCATCTGATCACTTGTAAATTAAATCCATCTTTCGATATTTTTTGATGAAACGTTCAATGACCTTGTCTGCTTGCAAACAGGCAATGCAACAAACAGCAGTCTTTTGTGATCTAATCGATCCTTCATTTGCGTGAGGATGCTGTCGAAATCCACTAAACATTGTTCTGTTGATTGATTGATTGATTGATTGATTGAAAAGTTTATTAACAGATTGCAGAATGGGTACAGTACAGTACAGCTCAATACATACAATTGTTAAGAGGATGCAGACCTGAGAAAGACTTTCGTCTTGTTTCCATCAGGGTCCCCCATTTTCAATTCATCATATGACACACACGACATACAGATAGACAGTACTGCTACATCTATACATTTATGACATACCAGATTTTCAAATACAGTACTGTTTGTGATACTAAAAAAATCCAGAAAAAGAGTGTATATACATTTGACATAGAAACTGTGTATTGGGGGAGGTTGGGTAGGTGGGGTGGGGCTGTACATTGGAGGTGGGGGGGGGGGACACTGTACATTGGAATACTGACATACATTTGACATAGAAACTGTACATTGGAGGAGGTTGGGTAGGTGGGGTGGGGTTGGGTGGGGCTGTACATTGGAATATGCTTGGTCTTTATTGTACAACTGGGTTAGGACATTTGTAGGGGCCAGTTTTGAATTGCAGTCTCCCGTAGGTGTTCTTTGAGAGTGTTTTTGAAGGTGGGTAGTGATTCACATTCCTTTACAGCTTTGGGTAGGGCGTTCCACATTGTTGTGGCATAATTGCGAAACGTGTTTAGTCCCTTGTTTGAGCCGAATCTGGGTTTTACATGATTTGTGGAGCTCCCTCTGGTGTTGTGATCGTGGTATTCACTGACCTTTGGGAAGTATTTTGACATGTACATGGGTACCTTGGTCGTGTAGTGTATCTTGTAGACCAGGCCCATTGCAAGTTGCTGTACTCTGTCGTCTACTCTAAGCCATCCTAGGTTGGCAAAGTGTGCAGGGGTGAGGTGGGTTCTAGGAGTCAGGTCAAGCAGTAGTCTGACTAGTTTGTTTTGAGATGTTTGTAATTTGGTTTTTAGTGCCTTTGAGGTGCTTTGGTACCATGAGGTGCAAGCATAGTCGTAGTACCCTTGAATGAGTGCTCCTGCCAGAGTCTTCAGGGTATTCTTGTTTACCAGGGAGGAGATCCGGTACAAGAATCGAGTTCGTTGATTGACTTTTTTTATTACATTGGATGCCATTTTGTCACAGGAAAGATGCGTGACACACGTTCCATTTCCGGGACTGTCTGAATGGGCAGGTAACAAAACACTCCACCCTGGTAGCTGCGGTGGTAGCCCTCCGGTAAGCCCTCTTGGGCAGGTAACAAAACACTCCACCCTGGTAGCTGCGGTGGTAGCACTTTAGCTACATTAGCTACAACAAGTTAGCTTACAGACAGTCCAAGCCGGCACGTTCACGTCAACTACACTACTTCAACTAAGATAGAAAAAAATATATATCATCAAACGATGCACAATAAGTTGATGAACAATTGAATATAGACGCCACAGTCAATAGGGTCTATCTGCAGGTCCGTATGTTTAGCTGGGGCCAATCTCTGATTGGATTTCAAGGGTTGACAAACAATGTGGAACGCCAATCAATCAAGTACGCTCCGTCTCATGACCCGTCTTTTTAAAACTCAAATAGCCTATTTTGATTGGATAATTATATTCTTAAGCCAAACCTGTGCAACATTATTGCAGTAAGTGATTGACAGCTGGCCATTACTGAAGTCAGGTCAGAGAGCTCAGAGCTGTCACTTGGACAAGAAAAGAAAAATTCACTGCCATTGTTTTTGTTCAAATTCACTGGCATTGTTCACAGAGGAAAACATTTCTAATAAAAATAATAATAATAATAATAATTAAAAAAGAATATATATATATATATATATATATATATATTTATTTTTAATTATTATTATTATAATTTTTTATTATATATGTATATTAATAATAATAATATATATATATATATATATATATATATATATATATATATATATATATATATATATATATATATATATATATATATATATATATATATATTTCTAGTGAAGTACTGCCTCACTAGTTATCATGCAATAACCTCCACTGCACCTAGTATGTACCGAATAGTGTTGTTTTGCATCTGTAGAACTTGTGTCAGTAACAGTAACAGTAACAGCTGTTCGCCATGGACCAGTTCTAGATTCGAATGAGGAGAGGAGTGATATACCCAGTTAAAGGAATAGTAGACGAGAGACAAGGTTATAGCAGTGACCGGTATTTATTCTTAACAGCAGCGCTAGCTAGACAATTGCAATACAATGAGTAACGTGAGGTAGTGGGAAATATCCCTTTTTAGGTTCTTTCTCTAACCACTCCTTCTTTCAGGAGGGTTAGTTCGATATCAAGTTATAGGTTGATTGGATCAACACATTTGGTTCGGAACGACTCCTTCTCTCAAGAAGGTTAGTTCGGTATCAGGTTCTAGGTTGATTGGATCAACACATTTGGTTCAGTTCAGACGTCTCTGAGGTTATCACTAGCAAAAAGCTAGGTTTAGAGCAGGGGTCTGAAACTCGCGGCCCGCGGGCCAATTGCGGCCCGCGGGATGATATTTTGCGGCCCCCTACTGGACATCAAAGTGTAGTGTTTATTGCGGCCCGCGCACTACTGTTTGCCGTGTCGTTGCGCGAAAGTAGGACGTTTTATTTATTTTGTCACTTGTAGGCTACCATAGCGCAGGCTCATGACAGCAACGTTATGTTAGTGACTTGGTTGAAACGTGATTCCGGAGTGATATCAAGTAAAGTGGAAGCAAATGCATCCTCGCTATCTCTCTCCTCTGCAGCAGTGCTCTGCATGTCCGGCTGCTTGTCTGTCTGTGTACGAGTCTGGTCCAATCACATACGCGTCCCGTCAGCGTTTTTCCCCCTCACCCACAGTCTGCGAATCAGAGGCAGAGTAGGGGAGTAGGGCGGGTCTTCACGGACTGCATGTCGTCTCTCTTTCAGTTCAAGTCGGAGCAGAGTTGAAAGCGCATCTACAGTAAACTCGCTCCCAGTTTTATCTCTGTGAGATAAATGTAGCTATTAGCCTATTTTCACCAGCAGGCAGCCAGCAGAAAAATATGGCATTTTCAAAGATGGTCAGTAAAAGATAAGTCGACTGCAATTCAAAGGTGAATGGACGGAAAAATATGCGTTCATCCTGAGTCCCAGCCAGGGGCGTAGCTGGAGATTCTGGGCCCCATGAAAGAATCAATTTGTGGGCCCCCAATCTATTAAAAAATGTGGGGCCCCCAATCTATAAAAAAATTTGGGGCATTTATTTATTGTTGAAAACGCATAATATGGTTTTTACCTATTTTTTTTATAAACAGCTTTGTGATAGAATAAAAAAAATGCACAGTGCATTTCCATAGCTGTGGATGAGTCCACTGACACCACTGAGAAGCCTGAAGAACCGTTCATGTTCTGAAATGTTATTGCTAAAGATTGAGAAGATTGGATCAGTTGTACTTTTTTTTTGAATACTTGAAACCCTTTTTTTGTGGAATATTTGATGCGGCCCAGCCTCACCCAGACTCTACCTCCAGCGGCCCCCAGGTAAATTGAGTTTGAGACCCCTGGTTTAGAGGACTTCCGGTTTGAGATGTTCGGGTAGACGGCCATTGTAAAGAGCTCCCGGTCAAAGAACAATGAAAAAGGAAGTTAAAATAACTAAAACAAAATAAAAAGTGACAATTCAATGATATAAGAGAAAAGGAAGGATGAACATGAGAAAAAGCTAAAGAAAAGCGACCCCAGAAGAGATACAAACACCAGAGGAAAGTTATCGACACAAGGAGGTGACTCAGGAAAATCAGGCTAGCATGGCGCAAGGCGACAGAGCAGAGGTGCCCACTTGGGTAGAGGAGCTACAAGCTAGCATACAGACTAGCATCCAAGCTAACATGCAGAACATTCAGAACAATATCGACAGACTCAGGGAAGAATTAAAGAAGGGTCAGGACGAGCTCAGAGAAGAAATAAATAAGAGACTCGAGACAATTTATGGAAAACTACAGGAACAAGAGAAAGACATAAGGATGTTAGAAGAAAGGACAGCTGAAACGGAGGAATGGAATACAGAAATACAAGGAATTCTAATGGCAACGCTTGAACAACAAAACATGTTGAGAGAAAAGCTAACGGACTTGGAGGGGAGGTCAAGGAGAAATAATATACGAATATGGGGACTGAGAGAAGGGATAGAAGGAGACTCGATGAGCAAATATGTAGACAACCTAATTCGAAAAAAATTAGAAATGTCAGACCTCGACAAGATAGAGATTCAAAGGGCGCACAGGGCCCCAGCGCCGAAGCCACAGATAAACGGACCACTGAGAGCAGTTATAGTTCATTTCTTGAAACTCAAAGTCAAAGAAAACATTCTCAGAGCAGCCTGGCAGACAAAGATGGATAACATGTAATGTTATGTCTAGTAACATCAGGGACTAGATTACGCGGTGCAGGATACCTGTGTAATACGAGTCAGCCTACAACAGGACGGAGCATGCGCAGGACCATCCCGAGAGTAGCCGGCTAAGCATGCAGTCGTGTTCCGAGTCAACCCATACCTGATGTTGAATAAAGAGTGTTTACTAAACCAACCGAGTGATTATTCAACATTACATGGTGTCAGAAGTCAACCATGGCAAAGTTCCCACCGCCGAGCAGTTTGGACTTCAGCCATCCGGAGCAGTGGCCTGAATGGAAACGGAGATTCCACAGGTACAGAATTGCGACCAAATTAGACAAGGAGGAGGAAGAAGTGCAAGTGTGCACTCTGCTGTACGCGCTCGGAAGTGAAGCCGAATCGATCGTCAAGACCTTCGTTTATACAGCCGACAGAGTTGAAAAAGTATATGCAATTGTGCTGGACAAACTGGACAAATATTTTGTGCCGAAAGTTAACGTCATACACTGGCCCCTACAAATGTCCTAACCTAGTTGTACATTAAATGACCAAGTAAGGCTTTGTCAATATTCCAATGTACAGTGTAAAATGTGTGTGTCCCCTACCCAACCCCCCCCCCCCCCCCCCCACCTCCAATGTACAGCCCTCACCCAACCCACCCAACCCCACCCCACACATCCAACCTCCTCCAATGTACAGTTTATACGCCAAATGTATATACACTCCTTTTCTGGACACTTTTGTATCACAAACAGTACTGTATTTGCAAATCTGATATGTCATAAATGTATAGATGTAGCAGTACTGTCTATCTGTATGTCATGTATGTCATATATGTTATGATGAATTGAAAATGGGGGACCCTGATGTAAACAAGACGAAAGTCTTTCTCTGGTCTGCATCCCCTTAACAATTGTATGTATTGAGCTGTACTGTACTGTACCCATTCTGCAATCTGTTAATAAACTTTTCAATCAATCAATCAATCAAGCGAGCAAAGTTCCACCAGCGTGCACAGAAGCACAGAGAAAGCATGGAGGAATACATCCGCTGTTTACACGAGTTGGCGAGCACGTGCAGCTTTGGAACTGTGAAAGATGAAAATGTAAGGGACAGAATCGTTATAGGAGTATTGGATAAAGAATTGTCACAAAAGCTTCAAATGATGTCGGCTTTAAACCTAGAGAGTGCATGCAGACACGCCAGGCAGTCGGAACAGATCAAAGGACAGATTTCCGAACAGAGTGGAGCCACAGAGTTGTGTGAGGTGACGCACACACAAAGACGAGCCCACTCCGCGCGGCCGAGAGGCGCATTTCAACCAGAGAGGAGAGGCAGCTACAGACCCCCCAGGCAGCAGCAGCACGCGGGCACAAGAAATGCAGCTCAAGGCAACTGCGACAGGTGCGGCAACCAGCACGCCGAGAGTGATATGTGCGCAGCCAGACGTGCTGAGTGTCGCAAGTGCGGTAAGAGGGGCCACTATGCTATTGTGTGTCGCACTCTACAAGTCAGTGATGTGTATGCAGAAGAGCAAACCGAACCTGATGGTTATTATTTCTTGGGCTCTATCACTGTGCAGGACTCTAATAAGCCATGGCCAATAAAACTGCAACTCCGGGAAGGTGAGGTTGAGTTTAAGATAGACAGTGGAGCTGACACCAGTGTTATTTCTCAACACACTGTGGGATATTTGTAGATATCCTGATGAAGAATGT
Organism: Notolepis coatsorum; assembly: GCF_963971535.1. NCBI lineage: Eukaryota > Metazoa > Chordata > Actinopteri > Aulopiformes > Paralepididae > Notolepis > Notolepis coatsorum. The sequence goes on along the minus strand of NC_140166.1, from coordinate 176,396,793 downwards.
GCTCAGTCAACCGAGGCTTGGATAATAACAAGGGTTTATTAACCAAACAGATAGAATACATAGAGAGAATGGCTGAGGGCTCTCCCCAGGTGGTCAGCTGAAATCACCCAGGTAAAAGACCCTGGATAGATCTCAAGAGGAGATCTATATAGTTAATAGGAGGGGGTGTGGTCCCATTTGATAGGTCAGATGGGGGGGAGGGGGTACAGGTTTGGGGACACAGGGGAGGGGGGTGATTCCACAGAGAGGGGGGGGGGGGCACAGGTAAGGGGAACATATTTACATGAGGACATATTATACCACAATACTCACTTTTCTTTCTTATAATGTGGGTGAGATTAATGTATAATATACCAGGATTGTTTGGAACAGGTAAAAGTGGGGACCGATGTAATCCATCGGTTATCAGATAATGAAAAAAATAGAAAATAATTAAAATAATGAAAATGTTGGCCAATGTGTTCTGTTGGTTGGCCTAATAATTTAAACTAGTATTATTTATATACATGATTCATGACATGATCGACTGGACTGCGGTCTGTGTTATTTTGATATCAGAGATGTGGGAATAGATATCACCCTTTTCTTTTATTAATCGCTCAAAATACCTATATCAATGAGTGGTCCTCAACTCTGATATCAAACAACAATTAACATAATCATTAGAAGCTATCGCTGTGCAAATATCTTGGCATACCTTCAGTCGTTCATGTCGTGACTCAGGGGAGCTAATGTCATGGTTATTTCATGGTTGTACATATACAAACATAGTAATATTTACAATAGACATTACCTTAGTGGCTAATGTGTCAAAATAAAATTGAAAACCGTTAACCTAGTGGTTAATATAAAAGGTGATTATGATAATCGTTATGCATTGTTCTGTGGTGCATACTATCAATGGTCAAAACAAACTTGGTGTCTTGGAACAATCCAACTGGTTCTGCCCTGTTTAACAATACCATTTTGCAATGTGACTCTGTGATCATTTCTCATTGTCATTATAAAATTGGTTAATGCAATCTTACTGATTGTATTTCATCATATTCCTAGTCAATAATTTTCCAGATACCTATGAACTCTGTGAAACAGTTCTTGTTTGTGAATCTGACAGTTGCTGTGAAGTGTTGATCATCTGTTCTCGGTCTGTCGTGTGGCAGGGCCAATACATACATAACAATGTGGACAATGTGTGTTCAGAAGTATCTTGTTCCACAGGTCTCTGATGATGTCTCTTCTTGACGATGCAGTCGGGAACATTCACTGGTCGTCGTTCATTCAGAGGGGGCCTACAGGAGGTCGCCGTCCGCTCCCTGTGTACCTTGTCAAGGGTCACCGGTAGCAGTCAACTATAGTGGTTTTGCAGACTCTTTTCCTGCAGCCTATGTTGTTCTCCACCACCATCACATGTCTGCCACTGTGCTCACGCTTGGCCCCTATCAGGCCTAGAGACATGGTGGTCAGGGCGTTCTTGAACGTGCTGTGTGGTGGTTGGTCCCCCCCGTTCCTCGTCATCGCGGTACTAGAGGGGCGAGGGGGCGGGCGTTTTTGAATGTGTTGTGCTGGTTTCGCTGTCCTCTCCTCGTCATTGCGGTACCACTTGATGGAGGGCGAGGGCCCGCCGGTGTAGTGGCTAGTCAGTAGGACGCTCTCTCTCACACGGATGACAATCTTGTCATGGGAATCCACCTTGATGGTCGGGGTTTTGGTTCCCATCTGCAGGTGATGGGTTTGGTCTGCCGTGGTCTGCAGTGCCGGAGTGGAGGCCGTCAAAGGTTGATCTCCTCTTCGTCAGTGTCTCCTTGGTCAGTCTCCTTCGTGGTCCCCTGCTCCACTTTCTTGGGGATGTCTGTGGGTTGGGTTGGATGGCGGTTCTCCCACGGTTGTTGTCGTCGTTCTGGTTGTGTCCGCAGCTCCTTGGCGGCGTCCCTGGTGGTAGTATGCTGTCGTGGGTCGCTCAGGTCACGCGTCATCTCACTCCTTCTCACTTGTCGTGTCCTCTCACCAATATGATCTGAGGATGATAAAATTGCCTTAGAAAACCTCCTCACATAAATGATTCAACACCTTTCTGCTAAAGAGGAAAATCATTTTGGGATTAATTCAATTCATTGTAAATAAAATCACTTAATTGAAAATAGGAAATGCAAGCCAATTGCATTAGCAGTGATTCCTTATGTCAAGAAGGTCACATTCACTACAATCTTATCAGATCTTGTATCTAACTAGATCTTACAGCATTAGGCTTTAAATAAAATTAGTAAATGAATGGCCAAAGTCTTGAATCAGATAAAATAGTCTGTGGTGTTAACTTGAAGTTGATCTTACCTCAGGATGCGTTGGGTGTGCCTCAGGACACTTACCTCGCCACGACTTCTCTGGCGTTATTCACGTCTCAGTGTGGCTCGTCATAATTTAGCATGGGGAAAAAAACATAAATTCTAGGTAGCCAGTTAATTTTGCATGAAAAACAATCATTCGTTTTGTCATCTAACCCTAACTAACCTTACTGTCATGCATTTGTCCTAATAAACTAACCTACACTGTAGCACTCAACACTAATAAAACTAACCTACACTGTGGCACTCAACACTTTGATGAACATTGTTACTCAGCTGATAGAGGTGTGCCTTGCCTTGTCGTACAGAACCTGTGAGTCGCTTTGGATAAAAGTGTCAGCTAACTGATCAATGTTGTTGATATCTTGTATATTTAGATAATTGTGCTTCAATTTTGGTGGTTGATAATTTGCAGTCATGGAAATGTATTAGTTGTTAAAAGAATAGTCTAAAGAATAGTCATGCATGTTATTGGTTATAAACAGAGAATAGAAGGAGGAGATTGTAAGTAAAGTTGTTTTCATCATTAATCTTTCATCTCGGGCACATATTACTTTGTCTGGTTTTATTCAGACATCATATCTCTAATTTGTGTGCCTTCTTGAAAAGAGAGAGATGAAAACAACTGGTTAGTTATTCTAGTATGGGAGTTAGGTAGATTTTCATAACTGCAAATTCATCACCTGTGTCTAATTCATGTTAATTAAGTGGTTCTCTGTTGCCATCCACCGCCAGGTGAGTTCATCAAGTCTGTGGTCACGAGTGCAGGCATTTGCATTGCTTTGTCTCCTAAGTGCCCACTCTGAAGAAATTTACATGTGGGTGTTTGGATGTAGATGTGTTCCAAATGGTCAATCGATTGTCTCTCAGCTCTGCACTGTCTCTCGGTTGACATGCAAATTGTTGGATTTTCTGTCTTTTGTGATACAATTTGGGTGTAGTCATGCACTGTTTTGCATCTCGCCTCAGAGCCAGATCTGTAAATACAAACACATGTTAATTTTCCACTCTTTTCTAAGACCATCTGAGTGGGTTCTCCTTGATTGTCTGTGAGCTTAACAAAACATCAGCTATTTCTCATCCATCCCGTCCTAGGATGTAATGATAGTGTTATCATTTATCAATCATATCGCATATGTACACAAGCATCATATGAATGTGGAACCACACATTTTGAATCATGTTTAAAATGTCTTACAATGGAAAGGGCTAGTTATCTTTCATTGGTTCTTTAGATAAACACATTAACTCAAGTGAATATAACCTAAACATCTTACTTTTAAACATGATCTATGTTGTTTGTGTTTCAAGTTTTCAACATTGAAAGTTTATAAAGTCTAATCTAACGCTGTTTATGTGGACTCCATTTCCTGTACTGCCATATACTGGGAACCGGAAGTGTTTGTTTAACTCTCCGTTTTGGTCAGTATGGCCGGTACGCCCACAGATGTATTATAATTCTGAAACAGACATTGTAATTAGCTTTATGTGACTTATAATGTGTAAATTAAAGCAACATAAACACTCAAGTGATCTGAGATAGTTGTAATTTGCTGTAACTGAGATGATAGTTGTGTATATGTACAGTTTCTACGTCAAATGACTCCCTTTTCTTGACTCCTTTTGTATCACAAAAAGTACTGAATTTGCAATTCTGGTATGTCATAAATGTATAGATGTAGCAGTACTGACTATCTGTCTGTCATGTATGTCCTAATATGTTCTGATGAATTGAAAATGGGGGACCCTGATGTAAACAAATCTGGTATTGAAAATGGGGGACCCTGATGTAAACAAGACTAAAGTCTCTCTCTGGTCTGCATCCCCTTAACAATTGTGTATTGAGTTGTGCTGTATTGTACCCATTCTGCAATCTGTTAATAAAGTTTTCAATCAATCAATCAAAGCATCTATATTTATGATTTTCATACTCACCGGGGAAAGCTGTTTGTGTTGACGTTGGTTCCTGAGGCTGTAGCACGTTACGTGTCGTTAATGCAATGTTCGGTTCGTTTCTCCGGTGGTCTGGGATAATGCAATCCTGGAAACACTCTTCTGCATCTCGCCACCGCAACTCAACACTTTCCAATAGCAGCGCGCACATACATATACAAATAAAACATATACTGCACGTGGATTTCATATACCTTCGGCCTTGGGCATATTAAACTTTACGTTTGCCTATGGATAGTTTAATATAAAATCATAACTTAACGGCGCGCATAGCGTCACGTCATTGCTCCATGCGACGTTCGTGTGTTCTCATTCGCCTCGGAAATAACGCTTTGCAATTCATACAGTATTTTTCCCACGAGCTCTCAATAGCCTGGAATTCCTATACCAGCGTTTTGTTACCGAATGAACGCGCCTGTGCATATGTGAAACGTAAACAAACTGAAACGATAAAACTATACTTCCCCAAATGGTTGTTCCCGTGGGCCGGTTTTGCTGATTCCGGAATTACTATCCTAGTTTGTTCCCGTGAACTGCACTTCAATGTTATTCTTTGTATAACGGTAACTCGTCTCTCAATGCTCGTCGCGCTATCCGCAGCCGGTTCTTGGCTCAATAAAGCAACGCGACGGGTCCTATAATACTTGTGCACATACAAACGAGACTTAAACAGACAAACAAACATTAATACATATAAGTTAACGTGTGTATATATCTGACTGTATTGGATCGCTGTACGTTTAGTCGGCCAACATCTGTTGCGACAAGGCATTTATCCCTTGATTTAACTACACATCGTTATTAAAGCATAACGACCGAACCTGACTTCGAAATTTACCAGCGATATATTAGATGTGAATATACCGTTTAATCATACTCTCGGTCTCTTGAACTCGCGACTAATGTCCTGTTTAATGTACTTTCCGCGACTGATGTCCCGTTTAATGTACATTCACGTACTCTCGGGACATCGCGTAATCATGTATACTAGGACATCGCGTGATCATCTTCCCGCTATCTGTATTGATCAATTGGTTAATTTAATCCAAAATACATCGTTTTCAGGAATGGAAGAGATTGTGGGCTTAGTTTGAGGTTGAAACAATGAATATTATGACGCTACTCTGGTAATTTCTAATTATGATTCCATCAGCTTCTCGGTCCTACTTCCCGCCTCATTGCAAAGGAATCACAGAACGTTTTTAACAGAGTAGCGTTTTCCAAGGATATCACATCATAATAAGCTCACGTATCTTGCCTTGTTGCCTATATTTTAGCCTGCATCAGCTAGACTTGGGTTAGCAAACCAACAACCTTATTTTGTGCCCTAACTTTCGGTTTGGCAACAGCCAAATCCGGGAATAGCACAGACAACCCATCCTTTCAGAACATCTGTCCAGATAAGGACCCAGGTACACGCGTTTCCCCGGTACGATTCTCAATACAGATCAGATATATTAATGCACATTATTCTTACTCAGCCATGATCTCAATATTTGACAACATTCTGTAATGTTCACCTGGCACAGAGAAAAGCGGGAAGGTTTTAATTCCTTTCCATACATTTTTGGTCGACCATCCTATTATACTCACTTTTCTCTGTATAGTTGAAACAACACAGCACGCCGGGAGGACGCAAGAGTCCGTCACAAGTTCGTAGACGCCAATTGTGGGATATTTGTAGATATCCTGATGAAGAATGTGCTCAGTCAACCGAGGCTTGGATAATAACAAGGGTTTATTAACCAAACAGATAGAATACATAGAGAGAATGGCTGAGGGCTCTCCCCAGGTGGTCAGCTGAAATCACCCAGGTAAAAGACCCTGGATAGATCTCAAGAGGAGATCTATATAGTTAATAGGAGGGGGTGTGGTCCCATTTGATAGGTCAGATGGGGGGGAGGGGGTACAGGTTTGGGGACACAGGGGAGGGGGGTGATTCCACAGAGAGGGGGGGGGGGCACAGGTAAGGGGAACATATTTACATGAGGACATATTATACCACAACACCTATGACGCATTGGTGACAAGGCCGAAGCTGGTGTATACACATACTGTTTTGGATGGTCCAGGGGGCAGGCTAATTAACAAAGGCAAGTTCAAAACATTCACTTGTCACAAAGGGACAGAGTACTGCTTCGACATACATGTTGTGGAAGGTCCCACAGTCAACAACCTACTGAGCAGAGAAGTGTCAGTAGCCATGGGTCTCATACAGAGAATGGAAAATGTGACAAATGTGCCTAGTGAGTCAGTGGCACCCAGCGAGTCAGTGGGACTTTTAAAAACAACTCCAGTGAAAATAAAACTGAGAGAAGGTGCAGTACCCTACTCTGTCCACACATCTCGCAGGGTCTCTGTACCCTTACTCCCTAAAGTGAAGAAGGAGCTTCAGCGGATGGTCAAATGTGGAGTGATTGAGGAAATAACAGAACCAACTGAATGGTGTGCCCCGATGGTGGTTGTGCCACGAAAGAATGGTTGAGTGAGAATATGTGTGGGAAAAAAACGCCTCAACGAAGCCGTGCAGAGAGAGAAGTACATCTTACCGACTCTAGATGATATACTCCCCAAGCTGGCCGGTTCAAGCATGTTCTCACTGCTGGACGCTGCTACAGGATTTTGGCAAATTCCTCTGGAAAAAGACAAATTAACAACGTTCATCACGCCATTCGGAAGATATTTCTTCCACCGCCTTCCGTTTGGTATATCCAGCGCTCCAGAAATCTTTCAGAGGGAGATGAATAATATTCTCAAGGACCACGCAGGTGCAGCAGCCTTCATGGACGACATAATAGTCTATGGAGAAACCACAGAGGTGCATGACCAACGCCTGAAGACGGTACTGAAAACGCTAAGCGATGCTGGATTGAAGCTCAACGAAGAAAAATGCAAACTGAGACAGTCACAGGTCCAGTTTTTAGGCCACATCGTTGACAAGCGTGGTGTCAGGCCTGACATGGGAAAAGTGGAGGCCATAAGAAACACCACAGATCTGAAGCGGGTCATGGGCATGGTGCACTATCTTGGACGCTATCTGCCCAACCTAGCAGATGTCACACACCCACTCAATGACCTACTGAAAGCTGACACAGCATGGGTGTGGGGCCCGGCACAAGACAAGGCTTTCACTAAAGTCAAGCAGATGTTGACAGAGGCGCCCATACTAGCCTTCTACGATGTCAGCAAGCCGACAGTTGTAAGTGCCGACGCCAGCAGCTATGGATTAGGAGGTGTTCTCCTTCAAAATCACAGTGGACAATTATTGCCAGTCGCATACTTTTCTCGCACCTTGACAGATGCTGAGACAAGATATGCTCAGATTGAGAAGGAGTGTCTGGCGGCAGTCTGGGTATGTGAAAAGTTCTCCAAATACCTATACGGCCTGGACAACTTCACCATTCAAACAGACCATAAGCCATTGGTCCCACTCTTCAACCTCAAAGACATTGATGCAGTGCCACTTCGTTGTCAAAGACTGCTCCTGAGGATGATGCGATTCAACGCGAAAGCGGTGTATGTCCCAGGCAAACTGCTTGTAGTAGCAGACACGCTCTCAAGGCATCCTTCTGCAGTGCTGCACCTGGAGACGGTTGAGCTGTCAGACGACATAGCGGCTCTAGAGGAAGCCACACAGGCAGCATGGCCAATGTCAAGTTCACGTCTGGATGAGGTTAAAGAGCGCACAAAAGAAGACCCAGAGCTACAGATGGTGATACAGTTTGTGAGAAATGGCTGGCCAAGATACGCATCCAAAGTGCCAAGCAGCATCATGCCATACTATGCAGTAAAAGATTCCCTTTCAGTATGCCGCAACCTGCTCATCTATGGCGACAGAATCGTTATTCCCAAATGCATGAGGGCAGTAATAGTGGAACGACTGCACGACGGCCACATGGGCATTGTGAAGTGCCGTGAACGCGCCAAGCAGAGCGTCTGGTGGCCGGGCGTCGGTAAAGCCCTACAGAAGTGGATTGAACACTGCAAACAGTGCCAGGTGACAAAACCCACCCAGAACAGAGAGCCGCTCATGCTGACGTCTCTACCCGACAGACCCTGGTCGAGAGTGGCTGCGGATATCTGCGAAGTGGACAAAATAAACTACCTGGTTGTAGTCGACTACTTCTCAAGGTATATCGACCTTGTCTACCTACCAAACATGACAAGCGCCACAGTGAGGTCTCGCCTCAGCGCCATCTTTGCAAGGTGGGGCTGTCCCACGACTCTGGTGACGGATAATGGACCTCAGTTCTGTGGACATCAGTTTCAGCAGTTTGCAAAGGACTATGACTTTCACCATGTCACAACAAGGCCACATTTCCCACAAGCAAATGGAGCTGCTGAGAGAGCAGTGAGGACGGCTAAACACATTCTGAAACAGAAGGATCCAGCACTCGCTCTTCTCAGCTACAGAGCAACTCCCATCCAGGCAACAGGATACAGTCCAGCCCAATTGATGCTGGGCCGCCAGATACGTACCCCTGTACCCATATTGGAGGAAAAGCTTATTCCCCGGTGACCAGACATCAGACTGCTGAGGGCAGCAGACTCCAGAGCCAAGGCTGCCTACAAACACCACTATGACAGACGTCACTCAAGCCGCCCATTGCCCCTACTCAAGCCGGGTGACCCTGTTGCTGTCAAACTTGACAGTCAAAAAGGGTGGTCTACAACTGCCACTGTCCTGGACAAATGCAGTGCCCCAAGGTCATACCTCATCCACACCGGAGGCGGTGTTCTTCGCAGGAACAGGCGACACCTGCGTCTGCTGACTTCACCACTTCCCCAGCCCGAGGAGGAAGAGGAAGCAGACGGGGTAATCGAGGAGGAAGCAGACGAACGACAGCAAGAGACGGTGACACCAATCCAGACACCAGCCACGGTCACCACGTTGAGAGGCAGAGTGGTTAAAAAGCCATCACATCTGAAATACTTTTTCACCTGAAAGACTGTATAGTGAGTGCGTAGGTTGCCAATGAGGCAGAATAATCCTCGGCACCTATGTGGGCAACCGGTAGTCTGACCCGGGAGTCTAGTTCAGGTTCATGTAACAGGGTTTGAAAAGAAACTCTAAAAGCATTCACTAACGTTAATAATAAGAATAATATGTTAATTAAAATAGCTAAGGTTAATATTGTAGTCATGTTCCATGGACTGCTAGATAATTTAATTGGTTTACTTCCCTCAGGTTAAGCTACTCAAAGGAGGGAAGATGTAATGTTATGTCTAGTAACATCAGGGACTAGATTACGCGGTGCAGGATACCTGTGTAATACGAGTCAGCCTACAACAGGACGGAGCATGCGCAGGACCATTCCGAGAGTAGCCGGCTAAGCATGCAGTCGTGTTCCGAGTCAACCCATACCTGATGTTGAATAAAGAGTGTTTACTAAACCAACCGAGTGATTATTCAATTATTCAACAGAGTCTCATCACGTCTGGACTACTGTAATGCACTTTTTTCAGGCCTACCTAATTCAAGCATCAAAAATCTTCAACTCGTGCAAAATGCGGCTGCACGGATACTAACTAGAACTAGAAATTTTGATCACATCACACCAGTTTTGTCCGCCCTACATTGGCTTCCTATCCAAGCCCGCTCTGACTTTAAAGTGCTACTCCTCACCTACAAAATTTTAAATGGGCTTGCACCGCTCTATCTATCCGATCTCATCTCCCGATACTCGCCCGCTCGTGCTCTGCGCTCACAAAATGCGGGGCTTCTATCGACCCCTAGGGTTAAAAAGAAATCCGCCGGCCACAGAGCCTTTGTCTACCGCGCACTCCTTCCTGTGGAACAAATTACCTGCCGTCATCAGGGGCGCCTGCTCTGTCGAAGCTTTTAAATCCCTGCTTAAGACTCATCTTTTCTCTCTCTCCTTCAACCTACCTTGATCTCACCTGGTCGGGGACTGACCTTTAGATTAATCTGTGTAGTTTAGTTATGGTACAGGGTACTACATGGTACCACTGGGTAGTTTACTATAGGGTAGTTTAGTTAGGGTACAGGGTACTACATGGTACCACAGAGTACTACATGGTACTGCATGGCATTACAGGGTACTACATGGCTTACATAGCTCTACATGGCACTACATGGAACTACATGGCACTACGGGGTACTACATGGTACCACAAGGCACCACAGGGTACTACATGGCACTACAGGGTACTACAGGATACTACGGGGTACTACATGGCACTATGGGGTACTATAGGGTACTACATGGCACTACGGGGTACTACATGGCACTACAGGGTACTACATGTCTGCTCCTTTGCAGCACCACAAACATGGGAACTCTCTAACTCTTCCCCCCCCCCCCCCTCTCCCCCCCCCCCCCCCCCCCTCCCTCCCCCTTCTCTCTGAGTACCCGTCTCCTGGCGCTGACCAAGGTGATGGATGCCTCGGGGTCTTGGCCAAGCTTGTAGTGACTGCTCTACATGCACCTCCGAGGCCTTGGATCAGTTATTCTCCGCCGTCTGTCCGTGGTCCTGTCAACTGATTAACAGACTGTTAACAGATTAACAGTCAACGCGGTTTCATTGCTGGGTTAAGTACTTCTATTCTATTCACATAATACGCTTACTTCATATATCTACTCCATTCACATATATGCCTACCACTTGTATCTATTGCTATGTCCGCCTACTACAATCTCATGAGCTGTCTAACGCCTGTCCCGTCTCCCTGTCTTCCTATGACTTGCTGTCCTGGAGTGTTGTCCGGAGTGTTGGACGTCCCGTGACGAAGGCCGGGAGATTGCGACCCCCTCTGCGTGCCCCCCTGTCTCCGGAGGTCTCGTAGTGGTGACCGGAGTGCCGGATGTCCCGCGATGATGTCGGGGAGTTCGCGACCCTCTCTGCGCCACCCCCTATCTCCCTGTCTCCGGCTGTCCCTGAGCAACGACCGGAGTGTTGAATGTCCCGTGACTAAGACGGGGAGGACGTGACCCTCTCTGCGCCGCCCCTGTGCCTCAAATAGATCCGCTATCAACTCTATCTTTAATCTTTCAAAATGTTCAGTTGCTATCGCTATTAGCTCTATCTTTAATTTTTCAAAATGTACAGTTGCTATTGCATGCACTCATCTGTGTTTCACCACACACATGAGTGCATGCTTACCAACTGTCCGTCTGCAACACTACTATCACCAACATCTAAGAAGGGAGATCCCCCCTTGAACGGCCCTTCTAAGGTTTCTCTCCTCCACACTGCCTGTGGAGCTTTTTTCCCTATTGTTAGGTTTTAGTGAGTTTTTCCTTACCTTCGCGTGGGGTATGTCTGGGAGTGCTTGCATTCTTTCATTTATTTGCATTCATCTAAAAAATGTTTGGACCCTATGGTGTTCTTGTTCTGTTCTTGACTTATTGTTATGTTGTCTTCTTGACCTGTTTAAAGAAGACCTGTACGGCCCATGGGGACATTAACGTGTGTTGTCGGGCCCTATAAATAAATTTGATTTGATTTGATTTGATTACAGAGGATAACCTTCGACCATGACTATTCAACAGAGGTGGCTGTAAAACGTCGGAGCTATGTTGAGATAAAAAAGACTTTGAAAGACAAAGGAATCAGATTTTAATCACCAATGACCACGCTGAAGGTCCATTGGAAAGAAGGCATCAAGGTGTACAACGACGTGCGGGAAGCGACGAGGGACATGAACCGGAGAGGATGGAGGGTGCCGGGAGGAGAAGGAGAGAGACCGACGCTGATGCAGAGGTTGGAGAAGGCGTGCAGATGGACCAGAGTCGAGGGACGAGGACAAGGAGAGGAGGATGGGAAGGTGAAGGAGATCTGAACCGATTCAAAGCGGATCAACTGAGAAGAACGATGAAAAGACACAGGGAAGGGGAGCAGAGAGGAGACGAGAGGGGACACGGTGATCCAAGGAAGGATAAGTACAATACACATTGGACTGGTATAGGGCTGTCTTAAATACTTCGAAGCTTCGAAGCTTTGTTCGATGGCACAAGCTTCGAACATTAAAAAAAAATCGAAGTTTAAAAAAAAAAAAAAATCAAAAGAAAATCAAAAAAAGATTTCAACATATTTTTTTTTACTTCGATTTGTGTGTGTGTGTGTGTGTAGGTGTGTGTGTAGGTGTGTGTGTGTGTGTGTGTGTGTGTGTATGTGTGTGTGTGTGTGTGTGTGTGTGTGTGTGTGTGTGTGTGTGTGTGTGTGTGTGTGAACTACCCATCCCAGTTAGGACAGCCGAATCCCGTCCAATCTTTCGCCGTCGACTAAAGACTCACTTCTTCAACCATTATCTGAAATGATAAAAAAAAAAAAAAATCTAACCCCAACTAACCTTACTGTCATGCACTTGTCCTAATAAACTAACCTACACTGTAACACGCAACACTTTGATGAACATTGTTACTCAGCTGATAGAGTTGTACCCTTCTTGCTGTCTTGTCGTACAGAACTTGTAAGTCGCTTTGGATAAAAGCGTCAGGATCCGCCCCTTCCTGACAAAAGAAGCCACCCAACTCCTTGTCCAATCAACAGTCATCTCCCGCCTCGACTACTGCAACACACTGCTCGCTGGCCTCCCGGCCACTGCCACCAAGCCTCTTCAACTCATTCAAAACGCAGCGGCCCGCCTGATCTCAAACCTACCGAAGTCGGCCCATGTCACCCCACTTCTTAGGGACCTGCACTGGCTCCCCATTGCTGCACGTATCCGCTTCAAGGCCCTCAACCTAGCATACCGTGCGGCAAAGGGAACCGCTCCCGCCTACCTCCGGTCAATGGTCTCTAACTACACACCCTCAAGACCCCTACGCTCTGCATCTTCTGGCCGCCTCAGACCTACTCCTATCCAAGCTCCGGGAGGGTCATCAAAGAGAAGCCGCCTATTCTCAGTCCTTGCCCCACAATTGTGGAATGAACTACCCACCCCAGTTAGGACAGCCGAATCCTGTCCAATCTTTCGCCGTCGACTAAAGACGCACTTCTTCAACCATTATCTGAAATAATGAAAAAGGAAAAAAAAAATCGAACCCCAACTAACCTTACTGTCATGCACTTGTCCTAATAAACTAACCTACACTGTAACACGCAACACTTTGATGAACATTGTTACTCAGCTGATAGAGTTGTACCCTTCTTGCTGTCTTGTCGTACAGAACTTGTAAGTCGCTTTGGATAAAAGCGTCAGCTAAATGACTAAATGTAAGTGTGTGTGTGTGTGTGTGTGTGTGTGTGTGTGTGTGTGTGTGTGTGTGTGTGTGTGTGTAGGTGTGTGTGTGTGTGTGTGTGTGTGTGTGTGTGTGTGTGTGTGTGTGTGTGTGTGTGTGTGTGTGTGTGTGTGCGCGCGCCTTGTAGAATTCCACACATAAGAAAGAAAGATACTGGGATGAATAAACAAAATAGGAAATAAAATGTAGAAATGCATGCATTACATAAATAAATATGAATCTCCATATATGAAATATAATATTTAGATAAGGTGCTACTGAGATGTTTTGGTGAGTTCTTTGTTTTTTTGTGGAAGTTGCCCTTCTTAAAAATGCATGAACATTCACTGATAATTGGTCTGTAGTGGAGTCTACAAGGTCTACATTGCCGGACCATGTAGAATCCGGACCTTGTAGACTGACATAATTCTGTGCATAGTTTAGTCTACACAGGCCATATTTCAAATAATCAAAATCTTACTTCATTCATCTTAAACATTCTTGATTTGGGGGATTGGTAGTTCCCATGAAATCTGAAGTTGTTCAAACGACAACAGCGATCCACCTTGAATTAAATCACACAGCCGAGTGAAACCTTGTTGGATGCGTCACAGTCACGAAAGGGGCTACTTAATTAATTAATCCAACCCACTTTATTTATAGAGCACATTTAAAAACAACAAAGTTTACGAAAGTGCTGTACAAGTCCCACAACATAAGATAAAAAAATATATATATATATTAAAAAAAATATATTAAAAAAAATTATTTTCTTTTATTTTTTTTTATTTTTTTTATTTTTTTCGAAGCTTCGAATTAAAATCGAAGCTCGGCCCCGAAGCTTCGATTGCCAAAAAAAGCTTCGAAGGTCAGCCCTAGACTGGTATACATGTGACACACACAATACAAGTAAATGTAAACATGAAAATGACTTATGCAATGAGAAGATGGTAAAGTACATATGAGATAATTATACCAAAAGTTATAAAAAAGGACATGGAGATTCAAGAGATATATTGGGACAGACATGAAAGAACCACAGGATTACACGTGGCACATAATACAAATAGACGGGAACATGAAAGTGACTAATGCAGAGCTTTTGACCGGGAGCTCGGAGGTCACACACAGAACAAGTTGGACATGTATAGTGCGCATCTTTTAGCCACTAGGGGGAGCCCTCTCACTAGGAGAGCCACTACTCCCCACCCGCCAGCGGGGTAAAGAGGGATACGACTGAGACCCTCTACTACCATGGAAGTACCAAATGTCAATGTTGATGTTAATGTTTATTATGGTTATATGTATGTAAATCAGACAGGGATAGCAGTGGCTACAACGACAAATATTATTGTATGTGACATGGGTAGAACGGGAGAACATTTGGAAAAGAAATATGACACAAGTTAAGGGTATCAAAATGATGTTGTTGAATGTTAATGGTATGAATAGTCCGATCAAAAGGAGTAAGGTAGAGAGAGAAGTGGGATACTGCTTCTGTCAGACCATATATGGAAAGTTTGATTGATTGAAGCCACGCCCCCTTTTGAGATGATTTATGACCATACGCCCCGCCCCATTTCTGATTGGTCGAGGGGTTCAAGGAGGCGGGACTTCCGATTTCGGAGGGGAGGGACATCTGGTTTCGGAAGGGGCGGAGTTATAGGGGGAGGGACATCCGGATTCAGATTTTTTTTTCAGAATAAATCAACCGATTGAAATTGGAGTGTGTGTGTGTGTGTGTGTGTGTGTGTGTGTGTGTGTTTTCTTGGATAAAACCAAATGCAAGAGAGTGTGTATGGGGATATTTTTAAGAAGTATACAATGTGTCTATGTTCAGAAAATATATGTGTAAATAAAGAAATGTATTGTAGAAACCTGTTTGGCTGTCAAAGTAGGACTGTCAAACTGCAGCT
The DNA here is from genome assembly GCF_963971535.1 of Notolepis coatsorum. Taxonomy (NCBI): domain Eukaryota; kingdom Metazoa; phylum Chordata; class Actinopteri; order Aulopiformes; family Paralepididae; genus Notolepis; species Notolepis coatsorum. The sequence continues at coordinate 176,381,400 of NC_140166.1, read as the reverse complement.
TCTCAGTAGACTGGATGTGTCTCTCTGTCAAACTGGGTCCCCTCGCTGTGACATTCCCCCCGCCTCCTGTGACAGTCACAGAAGGAGGAGGATGAGCTCAGCGAATCAGGGGACTCGAAAACTCCTGTCAGAACCCTGGTAAGTATTGATTTACGACTTGAGGGGGGCTATAGGAGGCGGGAGAAATGGAGGAGTTCAGCGAATCAGGAAACCCGAAAACTTCTGTCATTGTTAGGGTATGTATTGATTTACGACTTTGTCTGACTTCCCCTTTTCTGGGGAAAAACTTACGGCCCTAAGGTGTGTGTGTGTGTGTGTGATTATTTTTAAGAAAATTACAATGTGTCTATAAAGTGTAGAATGTCACAATCTTTAGACACTTGTGTTCAGAAAATATATGTGTAAATAAAAGAAAATACAATGTAAGTGAATAGGCTGATTTGTTTGAAAAAGAGTGATGACTTGTAAACAGGGGTTCTAAGTAACCAGACTAAGTATGTATGTATGTATGTATGTATGTATGTATGTATGTATGTATGTATGTATGTATGTATGTATGTATGTATGTATGTATGTATGTATGTATGTATGTATGTATGTATGTATGTATGTATTAGGGATGTCCCGATCCGATCACGTGATCGGGATCGGCGTCGATCACGTGCTTTTCAGAGGCTCGGGATCGGGAAAAAATAATAATAAAAATCAGCAGTCAAAAAAAGAAACATTTTATTCAACAAACATGACCATGTCCACGTTTTAAACTCATACGGAGGCCTTAGTTTTGGTTTTAAATTACATATAATATATCATCATTAATGTATTTATTGTCACACAGAGCAGAATAATTGTCCACAACAAATACATTCCCCTTTAATTTACACCGCTGCAACAAACACACTCCCTTTAATTTAGACTGGCTACACTCTCCACATCACAACAACAGACTCAAGGAAGCATGCCACGAGCTAACGCTAACACTAACGCTAACGCTACTCTCTGCTATGTTGTGGAGACTCAGGGAAGCATGCCACGAGCTAACGCTAACGCTACTCTCTGCTATGTTGTGGAGACTCAGTGAAGCATGCCGCGAGCTAACACTAACGCTAACGCTACTCTCTGCTATGTTGTGGAGACTCAGTGAAGCATGCCGCGAGCTAACACGGTTAATATCCACTGACTTGAGCAGCTAGACTTAATGTCAGAGGTTTGGAACTAAGCATTTTAAAATAGAAAGTCAAGCCAGTTGCAATGTTTGCAAGGACAGGCTGGAGGCGAAGTTTTCAGACTAACTTTTCACCTGGAGGATAACGTGACTGAGGATTATCGTCGGCGTTTCAGACCAGAATGGACCATTACGTAAGTCGAACACTGAATGTATACTAATAGGCCGTGAGCCAGGGCCACAAATTTGGGCCGCGGCTACCATCTTGGGGGACTAACTTTCATAGTGATTTTTGGGAAGGTATACACCCCTGCTTCTAGAAAAGATGTGATAGCAATGCAGCAGTTGCCTCCAAATGTGTGCTATCACATCTTTTATAACACTACCAAGCATATTTTTCAGGCCTCCTGTCCGAAATTACATGCCCCAAATGAATCATGATAGCTCCTGAACCATAAAGCCTATATGCATGTTTCTGGTCTCCTTTGATAGGTAACAAGCTAGGACATATGAATCCAGTGTAAGTAAACCCACATCTACTGTATTACCATTCCAGAGTAAATGGCGATACAATGAAGGAAAACATCATATTTGTACCCTCGCCTGGTACATAATCTTAATTTAAAAGGCAATATGACCATTATAACCAATATCCCATGGATAATAATGCAACTGAATGTATTCTCCTACTCCTTGACTACAAATCTAACTCTGGATGTGATGAAAATACACAAAATACAACATTTATGATACAATTCATAAAGATATCCCATTCGATCCATGGACATGACTTTTCAAGGCCGTCTAGATCTATAATTATTGTCATCTGACTCCACCCACCCATATGAACAAACATTTGATTGGATGTCTATAAGCCAACCACTGTTCTAACATCATCTAAAGTGGACTGCATTAGAGCCACACCCTTCTTTCAGCAAGCATGGGCGATCGTGATCCTAGGAGAAAGCGTAAGGAACATTTTAATCAATTAATCATGTTTTAAACATGTTACTGTGCAGGTTAAGATGTGTTAAAATGTTACTGTGCAGGTTAAGAGGTTAGCTGTTACTGTGCAGGTTAAGAGCTTAAGATGTTAACATGTTACTGTGCAGGTTACGATGTTAACATGTTCAGGGCTCTACGCTAACCTTTTTCCCAAGGAGCACAGGTGCTCCTAAATGAAAAAAATTTAGGAGCACACAAAGAAATTTAGGAGCACCCAAAAATATTTAGGAGCACAGTGAAAATATTTCAAGTAACAAGAGTTTTTTTTTGTTTTTTGTTTAATAAATGTATATTTGTACTGTACTCCCTGTACACACATGACTGCGTGGCACAGCGGAACAACAACACAATCATCAAATTTGCTGATGACACAGTAGTGGTGGGCCTGATCTCTGCCAACGACGAGAGGGCCTACCTGGAAGAGGTAGAGAATCTGTCACAGTGGTGTCAGGAGAACTGCCTCTCCCTGAACGTCAGCAAAACAAAAGAGATGATTGTGGACTTCAGGAGGTCGGGGGTCAAGGACTACAGCCCCCTCAGCATCGACGGGGCACCGGTTGAGAGAGTGAACAGTTTCAAGTACCTCGGAGCCCACATATCCGAGGACTTGACATGGACCACACACATTGACAGTGTTGTGAAGAAGGCACGACAACGCCTCTACTTCCTCAGGCGCCTAAGGAAGTTCCAAGTCAGTCAGAAGATCCTTAGGAACTTCTACTCATGTACAATCGAGAGCATCCTGACTGGCAACATCACCTCCTGGTTTGGGAATAGCACTGCACAAGACCGTAGCAGACTACAAAGAGTGACACGTTCAGCCGAACGCACAATTGGAGGGGGGCTTCCCACCCTCCAGAACATTTACAACAAGCGATGCAGGGGGAAGGCTAAGAGAATCATCAAGGACTCCAGCCACCCGAACAACTGCCTCTTTGAACTGCTGCGGTCAGGCAAGCGATACCGGAGTCTTAAGGCGAGCACAGAAAGACTCAGAAGAAGCTTCTATCCACAGGCCATCAGGCTGCTAAACGAACAATAAACACTATGCAACAACCATCAAATGCACACAGCACACACACTCACTTAAACAAACAACACACTGCAGCACCCACTCTCCACACTTAGATCACACAAACACACTTTATATTTATTGATAAAGGATTTGCACTACAACTCGTACACCTACTGTTACAAAGGATCAGATTAAACCGAATATATATATTTATTGATTGATATATTGCATAGTATTTGTATATCGTTTGATATCCCTTGTATATTCCTTGTACATATACACGGAATATCCCTTTAGCCTAGTACGGACCATGATGTTTCGTTCTCCTATTGGACAGCGGTCCACAGGCGCCAGAGCCATGCCTCCAGAGTCAGGTTCAAGGCCACCGTCAAGACATGTCTGTACATGCCCGGCCTTGCCCAGGGATACGAGACAGAAATGAGGTTGGCACTAGATTGTTCGCCGTGCATATAAATATGGCGCAGGTGAATACAGAAGTAGAGTTACCCAATAAGTTGAAGCCTCACCCACGATACTCCGTGCGGTGAAGTATGGCCTGTTTGGCCCCAAAATAGAGCATTGAGACCGCGTGCGAATTAATAACTGAATTGTCAGAGTTTGGCGCTATACCGTCGAGTGCGACATATTTCTATTAAGTCAGTAATAGTCTATTTGTGTATAGTGTATCGTGCGGCTAAAGTTCTACAGTGACCAGCATCACCAACGCTTCCTCGTATCAGCTAGAGTGCTTATCCAGGCTGGGCTGCTTTCATGGCGCTTTCACCCGAGGAGACCTAGACGAGAACCGTGTGGACATGTACACTGGATTAATCTACCCGACGACTACATAGCCCTTTGCGGCTGGATTATATTTGTTTTGGTCCTGTGATTTATGGAGCGGAGAATCGCCGACGCCTACACGTGTGGGATTTACCCTGTGAGGAGCCAAGTCGAGTCTGCGCCTCAGAGAGCCTGAGGCCGGCTAGCTTTCTTCACTGTGGAGCTACAGTCTACGGAGAACAGCTGTATTCGTCTGTGGATCAAGAGACTATTGCACCGTCTCCTGTACTTGGAGTCTCCTTAGTCATCGTTGACCAGACTCTCTACTACCGACAGATCCTCTACCCCTGCTGGCTTACAACCGGGGGGACCCTTCCAGTATCTCCCGCTATATATTACTAGTGTACCATAGATATAATTCCCTAAGATTCAGGTTGTATAATTACCTCCTGCGTAACCAGAGAATGGACATTCATTATTGATTTGCCTACGCATATTCCTTTGCCTTATAAGCGCATCCAAAGTATAATAGAGAAGTATATTATGTACCTTTTGCTGCAATAAATACTTGATTATACCTTTGTGTGGAACCGATTCAATGTGGGAAGTGTTCATCATATTTATATATCATGTACTGTATGGCCAGTAATTAAAGTACATAAAGCGGTAGTGGTTTAATGATACCATACTTATCAATACAGTCAGGGAATTGTACCCCTCAGTTACAATTGGTCCTTCGAGCCTGAGGGTAACTAGTGTAATATTAATATAGTGGTATTAATATTGACATGGCCTATGATGAACACTCTACAAAACGGTTCTCCTAAAGTAGATCGCCCACATCGTAGACGGCAGACACCTCAGTACTTAGAGGATTACGTTGCCAATATACTACCTAGCTTTCTACAGACGGTAAACGCGGAAAAAGTAGATAGTAAAATTATGTCCGACCCTATCGACCAGGCTACCCCGCCAATAGAGGCCCTAGTGGGTTCTAACGTAACTGACCAAGCTCACGGTAGGGACCAGGAGGGACCCGACATGACTTTACCCCCCGCCAAGACCGAAGAAGTAGTCCCCGGAGAGCTCCAGGATAAAGACAGCTCTCCAGGGATGGAACTCTACCCGCTACAAGAAGAGGAGAGCACCCCGGAGATGGATCTCCAGGACTCGCCACAGGAGAACAGATCTCCAACGAGTACTGCCAGGAGCGGATCACCTCAACCAGCGTCTTCCCCCAGCGAGGCGGACAAGATGCTGGCACAGGCATTCCTCGCCAGCCTAGCAGCCTCAACAGAGCGCGATCGACTCCAAGCACAAACGCTTAGTGAGCACGAACATTCTTCCATGGAAAGAGAACGCCTTCAGGCGCAGCAACGGAGCGACGAAGATCGTATACGTCTAGAGATTAGACGCCTTCAGACGGAAGAGAATATGGTAAGGGACCGGGCCGAAGCCCACCGCGCCGCCGCCGAAGCCCAGCGCGCCGCTGCCGGTGCCCAAAGAGAAGCAGAGCGCGACCTCGCTCTCACCAAGCGCGAAGCCGAGCGCGACCGATTACAAGCGCAGATAATGGAGCAGCTGATCACCAGGGCAACACCCCCTCCCTCCACACGGGGTTCCAGGGCCTCGTCAAGACAAGGGTCAAGGGCACCCTCCCCTACCCGATCAAGCGACCCTGAGCCCGACCACCAGAGAGAGCCTATACCCCCCTCCGAACCCCTTCCCCGACCGGTCCAAGTGAGACCCAGCTACAAGGAAGAAACGGTCTACACCGCGGAGAGGCTAAATAGACGACTACAGGATCTAGAGGACCTGCCAGAGGAAGAAGAAGAGGGAGAGGAGGAGAGTCAAGCCCGACAGCAGCACAGTACTCCACAGGACCAGGAGGTCCAGTACAGCCCAGGCTCTACCCCCGCGGCTCTGCGCTACAGACCCCCGACTCAATTCACGGGTGAGCTTGACGCACGACCAGCCCCGAGGAACAGCACCTGGATACGCGGGCCATGGTACCCAGCAGGTACCAGCCCACCAAGAGGCGTAAGAGGAGACTCGCCTAGGAGGCCTCTCTTCCAACGCTCACCGATGTGCCAGCCATCCATGGCATCATACATTGGCACACCGATGTTTCCGGACTTCACCCACGAGAACAGAGCACAGTACACGGAGCTACGAATGTGCTTAGAGACAATGATGTCCGATGTAGCTGATGAACCGTACAAGTATGCTATCCTACTGAAGCACCTCAAGGTGCCCCGAGCGCACAATATAGCGCTGGCCTATGCCACCTCTACTACCCCATACACAGCGGCTCTAGCAGCACTCGACCAAAGATATGGACGCATATGGGACTACGTAATACAAGAGATAAGGCATATTGACCGCCTACCCCCAGCCACAGACAATCGCTCACTAGATGACCTGTCTATCAAGGTACAATCCCTGGTAGGGATGCTGGGGGCGCAAAGAGAAAAGGGTATGCACGAACTGTACGCAAACTCTAATGTCGAGAGGATTTTAGAGAAGCTTCCGCCCGCCCGACAAGAGCGTTTCAGGTGGCAAAGAGACCACCGTGATCCTAACGGTCCCGAGCCATCCCTCCTAGACCTAGCCGACTTCCTGGCGAGAGAAGTCAACAGCCTACGGTTGGATACGTTCATGCGGAGCACCCCAAGCTCCAGAGAGGGACCTAGGAGAGCAAACGATGGCCGAAGATTGGTGACCGTCATGCACCAATCAGAATCAGTACCGAGCAGCAAGAACCACAGTACCCCCTCGATGAAAGAGAAGTGGAAGATGGTGTGCCCGTACTGCGAAAAGGAACACTGGTTGTCACAATGTGACACATTCAAGAAGATGACCGCCGACGAGGTGAGTCAATGGATAAAGTCCAACCGACGCTGTTACCGATGTGCGCGCAGTCACATGGCAGCCGATTGCCGCTTAAAGAAGAGGTGTAGTCGGTGTGACGGAGCCCACCTAGATGTCCTACACGACAGTAACAGAAGAAAGCCTGCACCCTCAAGCAGCACAAAGGCAAGTGTTATGTACATTGACCCCGCCAGCAGCGGGGGCGCCCGGGTGCTCTTAAAGGTGGTCCGCATAACACTGAGTTACCAAGACAAGGTCATGGACACTTACGCCGTCCTTGACGACGGGTCAGAGAAGACCCTTCTCCTCGCGTCCGCTGCGGCCCAGCTGGGGCTGCGGGGGAGCGAAAACCAGATGACGATTCGGACAATAAGAAGAGATCTAAAGACGATAAAGGGCGAGAATGTCTCCTTCACTATCGCAGCAAGCGGGCAGCCAGAGAGACGGTATAGGATTACTAATGCTTTCACCAGCCAAGAAATAGGCCTGTCGCAGTACACCTACCCCATCGCCAAGCTGATGGATAAATATGTGCACCTGCGTCAACTACCTATACCGCTCATAGACGGTGCCACCCCGACCCTGCTGATAGGCTCCGACCATGCAGACCTCATCGTCCCGATTGACCGGGTCCACACAGGGCCCAGAGGCTGTCCTGCAGCAGTCGAGACCCGCCTAGGATGGACATTACAAGGCCCCCTCGCTAAGTCTCTTAACCGAACAGCAGCCACTAACTGCCTCCACTCCAGAGTGACAGAAGAAGACACCACCCTCCTACAGCATGTCGAGAGGCTATGGACACTAGAGACAATGCCCTTTAAGAACGAAAAGAAAGACATTCGTTCCAAGGAAGACATTTACGCTATAGCCCTCCTCGAGCAGGGGACAAAGAGAGTCAAAGTCAACGGAGTGATGAGATACGCAACTCCACTCCTGAGGCGAGAGGGTATGCCTACCTTCCACGCCCCAAAAGAAGCGACGGAGCGGTATCTATTGAACACAGAGCGGCGCCTAGCCAGAGACCCCGCTCAAGAGACGGTGTACCGCGCTGAGATTAACAAGCTAATAACAGCGGGACACATAAAGAAAATTGACATTAAAGAGGCCGATCAGACGACCGAATCATGGTACGTGCCGCACCACAAAGTCCACCACAACGGCAAGGATCGTATTGTGTTCAACTGCAGCTACCAGATCAGATCACAAAATCTGAATAAAGAGCTCTTGCCCGGCCCAACACTCGGCCCCTCTCTACTAGGCGTGTTACTACGTTTCCGCCAAGACAAGGTGGCCATCAGCGGCGACATCAAAGGGATGTTCCTGCAGGTGAGACTAGTGGAGGAGGACAAGCCCCTGCTGCGGTTCCTATGGAGAGAGAGGATCGGGGATGAGCAACCAGCCATCTATCAATGGGAAGTCCTCCCTTTCGGAACCACATGCAGCCCATGCTGTGCTACGTTTGCACTGCAAAAACACGTCGCAGAGGACCCAGCAGCTGATGAAGAGGTCCGACAAAGTGTAGGAAATAGTTTCTACGTGGACAACTGTCTGCAAAGCGTCTCGACGCCAGAAGAAGCCGAGGCCCTTCTACTCAAGCTCCGCGCCTCCCTGATCAAAGGCGGCTTTGATCTCAGGCAGTGGGCCAGCAGCGACCCGCAAGTATTGCGCAGCCTCTCCCCCGAGGACAAGGCAGCAAGCAGCGAGACCTGGATGGCGACCATCCCAGGAGAAGCCCAAGAAATTACATTAGGACTAGTCTGGCGCTTCAAAACAGACTCGCTCCATTATAAACACACACCCCTGACCAAGGAGCAGGGAAGGTCGACTGCACTACCGACCACCAGACGGAGTGTATACAGAACACTCGCCAGACAATATGACCCGTTGGGATGTATTCTACCTTACACCACCAGGGCAAAGATGATTGTAAGAGCGTTATGGGACAAGGACCAGGGCTGGGACGACCCCATACCCAAACACCTTGCATCCACATGGAGAGAGTGGGAGACGGAACTCAGCTCACTCCCAGGTGTCAACATACGCTGCAGCTACTTCCCACCCACAGTGAGGCCGGAGACGTGCCAGATGGACCTGCACGTCTTCAGCGACGCCTCCGAAGTAGCCTACGGTTCGGTGGCCTACTTGCGTGCCCGAGAGGAGGGAGGAGAAATACATACTGCTTTCATCCTGGCTCGCTCAAGAATAGCCCCAAGAAAGCAACAATCTATCCCGCGTCTAGAGCTCTGCGCAGCCCTAGCAGGAGCGCAACTCGCCATGTTAATCCAACGTGAACTCACCATTCCGGTGCAAAGAACAATCTTGTGGTCAGACTCCACGACAGTACTCACATGGATCCGGTCTGATTCGTGCAGATACAAGGTCTTCGTGGGAGTCAGAGTCACAGAGATTCAGGATTTGGCAGAAGTGGCAGGCTGGGGGTGTGTGGACACAAAGCACAGCCCAGCTGACGTCATCACCCGGGGAATGTCCCTGGATGACCTCACCCGTCACAGCCTATACAGTGACGGGCCAGAGTTCCTCGGGCTCCCGGAGGAAGAGTGGCCTACACCCACCCCACGGGAAGCGAGTAAAGAGGAGGCCGAAAACAAGAAATCTATGTTCTGTGGATTGAACACACTCGTCTCCACAGACCCCGACATAGACGATTGCCTCACCCTAGAGAGTGCGCAGCTAAAGACATTCCTGTGGCACCACCCAGAGGTTCAGCTCACTACTGACATTACTGCAGCTGACTACGAAGAAGCAGAACTTCTTCTACTACAACGAGCCCAGAGAGACTCGTTCCCCGATGAGCTAGACTGTCTACAGGGAGCAAAGCCCGTCCCATCAGACAGCAGACTGCTCCACCTAGCCCCCGAGAGCGACGCCCATGGTCTCATCAGAGTGGGTGGTCGTCTGCGGAGAGCTCCAGACTTACCGGATGACGTCAAGTACCCGATAGTCTTAAACAGCCAACACAAGGTCACAGAGCTGATCATAAAGAAATACAACGAGGATGTGCATCACGCCGGGGCAGAGAGAGTCTTCGCGGAGATCAGACGTCGTTATTGGATACTGCAAGGGAGAGAAGCAGTGCGGCGCTTCCAGCGAACCTGTCTAGACTGTCGTAAGTGGCGAGCGCAGCCCAGTATACCCCGGATGGCTGACCTACCTCCCTGTCGCCTCCGACTCGGCGACAAGCCTTTTCACTCCACCGGTATGGACTGTTTCGGCCCGCTGTATATAAAGAAAGGAAGAGGAACCGAGAAGCGGTGGGGTATTGTATTCAAATGCATGACCACCCGAGCGATGCATATAGAACTCCTTCCAACCATGAGCACAGACTCATTCCTTATGGCCTTCCGAAGATTCACATCGCGGAAAGGCAAACCGTCTATATTATTGTCTGATCACGGGACAAACTTCAAAGGCGGAGAAAGAGAGCTGAGAGAGAGCTTCCAAGCTATGGGCCCAGAACTTAAGACCCACCTCGCTCCATCCCAGATTGACTTCCAGTTTAATCCCCCGAACGCACCTCACTTCGGTGGAACTTGGGAACGAGAAGTACGTTCAATAAAGACAGCCCTGTACGCCGTGCTTGGGGCCCAGACCGTGGCGGAAGAAGTCCTAATGACAGTCCTCACGGAGATCGAGGGAGTATTGAACTCAAAGCCCCTCGGTTACGTCTCAAGTGATGTAGCAGATGTCGACCCAGTCACCCCCAACACACTCTTGATGGGGCGGCTGGACCCCGCGCTACCACAGACAATGTACAGGCCTGAAGAAGCAAACGGCCGAAGAATGTGGAGGTACAGTCAAGTATTGGCTGACAAGTTTTGGAACAGCTTCCTACTCCACTATCTACCGTCTCTACAGACCCGCCAGAAATGGGTGAAAGAGAGAGACAATTTGACAGAAGGAACAGTCGTCATGATTATCGACCAGTCACTACCCCGAGCTATGTGGCCGGCTGGCCGCGTAAGCAAAGTGATCACCGGTGCCGACGGAAAGGTCCGAGCAGCCGAAGTGCTCGTCCAAGGACGGATCTACACCCGACCCGTGGCGAGGCTAATAGAACTGCCAAGGCTCCCCGATACTATCGATGACGACCATGACCCCATGACTTTGTGAACTGCCCGACCCCTCACAACAGACATTGAGTAGTGGACAGTGCGGTTAATCTGTCTCTGCTTAGCTAATTAGGTGGGACTAATTAGGAGGCGGCTGTTACAAAGGATCAGATTAAACCGAATATATATATTTATTGATTGATATATTGCATAGTATTTGTATATCGTTTGATATCCCTTGTATATTCCTTGTACATATACACGGAATATCCCTTTAGCCTAGTACGGACCATGATGTTTCGTTCTCCTATTGGACAGCGGTCCACAGGCGCCAGAGCCATGCCTCCAGAGTCAGGTTCAAGGCCACCGTCAAGACATGTCTGTACATGCCCGGCCTTGCCCAGGGATACGAGACAGAAATGAGGTTGGCACTAGATTGTTCGCCGTGCATATAAATATGGCGCAGGTGAATACAGAAGTAGAGTTACCCAATAAGTTGAAGCCTCACCCACGATACTCCGTGCGGTGAAGTATGGCCTGTTTGGCCCCAAAATAGAGCATTGAGACCGCGTGCGAATTAATAACTGAATTGTCAGAGTTTGGCGCTATACCGTCGAGTGCGACATATTTCTATTAAGTCAGTAATAGTCTATTTGTGTATAGTGTATCGTGCGGCTAAAGTTCTACAGTGACCAGCATCACCAACGCTTCCTCGTATCAGCTAGAGTGCTTATCCAGGCTGGGCTGCTTTCATGGCGCTTTCACCCGAGGAGACCTAGACGAGAACCGTGTGGACATGTACACTGGATTAATCTACCCGACGACTACATAGCCCTTTGCGGCTGGATTATATTTGTTTTGGTCCTGTGATTTATGGAGCGGAGAATCGCCGACGCCTACACGTGTGGGATTTACCCTGTGAGGAGCCAAGTCGAGTCTGCGCCTCAGAGAGCCTGAGGCCGGCTAGCTTTCTTCACTGTGGAGCTACAGTCTACGGAGAACAGCTGTATTCGTCTGTGGATCAAGAGACTATTGCACCGTCTCCTGTACTTGGAGTCTCCTTAGTCATCGTTGACCAGACTCTCTACTACCGACAGATCCTCTACCCCTGCTGGCTTACAACCGGGGGGACCCTTCCAGTATCTCCCGCTATATATTACTAGTGTACCATAGATATAATTCCCTAAGATTCAGGTTGTATAATTACCTCCTGCGTAACCAGAGAATGGACATTCATTATTGATTTGCCTACGCATATTCCTTTGCCTTATAAGCGCATCCAAAGTATAATAGAGAAGTATATTATGTACCTTTTGCTGCAATAAATACTTGATTATACCTTTGTGTGGAACCGATTCAATGTGGGAAGTGTTCATCATATTTATATATCATGTACTGTATGGCCAGTAATTAAAGTACATAAAGCGGTAGTGGTTTAATGATACCATACTTATCAATACAGTCAGGGAATTGTACCCCTCAGTTACACCTACTGTAAATTGTACCTAAATTGCACCTCATCCCATTTCTGCCTTGCACTATATAGTATTGTATATTAGTACACTCACTGCATAGTATATTATATGGTAACTCAGTTACGTCTATTCTGCATCGAACATTGTACATATGTCTATACTGAACACTGTGACCTCATTTTTTTACTTCTAATTTACATGCTATACTATGTTATTTTATTTCATACTTATCTTGTCTTGCACAGTCTCTGGAGCGTAACAGTAAGACGCATTTTGTATAAAAGCATTCTGTACTTCTGTATGACAACTATTAAAGAAACTTGAAACTTGAAACTACAACCCTGCATGTTTACATTTTGTATTTTGTACTTGATGTTCATTAACATGTGCTGTCCCTATCAAATAAACGATCAAATCAAACTACTGCTACAAAAGTAACAGTCACTTAACTTTAGCTTTTGCCCCTTTTATGCATACAATGCCTATGTTTTGGCTAGTGTTGCTCTTCTAGAAAAATAATCCTTTCAGGGTTGCCTATTGAAATACTGTACACCTCCAGTACAGAAACATTGTTTACGAGTTTGCGTGTCAGGTAGACCATTGATTGACAGTCGATTCTGCCAATTACGTCACACCGCTTGCACTCCGGCCGTCCGGCGCTGCAGCTGGACCCTATTGCCCACCTCTGCTGTTGATAACGCTAGCCAAGTTAGCTGTACACACATACACAGTGGGCCAGTTACTTTGGTGTAGGGTGTAACAATGCATCGATCCTAAGGGGAAAATTCAACTGCATCGATTTGAAAATGTTAGAATCGATTATCGCAATTTGAATGTGTACACAGTGTTATGTTGTTATCATGTCCGTTACAGTCAACACAACGACATACGTTACTGCATCAACGTTATGATTAACAAAGCAAGGCATTCGTTTTGTTGCATTAACGTTATATTACTATTGCTATCGCTAAATCTAGGTGTTCTAAAATCTATTGCTATTGGTAAGACTATAATAAGTTAGTGTCTCGGAAAACGCTTGCATATCGCAATGGCTGACTTTCAGGAAGTAAACAAGCAAAATGAAAGCTTCCGATTGGTCATTTGCTTTCTTACCCATGAAACCAGTCACGTCACTCTACTGTGATTGGACCGTTGGCTTGAGTGCAATGTGGGACTTGTAGTTTTTTAACGATTCTCAGCGGAGAAAAAAAAGAACGACTGAGGCTGTAATCTGCACAATTGATTTTTCAGGTTCGCACACACATATTTTTAGGGGCATATGCGAGCAATATGGTCGCACTGTAGAGCCCTGATGTTACTGTGCAGATTAAGATGTCAAAGTACATCATCTGTGTTTAACCCTTATGTTGTGTTCGAGTCTCCTGTGACCCGTTTCAAGTTTAAATTATATAATAACAACCCTCTATTTTTTTTCATTGGAACGAGGCTTCATGATATCCTTCACGATAGCTATATAAACACTACACAATTGATTTTCAAAATGTTTTGCTAATTCTGAAGGTCTCTCTAAAACAAAAGTGTATAATTTGGTGTTCAGGTCTGGGAAGACCCAGCAGTGCATTTAAATGTTGTGGGTAACTCTGGGTCAAATTTGGGTCAGTCAAGATTCATCTTTGATCTTTAGACACCAGGGACCAAGAACCAATCTCACAAGATATAGTTGGGTATCTGCCAACCATCAATTCACCAGCCACACAGTTGACCAGTGTTTGAAATCCTGAATCAATCAGAGATAATCAGGAAGGAACTGCATCTAGAAACAATTGTGGTAGTCATGGATCAAGCACTCTATGCGAAAGCCACTGAAATATCCTGGAAGCACAAAGAGCGCTTCTCCAACATTCTTCTCAGAATAATCCTCAAGTTATTTAAATTGTTTTTATTGGTTTTTTAAAGGTTCAACAACATTATATACATACGTACAGACATACATACAATACATGACCGCACAGTACCTAAAATAAATGAAAAATAAAGTAGACAAAAATAAAAATAGTAATAATAATCAAAGAAAATTGCATTGTTCCTATACAGGTTGTCACTTGCCATATAGAAATTGCCTATCTAATAAATCACCGTCCTATGCCTAAGCATCCTCAGCCGGGAATTTTAGATTGAAATAATCCAGAAATGGCTGCCAAACTTGGAAGAATTTCTGGGTAGAGCCCCTGGTGGAGTATTTAAGTCTCTCAAGTTTTAGGTGTGCCATCACATCTTCGACCCAGCGTCGATGTGATGGAGGGATGGCTGACTTCCAATTAAGCAAAATAAGGCGTCTAGCCAACAAAGAGGAGAAGGCCACAGCATCTGTTTGAGTGATACCCTGACTTCGCCAGGGAGCACTCCAAAAACTGCAACCAAGTGGTTGGGGCTGATCTCCCTGTCACACATGAAGGAAAATGTTTCAAAAACAGAATCGGGCTTTAGTGAATAGGAATTAGGGATGCACGATAATTATCGGGCCGATATCAGCAATTATGACGTCATCCCGATAAACTCGATAACGTTATTGATAGCTCCGATAACATATAATACGTTTTTTGGTTAAAAGAAATCCGGTGTGGGTGGATTTGGATGAAGGGCGCTTGTTTTTATTATAGCCTCCTCCCGTTTTGCCAGTACTGTGGTCAAACTGATAGCGTGTGGTTTAGGAACAGGGAGTTTTTCACAAATCCAGCGCTCCCCTTCTTGGCTGTGACGTAGTCACGTTACATTCGGAGACAGACAGTCGATCTGCCAATTACGTCCCACGGCTTGCACCCACCTCTTCTTCTTACCACCAATCAGAAGCTCTCGTTCGTTTATTTACCTCCGGATTGTCAGCCATTACTCTACTCGGAGCTAACGTTATCTCCCCGCCAGCCACATTGACAAGTACCAGCGCTTATACATTACTGGCAAATGTCTTGTTGCACTTGTGGCAACAAGCGTTGTCAGCATCGACTTTAGTAAAATAGACCCAGACTTTTGAACATTTCGTTCTGTCCGCCATTATGAGAGCAGAGCTGTCTGTACTCGGCCACCCGCGTCAGTGTGTGTGTGTGTGTGTGTGTGTGTGTGTGAGTGAGTGAGTGAGTGAGTGTGTGTGAGGGGAAGAGAGGAGAGAGCACAGCAGGCAGAGAGCACAGAGCTCCCCGCGCAGGCAGAGACACAGGCAGGAGAGATATAGACAACTGCCAACAAGATTAGTTTGCGACGTTTAAATTCCTAAAAAAAAAACTCCATAATTTCTCGAGTACCGATAGCAGTACCGATGACGTCGGAGCTTATAAATACTCAAAAAAAATCTTTTTTTGATACAAAAAAAAAATATATATATATATATATATATATATACAGTTAAAAAAAATATTATAATACAATAAATATCGGTTATCGGTATCGGCTTGAGGAGCATAAAGTTATCGGTATCGGTGTAAAAAAATCAATATCGTGCATCCCTAATAGGAATAGTGATGGGCATGACCAGAACATATGGCAGAGAGTGGCTGGAGCCTGATGGCACCTGGGGCAGGTCGGATCCACATCCGGGTAGATCTCGGAGTCTGCTCTTAGAGAGGTGTAGTCTATGAAATACCTTGAATTGGAGTAATCCATGTCTGATGCAGACAGATGATGAATGTATTCTTTTAATTGCCAATTGCCAAGAATCGTCAGGGATTTCAAGTCCCATATCCTTATCCCATGACTCCCTGATACGGTCCAGTGATGGGGATGCCATCTCTTGGATATCACTGTATAGTGAACTCACTATCCTCTTTTGTTTTGAGTCTCCCTCCAGCCACCTGTCTGGTTGAAGTACAGGAAAAGAAGCAAAATATTTCTTTACAAAACCCCGCACCTGTAAATATCTAAAAAAATGTGAGCGGGGGATGTCATACCCGCCTACCAACCGTTCAAAGGACATAAAAAGCCCTTCTTTAAACAGGTCCTTCACCTTCTTTAGCCCCTTTCCGGCCCATGTTTTGAATGCTGCATCCATGAGTGAGGGCGTAAAAAGTGCATTAGATGCAATTGGGAGATAGGGTGAGGCTTGTTTATATTTAAAGTGAGTCCTAAACTGTGCCCATATACGGAGTGAGCCAATCACCATGGGGTTATTTGTGAGGCGCTTTTTACTGAGTGGCAGTGGAGCACACACTAGTGAGGATAGCGATACCGGGTGGGCGGAGTGTTGTTCCATATCAACCCACACCATTCCGCCTCCCCCATGTGATGCAGCCATCCAATATGTCAATTTATGGATGTTTGCCGCCCAAGTTAATCATTGGAATAACTGCCCACTGAACATAAGTAAATTGAATAGTAAAGTGTCTTTCAAATACCACCCGAGAATGCACTACTTAAATATGTGAGCAAAATATTTTGATGTTGATAATGATGTCTACAATGTTTTACTGTTTTTTAGATTATCATTGTTAATTGTGATTGTCATATGTATCTCATGTTGTTATGTTTTGTGTTTTCTGTTGTCTTTCTGTGTGGACCCCAGGAAGACTAGCTTGCCACTTAGGTGACAGCTAATGGGGATCCTTTTAAACAATAAACAACAACAACAACAAACAATGGGGACATTCCATACCATATGTAATGCCTTAGCCATCCTAGGAAAGCGATTTCGGGATGCTGGTCTAAAAGACATATGCATAGAGGCTGGAATTGTCGCAGAGGGTTCGGTCAATGGAGACCTTGATGGTAAACACTATAACCGTGCTGTCAGGGTCCACAAGTACATCTATGAAGCACTGATGAGACTCGCATGGGCAGAGTTCACACCGTGGGTTGAGGACAGCATTCCAGAGAAGAGTGGGATGATCAAATCACTCTTGGACAATGTGAAAGACATGGCCAGTGACTTGAACCAACAGATGGCGAACAATCTGCTGCAAAGTCCTCTCTTAGCTGAGCTGATAACCCTGTGGACAGACTTTCTGGAACACCTCCGTCACAACAATGGAGAGCTTTCTGCATTCTGGATGTTATACATTGACATGGTAGAGGACGTAATACTTGGCCTTCTGCGTGCCTCTCGGGAGGGGGACTGGGAGTTGCACCTCCATGCTATAAGAAGCATGATCCCATGGTGCTTTGCCTATGATAAGATAAATTATGCCAGGTACTAGGGCTGCACGATTTTGGAAAATAATCTAATTGCGATTATTCTGACAGATATTGCGATTGCGATTTGCGATGCGATTATAACATATTTAAATTTTTTTTTACAAGAAGCATGTTGCTGCTTTCTGTAGTCGGGTCCCAACTGCAAAATTACTGTATTACCCTGTATTATACACTTTTACTATCATGTAGACTATTCTGCTTTGTGTTTACATGTGATGTATTGTATACATGCACATTTATTATGTTCTTGTGTGATGTATCGCACATTTTATTGCTGTGTTATGTATTGCAAATGTTATTGCTGTCATCTTGGCCAGGTCTACCTTGCAAAGGAGATCTTGTATCTCAATGGGACTTCCTGGTAAAAAAAAAAAAAAAAAAAAACGTTTTTTTTTTTTTTAATTGCAGGCTTGGCGATTTGATAATTGCATCATTCCAAATCGCGATTTCGATTAAAAAACGATTAATCGTGCAGCCCTACCAGGTACCTGTCCCCTTACTTTGCTCAGATGACAAACCTCCCAGAGAAGCATCCTTCTGTGTATGAGGCCTTCAAGACAGGCCAATTCTCAGTGCAGCTGTCAAGTAACAACCCCTTTGGACGGATCCCTGTGGACCAGGCTACTGAAGTCACAGTTAACAAAGACACACAGACTCCTGGAGGCACAACAAGGTTCAGCCTGAATGCCGGAGCTGTCAAGCGCCACTACATAACAGCTGAGCACGTCAGTGCATTCCTGGGACAGTTAAGGGAGATGGTGCAAGGTAACAAATCAGAGGTTTGTCATGCGGAGCTACAGCGGCCAAGAATCCAGAAAGATGAGGAAGCAGTTTCAGCAGTGGTTAGCCTCATACAGGAATGGGTCAACCCATTTGCAGAGAAGCGGGACCTCATTAGCATCTCTACAGCAAAGACAGCCCCCAAGGAGATTGCCTCCGACCTGATGAATGCATATGAGATTGGTGAGCAATACAATCTTCAAGGATGAGAGACTGGAGAAAGACCCACCAGCAAAAAAATTCCATGACCCAATGAAAACATTCAGTGATATGTGTAAGAAGAAAGAAGTTAAATCAAGTGGGAGGGCAGTCATCTTAAAAGCAGACAGGTCTTTGTTTGGACGCATCATAGTGATGGCACAAGGGCGCAGTCTACATATGGAGGATATCCTTTCTCATCCCCTTGGGCCATTGCCCTGGGCCCTGTCCACACCAGACGGATTGCTGAGAAAGACCAATAAAGCAACTTTGGCCACGACCTTGCAGAAAGATTTTGCAGAGCAGAGCAACTCCCAGGGAACTCTGCTACAGTGGTTGATGGAATGAACTTGGTCCAAAGAGTGAAAGGTGATCAAGTTACTTTCAGAGATGTTGCCACAACAGTTCTGGGTATGGCTTTGAGGGAAGGCAGTCAGAGTAGCAGAATATATGTTATGTTTGACACATACAAGGAGAACTCTATCAAGAACAGTGAAAGATCTCTACGGGGTGAAGAGACTGGTCATGAGTTGCAAGGTATCACAGGCACACAGATGGTGAGGCAGTGGAGCTTCCTCACCAAAGTCAGTAACAAAACTAGTCTCATTAGCTTTATAGTCGATGAATGGAGGAAGGCAGAGTACAGAGCAAAGCTACAGTACAATATTCTGTATGCAACTGTGAATGACAAATGTTACAGAATCACATCTCAGGACAGTGAGGAGGTGTCAGCTCTTCAATGCCAACAAGAAGAAGCAGATGGCCGCCTACTTCTCCAGGCTGCCCATGCCACAAGAGAGGGATACCCATCTGTAGTTATCTGCTCAGAAGACACAGATGTCTTTATCATGTCTTTAGCATTCTGTGACAAGATTGAGGCCCCATTGTTCCAGGGCCCTGTTTCTTGTACCTGGATAACTGAGTTAGCCGGATAACTTTAGCTGGATAACTGGGTTAGCCGGACTTTCCGGTTTCATGTACCTGGATTTTCCAAATCACCATGACAACATATCCAAAAGTTTGAGCCTGGTCGAAAGCAGAGTTCAAGTTCAAGTTAGCCTGAACTATCGCCACGCCCCCGCAAAGAAGTGACAGCCCGTTTCCTGAAACTATTCCCACAGTCTACGATCTGCATTATACCATTCTGAATTACGTTTTTGTGCTCCATTCTTCCAGAGGGGGCTTTTGAAATGTAAAATAGACCCAAAATGCTGATATTAAATTCACTTTGTCCTAAATAATGCACGTTATATATACCGTGGCGACGGTGGCGCTCGCTCGTGCGATGTACACATGATGTGGTTATTTTAATTGTAACTGGGATTAAGATGTCTGATGAGATGCGCTGTTTGACGGATTTGAGAAATTGAATGAGCCGTTGACGTCACATTAATGAATGAGGATAAAGAGATAAACTTCATTCAAAACAAAGGATATTCTAAACACGGGTCTCTCGTTCATTAATGTATAAACAATGAATTTATCCCATCTGGCCCAGTGGCCCAGCGGTAGTGCTCAAGCCTTCCAATCCAGCGACTGGGGTTCAAATCCTGGTGTTTCCAATATGATTTTTTTGAATATAATATTAATGATTATACGCCAAAGTAGCCTGGTTTTAAGTTAAAATATTATAAATCTACATGCATTGAGGATGTCATTCTTTATATAGCTCTCAACGTGCACCAAATTGAATTATTCCTATATTGCAAAAAGAAGGAAAAGACTAGGGTCTTGAACCCCGGTCGTCCGTGTGAAAGTCAAAAGAAGAACCCGTTACACCACAGAGAAGATAAGTAAAAGATTGACTATACATCAATCAATGGGTAAGAGAGCCGTATCGTAATTCTGTATAACAGTTAACTAATAATTTTCGCTAGCAAGATCTCATTTGATTATTCAATCCAGCAGGCAAGTTTAAAGAAATATAATCTGATTGATTGAGGTAATGAGGGACTTAGAATTAGCCTATAGATAACGCATTTAACTTGTCGGCGAGGCGATTGAGCCGTATTGCAATCTGTCAATAAAGTCTTAAATCAATTAATCAATCAATGCCGTTGAGAATCAGGATCTCTGCCATCGATACGTGCTGGATTTTCACCTAAAACGGCCGCGCGCATTTAGCCTGACTCGCAAGTCTGGCTTGAGTTAACAAGACTGAATCCACCTTTGTGAAACAGGAAAATCCCGGCTTCGAACATCGGGTTAACTGAAGCTGGATAATGGACATCTTGATCGACTTAGTTGAACCACGTACATGAAACAGGGCCCAGATGTGTGGCAGTAAATCCCGTGCAAGGCTTATGGACATCAGGAAGGTTGCTGCCACTGTTGGCGTAGAGGTGTGTAGGGCTCTCATCGGGTTGCATGCATATACAGGATGTGACACTGTAAGTGCTTTTGCAGGCAAAGGGAAGACAAGTGCCCTAAAAATTCTGACCAGCAACAGGCAAAATCAGGACACATTCTCAGAGTTGGGTCAGGAATGGGATCTCTCCCCAGAGCTGATGGACAAACTAGAGGCATTTACATGTCTCCTGTATGCCCCAAAAGCATCAACCACCAACGTCAATGAGCTCAGATATCACATTTTCTGTGCCAAAAAAGGTGAACTTGAAAGTCATCAACTCCCACCATGCAAGAACTGCTTAACAAAACATGCACAGAGAGCCAACTACCAGGCTGGTATATGGAGAAGATGTTTGGAGAAGGACCCACAAGTGCCAAGCCCTGTTGGCAGAGGCTGGAAGATGGAGAGAGAAGAGGAAGCTGAACAGTTGGTGGACTGGATGGAAAACCAGCCAGCACCCGATGCCGTCCTGGATCTACTGGCCTGTAAATGTCCAAAGAAATGTTCACTCCCAAGATGTATGTGTGTTGAAAATGGCCGCAGGTGCACTGACATGTGTAGACTGGCAGACTGTGAGAACCAGGCATCCACCTCAGATAGTGTAGAGAGTTCTGATGAAGACGTGGAAGACAATAGGGGTGGACGGTATGGTCTAAAATTTATATCACGGTATAATTTGAAGCATAGACGGTAACGGTATATATCACGGTATCAGTGTTTCCGTTAGAATAATTTTTTTTTGCCTGATAGGCAGGCTATATAAAGAATGACATCCTCAAGGCATGTAGATTTATAATATTTTAACTTAAAACTAGGCTACTTTTGCGTATAAAGCCATTATATTCCAAATAAAATAAGTCCCGAGTCGAGACTCCGTGCTGCTCCCATTGCAAACAGCGGGGCTGGATGCTGGATTTTGCTAGAAGCATATGTAGCTGCAGAGCCGCAGAGCCAGGGGCGCTTTCAGGTCTGGTCACAGGCCCGCTCAACTCTCCACTTGCACAATCTGAAAGTAGGCACTTCCGGTTGCCAATGGTACTTCCTGTCCCATCCAAATACATTGGTTTTAGCTACTTTTCTCCCCTTATTTAAACAACTTTGTCATCACAGAGAGGCAATGAAACGTTTGTATTATTATAGTATAGAATGTATTTAATAAGCAAACGTTTGTCAGCAGGGTTTTTGGGCTGTATTTCATGTAAAAACGTTTACTGTTAGTTTCCTTGCTCAGCCAGCATTAGCTATCAGAAGCTAGTGGTTAAACAGGCCGGATTAGCTTTGAGCTAACTATCTTTCCCGACCCATGTATTCATTCCATTCTAAACATAACGTTAGTTTACAAAACATGACCTGTCTATATAACGTTGAGGAACAAATTATAAGTGTGTGGGTGTGTGTTTTGGTGAACATTGGACTGCAAACAGAAAATGCATCACAGTTAGACAGTAGCTACTGTTAGCTGCCCTTCCGGATTAGCTTTGAGCTAACTATCTTTCCCGACCCATGTATTCATTCCATTCTAAACATAACGTTAGTTTACAAAACATGACCCGTCTCCAGCAGCTTGTCGATGTGCTAATAGCCTCAGCAACCTAACGTTAGCTGGCTCCAGCAGATCGACAAGCTGCTGGAGCCAGCTAACGTTAGCTTGCTGAGGCTATTAGCACATCGACAAGCTGCTGGTTGAAGTGGAGCTAGGTAGCCAGCAGCTAACGGTAGCTGGCTCCAGCAGCTTATCGATCTGCTGGAGCCAGCTAACGGTAGGTTGCTGAGGCTATTAGCACATCGACAAGCTGCTGGAGCTCCCGAGTGGAGCTAGGTAGCCAGCAGGCTAAATGCTCCGCGACGCTGAACTGCCTGGGCCGGTCTGTCTGTCGAATGCATCACAGTTAGACAGTAGCTACTGTTAGCTGCCCTTCCGGATTAGCTTTGAGCTAACTATCTTTCCCGACCCAAAGTATTGTTTATAGTGCATTTCTTGCCACCTTATAGCATTTGTACATTTGTATGACAGTCTATAATGCTCCCGTGAGGTTTTTCCGGATGTTTTGGTAATGATTTTCACTATAAAATCATATTTCTAAATGACAGGAAGTTGATAAACTGGCCGGAATAGCTTTGAGCTAACGATCTTTGCCGATGCATTCCATTCTAAACGTAACATTAGTTGTTCAAAACATTACCCGTCTATATAATTTGTTCCTCAACGTTATATAGACGGGTCATGTTTTGTAAACTAACGTTATGTTTAGAATGGAATGAATACATGGGTCGGGAAAGATAGTTAGCTCAAAGCTAATCCGGCCTGTTTAACCACTAGCTTCTGTTAGCTAATGCTGGCTGAGCAAGGAAACTAACAGTAAACGTTTTTACATGAAATACAGCCCAAAAACCCTGCTGACAAACGTTTGCTTATTAAATACATTCTATACTATAATAATACAAACGTTTAATTGCCTCTCTGTGACGACAAAGTTGTTTAAATAAGGGGAGAAAAGTAGCTAAAACCAATGTATTTGGATGGGACAGGAAGTACCATTGGCAACCGGAAGTCAGCCGGAAGTGCCTACTTTCAGATTGTGCAAGTGGAGAACAGCGCCCCCCCCCCACCCAACGGCTGAATTGCCAATGGCTGAATTGGAGTATTGCACTGTGCAATACTCCAATTCAGCCATTGGCAATTCAGCCGTTGGGTGGGGGGGGGGGGGGGGGGGGGCGCTGTTGAGCGGGCCTGTGACCAGACCTGAAAGCGCCCCTGGCTCTGCGGCTCTGCAGCTGCATGCTATTCGCAAATCCACTGCTGCAGCTGTCCTCCCGCTGCAGCCGTTGTTATCATAACACTACACACATATAATGTTTACAGCAAACTGTAGTTGATCACCAGGTATGTTTTATTAACATAGAATAATTCATATAAGAAAAATGATAGGGAAATCTCTTACCTTTCTCCACTGGTTAAAAATGCCAGGAACTGAAATTGAAACTTGCTGTGCGCCGCGGTGATATGTGTTTATTATGAAATGACAATTGCGTGTTGACACGCCCACTGCGTGAAGCCTCCTAAATAACTTTTTCCAGTTTGCACATATCTATTATCTATGACTAATTCTATCTATTTTTAGGGGCAAATGCGATTGAAATAGTCGCGCTGTGGTTACATGACGTCATTGCTATTTTAGAGCTGCTCTACCGGTTACACGGTATAGTCAAAATCCATACCGTAGAGCAAATTCATACCGTTTATACCGTATACCGTTTATACCGTCCACCCCTAGAAGACATGGAAGAAAATTATTATGATTACTAGGTTATTAACAGTAAACCAATTGTAGAGCGCCACCAACAGCGCCACGGATAGAGACTGAGAACTGTCTGTACTTTCCAAAATAAACAAATATTTTTCTGAAAACCAATAAGCATTATATCATTGTATAGGTCTAACTGGGATGAAAACATTGATAGGTGACATGGCATGACACTCTGTGGCCCTACATGAATGTTGAATATGCATATTGATCAATATTCATTGTTTTTTATTACTATTTCAATGTTTTGGGGAGATTTATGTTTTTGTAACATGGCAGTATTGAAAGATAGTGTTTTGGAGTCAAATTACCAGCAAACAGTCAACATGTAAACGGTAACCATGGTCAAAACATTTACATCATCTGAGTATACCTTTTTAAACTGTATCATAAATGTTGTATTTTCATCACATCCAGAGTTAGATTTGTAGTCAAGGAGTAGGAGAACACATTCAGTTGCATTATTATCCATGGGTTATTGGTTATAATGGTCATATTGCCTTTTAAATTAAGATTATGTACCAGGCGAGGGTAAAAATATGATGTTTTCCTTCATTGTATCTCCATTTACTCTGGAATGGTAATATATGTGGGTTTACTTACACTGGATTCATATGTCCTAGCTTGTTACCTATCAAAGGAGACCAGAAACATGCTTATAGGCCTTATGGTTCAGGAGCTATCATGATTAATTTGGGGCATGTAATTTCGGACAGGAGGTCTGAAAGATATGCTTGGTAGTGTTATAAAAGCTGTGATAGCACACATTTGGAGGCAACTGCTGCATTGCTATCACATATTTTCTAGAAGCAGCTGTGTATACCTTCCCAAAAATCACTATGAAAGTTAGTCCCCCAAGATGGTAACGACCAACCCTACTGGCTCACGGCCTATAATGTGCAAACATATATTGAAACTTTTAATATTTCTCATATGAAGCAGATGCACATTTCTCAGGGTGAATGTAATAACAAAAGCCCCAGGCTTGCAAACCGAAAGTCACGAAAGGGGCTACAGAGGGGCTTGTCTCGCTCCGCCAGTTTCTGACAAAAATGCGTCAAAATTGATTACTAATGTGAAAGATCGGATCGGAAACGATCGGATCGATAGATATTTAAAATCACATGATCGGGATCGGATCGGAAGCAAAAAAAGGCGATCGGGACATCCCTAGTATGTATGTATGTATGTATGTATGTATGTATGTGTAGCAGGGTGGATTATCCCTGCTTCGTGGGAACTGTGGTGCACGGTCACTAGGTAGCGAGACACAGTAGAACTCTGGCTAGCTGCACCTCCGTCTTTGGGGTCAGGAGCGTCAACTGGAGGCTGGCAGTGGGAGTGTATGGGGCCCAGGATTTACAAACCTAGTCCGGTACTCTGGTCTTCCTCTCTCTTCCAGGGCAGTCAGCAGTACTCCCCAACACGCCCTCACTCTCCCCAATTGTCCCCTTAGCACCCCCCCACACCTAGTGACTGGATGGTAAATAAATAACTTGGTTCCCCCCGCAAGCAGTACCCTCCCTCATTAACACCAGAAACCTTACAGTGGGAAAGGGAAGGTTAAATAGGAAGGGGTTAATAATATATATATTACCCGCATCAAAAGGGTTAAGATTAGGCTCAATAAAAGACACACACACCGTGCTCCCATTCAGTCTGATTATTATTGCACCATTGTTCTCGTTACACAATAGTTACGGTCTGGTGATTATTGCACCATGGTTATCGTTACACAATAGTTACAGTCTAGTAATTATGTAATTACGCCCTAGGCACCAAGTGCTCTCGCTGTACCGAGACTAAGTGCTGCCCACATCTGGGCTAGACACAGTATCAATACCTTCCCTAAGGGTTTACATATACTGCTCTAGTACTCCGTAATATGGGGAAAGAAGGGAGGACATAGGGGAGGAATAGAAGGGTTCACTGAATGGGAAAATATTATTACACCAACACGGTATCACACTCAAAAGAAATAAACAGAAAGCAAAAGAGTGGGCCCACCAAATACCAGTAAAGTCCTATCTTAATGCCGGCATGTATTGTTTGGGGTACCCCTATGGAACGGTAGTAGCAACGTTACTTTCGCCCGCAGGCTGCACCACACTGTATACTGTATAATAGCTCGGGAGCATCAATGCCCATTTGTACTCATCCGAAATGGCCGCCTCGCCGCGCCACTGTTGTCCAGAAAGCAAGATGGCGTCGAACGCTCTCGGTGAGGATGCTAGCAGGCGGAGCTGGGGCAGAGAGGCAGCGCCGGCTGAGAGCGTGTGCTGAGTGATGACGACCCCTGCTGGACGGGACGAACTCCCGTAGGCTGCAGGCAGCCGGGTGCAGATCTGGTCGCAGGTAACCGGGGCAGACTGATTGCAGGCAGCCGGAGCAGACTGATTGAAGGCAGCCAGAGCAGACCGGTTGTAGGCCCACGCGCGTCTCGGGGCTCGCACTCTATACCGCACACAGTAACTACTATAACTCGATTGTTAAGGACTTTGATATGTTGTTAGCCGCACGTTACTTATACCGCACACAGTAACTATTATAACCCGATTGTTAGTGCTTGGCTCTGCACTGTTTGCTCACACACTATCGCTGGTACTGCTAGGATATCGTGTCCACTAGCAAGTACTTCCTATCACCCGTCGCTATCCCACGGGGCCCTCCAACATAACTTCTGCAACAGGGCTCTCCCGAGCCCCCATCCGTTGCGACTGTTCGTGTTCAAGTTCACTGCCGAAGAGGATCTCTTTCCGTCTTCCGCTCCCATATATCACGTTCCATCTCTCTCCGACACTCTCTGCCAGACACCGCCCCCTGCTGGTCCCGCCTACTAGTCACACAGGGAAGGATGTTGAATATGGTCCAGCAATACTGTGTATGGTCCATACTCCAGCCGATAGAAGGAAGAGAAACTCATATCATTGCTTGTGGGAATATCAATGATGTCTTTGTGTACAAAGGGGATATAAAACACAAGTCAGCAGTTCTGAATAATAGACAATATTTTCAGGCTGCTACATTTGTATGTCAGCTCTGCTGACCCAGGGGTTAGCCCATTGAGGGCAAGGGTTGTGTTTAAGTTATATGCATGGAGGCTAGGTTCTCCTAGATGGGTGCATGTCAAGGGTGGGGGTGAGGGGCTTATTACAACCACCCCAAGGTGTCGTAGTAATTAGGTTTCGGTGAAGCGTTTTATTTAAAATAGATTCTTTAAAAAATAAAATTGCATTACCGTGTTATGTATTATTGTACACATTAATTATTACAGTTAAAGATATGATTAGGTATAAAAGTTATATGTGATAGCTTAAAGAGCTGTGCTGAAAATATAAAGTTCAGAAAATATGTGTCTGTGGGGGTCTGTGTGTCTGTGTGGGGGGTGTGAATTCGGCCCCCTTTAGGTGTTAAAACACCCCATGGTGGCTAGAAGATTAACAGTTTAAACTTTAAGGGATCTACAGAGTTAGAGCAAAACTCTGACATATTTACAGGCATCATTCAAATACAAATGGTTTATATTTTTGTAACATGTACATCTACAAGTATTGTATTGTAGAACCATATACTCATAGCATCTGACCAATGCCTAACTAACTTACAGTCATGTATTTGTCCTAATAAACTAACCTACACTATAACATGCAACACTTTGATGAATATTGTTACACAGCTGACAGAGTTGTGCCCTTCCTGATGACTTGTCGTATAGAACTTGTAAGTCGCTTTGGATAAAAGCGTCAGCTAAATGACTAAATGTAAATGTAAATGTTGTAATACCAACTATTTGACAGTTTGGGACACAGTAGTGACCATACAATAGAGATAGCAGTAGTTATTATCTCTTATTTCTTATTTCGTAAAACGAATACAATGTATTAAGATATAAATGTACCCTATATCAGAGTCTTTGACAAGGTTATGAGTAGGGATGTCCCGATCCGATCACGTGATCGGAATCGGCGTCGATCACGTGCTTTTCAGAGGATCGGGGATCGGGAAAAAATAATAATAAAAATCGGCAGTCAAAAAAAGAAAATTTTTATTCAACAAACATGACCATGTCCACGTCTTAAACTCATACGGAGGCCTTAGTTTTGGTTTTAAATTACATATAATATATCATCATTAATGTATTTATTGTCACACAGAGCAGAATAATTGTCCACAACAAACACATTCCCCTTTAATTTACACCGCTGCAACAAACACATCCCTTTAATTTAGACTGGCTACACGCTCCACATCACAACAACAGACTCAAGGAAGCATGCCACGAGCTAACGCTAACGCTAACACTAACGCTAACGCTACTCTCTGCTATGTTGTGGAGACTCAGGGAAGCATGCCACAAGCTAACGCTAACGCTACTCTCTGCTATGTTGTGGAGACTCAGTGAAGCATGCCGCGAGCTAACACTAACACTAACGCTAACGCTACTCTCTGCTATGTTGTGGAGACTCAGTGAAGCATGCCGCGAGCTAACACGGTTAATATCCACTGACTTGAGCAGCTAGACTTAATGTCAGAGGTTTGGAACTAAGCATTTTAAAATAGAAAGTCAAGCCAGTTGCAATGTTTGCAAGGAGGACAGGCTGGAGGCGAAGTTTTCAGACTAACTTTTCACCTGGAGGATAACGTGACTGAGGATTATCGTCGGCGTTTCAGACCAGAATGGACCATTACGTAAGTCGAACACTGAATGTATACTAATGTGCAAACATATATTGAAACTTTTAATATTTCTCATATGAAGCAGAAGCACATTTCTCAGGGTGAATGTAATAACAAAAGCCTCCGAGCTCGCGCCCCGGACTATAGGCAACAGAGGGGCTTGTCTCGCTCCGCCAGTTTCTGACAAAAATGCGTCAAAATTGATTACTAATGTGAAAGATCGGATCGGAAACGATCGGATCGATAGATATTTAAAATCAAATGATCGGGATCGGATTGGAAGCAAAAAAAGGCGATCGGGACATCCCTAGTTATGAGGTTACAGATCAGAGAAAGACTTTAGTCTTGTTTACATCAGAGTCCCCCATTTTCAATTCATCAGGGCCTATATGACATACATGACATACAGATAGACAGTACTGCTACATCCATACATTTAGGACATACCAGATTGCAAATACACCAGTGTTTGTGATACAAAACAACAAAAAGAGTGATAACTTGTAAGTGTGTGTCTGTGTGTGTATGTATGTGTCTGTCCAAGCTGTTTTAACTGTTTCAATAGGGTATTTCATATGTCTTAAATTAATAAATTAAGACTTATTTTTGGATATAGATCACATCAAAACACTATAGCTAGGGGCGCCCCAGTGGCGAACCACATAGCCCGCTCAGCCGCGACACGGCCGACCCGGGTTCGATTCCCGAACCCGTCGTTATTTGCCGAATGTCTTCCCCCAACTCTGTCTCCCATTCCTCCTCTGTCTCTCTCTACTGGACTGCCCAGTAGAAATAAAGCGATAAAACACCAAAAAAATATATATATAAAAAAAAAATAACACTCTAGCTAAAGTTAACTAGATATCCATGACTGACCCTAGACTGTTTCAATGGTACACATGTATTTATAAAGCATTTATAGGTCAACTACCGTTTTTACCACGGTTCAAACCTCACCAACACATCAAACCCCAATTTATATGTCACAGTATCCAGAAAATAGCACAGAGTTTGGGGAAAAGGCCTTCATGTTCTCTGCTAGCTATGTCTGTAAAGGACTTTAAACCACCCTATCTGATTTTAAAGTTCCAAATTAAGGGGATTTTAAAGAATGAGACCATTCAATATAGTTTGCTTCACTGCATAACGTGGTGTTATGTTTATGACCTGACCATCTCTCCCATACCAACCTCCTGCAAATCATTACCTTCCATCCTCTTTTTACCCCCCAAAACCCATTCAATATAGTTTGCTGTACCTCAAATGTAACCCCAGGGCCCACTTTGCCTTGTGTATGTCTCAGTCTGCTTTTTGTGTATTTTAAGGTCTTTGTTGTTGCTGTCATTTGGAGCCAGGTCTAGCTAAGAAAGGGGTCAATGATCTCAAATTACTACTTGGTAAAAGGTATAGCAACTGTCATGCAGGAATTGCAACTCTAACGTGCTACACACATGTAAAACAGACATAATATTGCAAACACTATAGTTCTAAACAGTGTATTACAAAATCTTTGTATCTACTATAGACAATTTGCAGTTATATCATTGTCACCTGAAAACATGTACATAAATGTACATTGGTACATGTAAAAAACATGAGTTTCAAGTTTCTTTAATAGTTGTCATACAGAAGTACAGAATACTTTTATACAAAATGCTTCTTTCTGCTATGCTCCAGAGACTGTGCTAGGCAAGAGATAAGTATGAAATAAAATAGTATAGCATGTAAAATAGACGTAAAACTAGAAGTCAGGTAGACACAGTGTTCAGTATATACATATGTACAATGTTCGATGCAGAATAGAAGTAACTGAGTTACCATACAATATGCAAGATACTATGCAATACTAATATACAATACTATATAGTGCAAAGCAGAAATGGGGGTGAGGTACAATTTAGGCACAATTTACAGTAAGGTGTACACAGGTATGAGGTGTAGTGTAAATTACCAATAAATATAAAGTGTGTTTAGGTGTTCTAAAGTGTGGAGAGTGGGTGCTGCAGTGTGTTGTTTTGTTTAGAATGAGTGTGTGCGTTTGGATGTGTGTGTTGTGAGTGCATTTGATGGTTGTTGCATAGTGTTATTGTTCGTTACGTGATAACACAATCCTATTGAATTCTGAATTTTTTGTTTATTGGTTGAGTGTCAATGATACACTTAAAACAGACATAACAACCTATTTTTTTTTACCTGTTTACACAATGATAAGAAAAGCGGTAAAAACAATGTGTTACAATACAGATGTATTTTAGAAGTTTAGTACGGTGACCTGCATTACACAGCATGAAATATTCAATCAACACAAAAGTGACAATCGAAGGAAATCCAAGATATTGTATGAGATGTTTTTAAAAGGGGCGAATGAACTATTTTTAGTAGATTGAGTCAATAGTCAGAAGGATCTCTGCATGTAGGAGGATAATGCTAATTTGTCGGGGGGTTGACATATATCACCCCCATGACACCTCACTCCTTTGTAAGACAGACAGCTTTGGTGCTGTAATTACAATGATTAGACTCGTTTTTCTGTTTCCATTTTTATCAGGATGTAAGGGATACAAAATCTATAATCTATATAATAATAATAAATTGTATATGTATACCACCTGTCATGCAAGAATTGCAACTAAAAAAGGGGTCACAGTGATAGTTATTTTAGTTCATTAATGCTAATATCTTATATATAAGCTCCTCTGGTGCAAATGTCTCCCCCACTCTGGAATGTGCAGGCTGTAGAATCCGGTGACCGCACCCTCAAACCTTAAATGTACATCTTCAGTGACCGCACACTTACAATGTCCAAACACACACACACACACACACATACACATGCACACACACACACACACGATTAATCTCGGGGCCAGGCCATATATGGCAGTTGGATACAGGCACACCTAAGCGCACACACATACATACACACGCACACGCACACACGCACCCCTCCCTCTTCTGTCTTTGTGCAAGCAAGAGGGTATAAATAATGTCATGTCATGTGTATGAGATCGAATCTGATGCTGGTGAGAGAGGGAGCCCTGGTGGAGGGCGACTGCGCTTCTTCTCTGTGTTCTTTGTGCAATAAAGACTCTGTGCAAATGGAACTTTGTCGCTCTGAATATATCTGGTTCAGCTGGTCCATACTATATCAATTCTAGGACTTACGAGGGATACGAAAATCCCTAACAAATGGAGGTTCCAGTGAGAATTGATGTGGGCCAGCTGTACCCCAGAAGGACGGAACGAGAACTCCTGGAGGAATGGAGACACGGAGAAGAGAGGACGGAGCGGAAGATCCAGGCGTTCACTGCCAGCTGTCTGCAGTGCGTCTGAATCAGGGGTGAGCAGCCGCAGCCCCTCAGACGTACCACCAGACGACCCTCGACCAGGAGACAGGAAGGAGGAGACGGAGAGCGGGCCGGAGATGAAGATAGGCAGACTGGAGGAGGAGGCAGCTCCACGAGGCCAGGCACCGCAGATCATCTACGACAGGAGGAGGAACGGCGGGAGGAGAGCCACTGAGGCTGGGGGCTAGCTGAAGAGACAGTGGGCCAGCTGAGGAGAGGTGGGGAGGACAGC
Organism: Notolepis coatsorum; assembly: GCF_963971535.1. Taxonomy (NCBI): domain Eukaryota; kingdom Metazoa; phylum Chordata; class Actinopteri; order Aulopiformes; family Paralepididae; genus Notolepis; species Notolepis coatsorum. The sequence goes on along the minus strand of NC_140166.1, from coordinate 176,348,988 downwards.
CCAGAGACACTGGAGGCAGCAGACGAGAAGAGACACTTTTGCCTAGGGACCGCACCCTGGAACGGGGACCAGCTCAGGAAGGGACCCATGCCCTAGAAGACGTACATAGTATACAGTAAAGGTTTTATAAGAGGGGGTTAAAGTCCCCGGGTTAAAGGCCCCACCAGAGGTAAAAGTCCTAGAGAGAGGGGTTCAAGGTTAAAGGCCAAGAGGGGTAAAGGTTCCAGGTTAAAGGCCAGGTTAAAGGCCAAGAGGGGTTCAAGGTTAAAGGCCAAGAGGGGTAAAGGTTCCAGGTTAAAGGCCAGGTTAAAGGCCAAGAGGAGTTCCAGGTTAGAGGCCAAGACGGGTTAAAGTCCCCGGGTTAAAGTTCCCACCGGAGGTTAAAATCCTGAGCGGGTTAAAGGCAAAAGGGGGTTAGAGTCTCCTGTTATTGATACATAGTTGTGTGAACTATATTGGGTGTATTGGTGAAAGGTAAATGGGTTCTGAAAAGTTGCAATCTGTGTCTCTCTTTTTTCTCCTTCTCTCTCTCTCCCGCTCCCCCCCCTCCCTCTATCTCTCTCTCCTCTCTGAACGTTGTTTATTTTTTTTATGATGTGTTTAATGGTTGATAATAGGCAGATATGGTCCATTAATGAACTGTTGTGTTGACATAAATTAAATTAATGTCAAGAGAGGGAATTGATAGTTATTTTAGTTCATTAATGCTAATATCTTATATATAAGCTCCTCTGGTGCAAATGTCTCCCCCACTCTGGAATGTGCAGGCTGTAGAATCCGGTGACCGCACCCTCAAACCTTAAATGTACATCTTCAGTGGCCGCACACTTACAATGTCCACACACACACACACACACACATACACATGCACACACACACACACACACGATTAATCTCGGGGCCAGGCCATATATGGCAGTTGGATACAGGCACACCTAAGCGCACACACATACATACACACGCACACACGCACCCCTCCCTCTTCTGTCTTTGTGCAAGCAAGAGGGTATAAATAATGTCATGTCATGTGTATGAGATCGAATCTGATGCTGGTGAGAGAGGGAGCCCCGGTGGAGGGCGACTGCGCTTCTTCTCTGTGTTCTTTGTGCAATAAAGACTCTGTGCAAATGGAACTTTGTCGCTCTGAATATGATTGTTTGAGTGTCAATGATACACTTAAAACAGACATGTCAACCTAGTTTTTTTTACCTGTTTACACAATGATAAGGTAAAAACAAAGTGTTTCAATACAGATGTATTTTTTAGAAGTTTAGTACGATCAAGCCCCAAAGGTATTTTCTTTAAGCTGTTCTAAGGTATATTATACATTTCTGAATTACTTTGCATAACAGCATCTAGTTAAAATAGTTTTTAGCCACACTAAATAATAAGAAAGCCCCCCTGAGTAGTACTTTATGCTCTCAATATATCGATATGCATTAAATCCTACAGTTACACACGATAGGAAATATTCAAACAGCTCAAAGATGATAGTTCTAAGACAAATACATTTTAACTCACTCACCATAGTTGAGTTAGTGTGTAGTATGGCTAACATGTATGAAAGTAACATAAAGCCGTTATTTATTAGAGTTGTTGATGTTGAATCTTTCAAAATGTTCAGTTGCTATCGCTATCAGCTCTATCTTTAATTTTTCAAAATGTTCAGTTGCTATTGCATGCACTCATCTGTGTTTCACTACACACTTGAGTGCATGCTTACCAACTGTTAGTCTGCAACACTACTATAACCGACATCTAAGAAGGGAGATCCCCCCTTGAATGGCCCTTCTAAGGTTTCTCTCCTCCACACTGCCTGTGGAGCATTTTTCCCTATTGTTAGGTTTTAGTGAGTTTTTCCTTATCTTCGTGTGGGGTAAGTCTGGGAGTGCTTGCATTCTTTCATTTATTTGCATTTATTTTAAATTTGTTGGACCTTATGGTGTTCTTGTTACGTTGTTAACGTGTGTTGTCGGGCCTTATAAATAAATTTGATTTGATTTGATTTATGTGTAACAATACTTCACATACCAATAAAATATTTATTAATTTTGCAGAAAAAAGCTAAATGCACAGTATTACCAGCGGAGGTTGTTTGATCCTTGTCCCGATGATTGAAGGAAATTCACTTTAAGAACCATTTAGCATGAAACATCTTAAAACAAAGATGTATTTTATTCATTATAACCAGGAAAATAATACAATGTTAGGTGTTGTCGTGATTATAGTGTTCACAGATAGGAATGTATCCAGGAGGGGTCCTTTATACATCAGTAACCCTGGACAGACTTGTGAAGTCAGAGACCATGATGTATCATTCACATTAATTTATCCAAATGTGGCAGATGCGTGTGCGAAATTTACCAGCACTATGCAGGGTTTTACATAGGCTACTAACAAAAACATTTCATATTGTTTCAGTGATGGTCAGGTTGATAGGTCTATTGTTGACTTGTCTTATTTGTACCTGAAAGTTTTGCTTCGTTCACACAATAAAGATGCTGTTTGTGTAAAAATAATGTATAATATCAGGACTGATTTACTGTGCCCTAGGTAGCGATACACTGTGCCCCGTTACAGGGGTATAGTGGAACGATTATATTTTTGCATGAATCACCTTAAAACAATGAGGCATTTCATTTATAATATCAAAACATGGAACTCTTATGTAGAATGATGTAAAAAAGAGTTCTACTAATATATTTCACTTAAAAACTTGTACAAAAAGATAAATATCCGACTCCAGCTATGGGAATTACACCTTTTCTATACATAACAAATGTGATGGTATGTTTTATTGTAACTGTTTGACTGTTTGGTTGTTTTAGTGCAACACTGCTGCATCATCTAAGAAGGGAGACCCCCCTTGAACAGGTCTTGGGTTAAACCCCAGCACTAGGTCTGAGGTGCATTTTCTTCCTATTGATAGGTTTTTACATACCTTTGCAAGGATATGTATGACTGTGTTGCATTCATTTATTTTAAATTTGTTGGACTTTATGGTATTTATGGCTTATTCATGATTTATTGTGATACTTCTTCTTGAATTTTTTAAAGAAGATGTGTTTGTCCCAAGGGGACATTAATGTATGTATTGTAGGACCTTACAAATAAACATGATTTGATCAAGGTCCTAACAAATGGTAAAATGTTTTCATGCATTACATTTACATTTAACAGATTTTTTTATCCAAAAAGAGACTTACAAAAGGGGATCAACAAACTCTGCAGGGGGCCTACACCTCTGGCTGCTAGGGGTAGTGGTATTTTTACATAGCAGTGCTGACATTTCGAAGTCTTAAAGGGATCCCGTTCACAGAGCTGAAGATAGTTACACAACTGGATAATATTTTTTATCTATAACTGTAAGGAGGAACTTAAAATCATTCAAAGCAATTATTACACCTTGAGGTAGAAAAAACGCAGTTGGGTATATTATAAAAATGTATTAAAGAATATTGCAGATCATGCTGTAACCTTTTTTATCAATAATATAAACGTGCATAACATCAATAATGTGGTTAATATCTTTTTTTGTATTTTATTTTTTTATTATTTTTTAAACAAACATATAAACAAACATGACAACACACGATAAGATATACAAGCATTAATTAACAGTGCACATCCAATGAAATCACCAATTAGTTAAATGTCTTATACAGGATATACCCCTAATACCTGCTATCTAATACCCTACACACATATTCTCTAGCTCGTACCCCCCCCTCCCGGACCCCCCATTGGATAATCCATCCATTATCCCTCGCTCCTAACCAGACACTACCATTATATGCTAGCTTTTATTCTCTCCACCACTTCTAACCACATTGTCATTTTGGATTCATTGAGACCCAAAATTCTTGCTGTAGATATTTCTTGATAAATCACATCGAGATATGTAAGAATCCAGACCTTCCGGCACATTTTTTCCGGTTGAAACCATCGTGATGCTATCAGCTTTTTAGCCACTGTGATACCCGATAAAACGATAGGTTATGACTATAACCAAGTTCTGTTAATTAGGGGTGACGCTTGGCATCACTCATGCACTCCCTCGCGTACGTGCACGCGCACTGAATACATTCCACAAATGTACCTTTAATACCAGTATTAGTCTGACCAAACCCCTCATCAGCTTACCTTCATAAGCAGGTGTGTGGTCACCTGCTCTCCTCCTACCCAAGCTTTCACCACAAGGTGAGGTCAAGGGCTGCAGCGGCGTCGGATGCCAAGCGTCACCCCTAATTAACAGAACTTGGTTATAGTCATAACCTATCGTTCTGTATCATTAAGGGGTTCCGCTTGGCATCACTCATGCACAAAGGGAGGCCAAGCGGAGCCACTGGCCGACAAATACACCCCGCTGAAGGCCCCCCACAACCAACAGAACAGGGAGGGCCGAGCCCCCCCGACCCCCTCTAATGGAGGGCACCCCCCCTATTAGAGGTTTACCGGGAGGGCGACGGACCCGACAGTGCGAAGAGGCACTCAAGCAACTCAACGCACAGGGTGAGCAGACCGTGGCTTGACCCCACGACTACACACACGCACAACCCGCATGCCACCGGGAACGAACGGAGGAAACAACCTCGTTACTGCCCCCAGAATCACGGGGTCAAGGGCAAACCCAACCCCGTGGCAAGGCCGTAGCAGCGGAGCGCGAAGGAAGACCCAGACCCACCAAAGGGACTGGACCCCCTGGAACGGGGGCCCGGAGAAGTCCATGATGCCAGCATCAAGACCCCACCAGGTGGGCACGCAGTGCCCCGCCCCCCACATCGCCAGCGTATTCGGACAAAGGCCCCTCAGCCGAGCGGGCCCCGTCCTCCCCGATAGTACACTGCCTGGCACACTGACCCTGCAACAGGCAGTCAGCATGGCCGTAAGCACACAAAAAGGTTAACCAACGGAAGCAGGCAGCGCACCGCGGAAAACCAGGCAACAGGCTGTGAACCCTAGCCCGGAGACTGCGGACGAGACAGGTGCCAGAAAGGACAGCTGAACACAGCCGCCCCGGCGGAAGGGGCGTATGCTGGCGTAGTTGCATGACCAAGGCTCCATCTAAAAAAAAAACCCACCCAGAGGGGTCGAGGCAGAGAAGGCTGACACGATTGGCAGACGTCATGAACGTGCAGGGGCACCCTCAACCGGTTAACCCGGGAGTTGACACCGCAGCAATACACCAGAGAACCAACCACCCAGGTGTTACCCCATGCGGTGGTTGGTCCCATAACCCCTTAGGAAAAAAACCCAAAACACACCTGCGCTGCCGCAGCCCGTGTTCCAGTTTCCAACAGGGTTATCCCGGGCTATCAGGTCAACGAAACATTACCTCGGACCGGGCCCGGTGATACGGGGAGCACAGGGTCCCCCGAGGAGGTCAAGACCACCCCAACAGGCCCCTCTTCGCCATGCGTAAGAGAAGAGCGTAAGAATGGAAAACCAGCCCCAGCACCGTACTTGGTATTCCCAGGAGGTCACCCAACCAAGTACTAACCAAGACCAACCTGTATGGCGGCCGAGATCCGACGAGATCGGACGCGTACAGGCTGGCACAGCCGTAAGCCATTACGACAGAGTAGAATACAATGTACCCAACAAGGGTTCCATAGCGCCCAACCCTGTGACACCCGGACCGACCTAGCATTTTTCCCCCTGAAAAAACCCAAGTCCCTCAGGGTACCAGAACAGCAGATCTGCATCCCCGGCGGACAACGGGTTCAACTGATCCGGACCAGCGCGACCAGAACCAGTCCTGTGCCCTAACCACGCCGACATGCCAACTCCAGGAGAAGGGGCAGATATGTGTGTTGATCTTAAACATAAAAAGAAGGCGCCACTCAGACGTTCCGGTGGGAACCGCGCCCGGCAGCCCACCCCCAGGGCGTGAGACCCTTCCACATATGTTCAGATCCATTCCGTCATCATCCCCTGATATGAACGAGAACCCGTCGACAACCACACAGGGCGTCGGAAGAGGAAAACCCCCCATCCCGATTGCTTTATAAAAACGCTGTTTTAACCCCAAGCAATCAAGGCGCGCCAGTCAGTTACCTAATGTCCAACAGAACATCCTGAGTTAGCACTATGTGTGCGTTGGGCATATCCACATCAATAATAGGCTATTTAGACCATCTTATTGAATCCCCAAGACGCCCAGGGGAACGACAAGAGGGCGGGATGCAACCAACTCCATGAATGAATGAATGAAAACTTTAACCAACAGATTGCAGAAAGGGTACAACATAGTACGGCTCAAAACACACAATCGGTAAGGGGAGGCAGACCTGAGAAAGACGTCAGTCTTGTAGTGCAGATTCATATTTACACAACCCCACCATATGAATTGTTGAAGAAACACACAGTTTGTTCGGCCAAAACATAGTCCCCCTTATGTCGGGGAACTTCTTTATCATAATGTTTTAAGGCACAAAATCATAGAGGGGCCGGGGAGGGTGTAAAGGAGAGGGGACACAGAGGGGAAAAGTCACTATCAGCGGCGTCTGCCACCTCGCGCCGCTCGAGTCTTGCCACCCCGAGGAGCCCCGGAGGGACGGTAGGTTACTGTCTGCTGGTCACGACGTTCCCTACCGTCTCCTCCGGTCGTGGATGGGCCGGCGGTAGCAGAAGCGCCGTCTCTTCTCCTGGCCTTCTTGGAAGGACCAGCAGCGGCGGCGGAGGCAGTGGTAGGGGCGACGGAGACAGCTCGACGTCGCGGAAGCCTTCTGACTCCACCGGCAAGGACGGGAGGCGTAAAATGGGGTTGGAGGATGGATCTCTCCTCTGCCATCTCTCTGCATGTTGAGGTCATCAACCGCAGGGCCTTCCCGAACAGACCAGCATCGGAGAGGGCGGCCGTCAGAAGAGGGGCTCTCTTCCATTCCGGCACACGGGCCTGCTCCAGCCAAAGATGACGCTGGCCCAGGGTAGCCAGGGCGCGCACTTTCCCCATGGCTATGGCCAGCACCTGGGAAAGGTGCAGGACAGCTCCTGCCGCCTGGGTGATCTGATCGCATTTTACCTCGTTCAGATCCGTGCCGCCCGTCATAATCCCCGATACAAATCTAGCCAGGTGGGCGATGTTAGACGCCGCAGCCAGCGATTGTGTACCAGCGATGAATGACTGGTCACCCCAATAAGCCAATCGCCTAGCCGATTTCCCCTGGAGGACCGGCTTGCATAAGGGTTCCCACACCATATCCGGACAGAGGAGAGCGGCCATCGGACTGTCAAGCCGAGGCACGCCCTCCCCCATACCTTTGACTAACCCCGACACCCGCGTAACTGGTACGTAGGTGGGGGTTAGTCCCATGATGTTGGAAACCGCCTGACTCTGACGAACATAGGCCCCCATTGAGGGGAAAAATGGGTAGACAACGTCCACCCCTCTCACTGGGCGACGCTGCCAGCGATGACCTATGAGATCATCAGGGACAGGTGCAGGCAATGGCAGCGGCAGCGGCACGCCGTTTGCGGCGGCGGCTACCGCCATGAGCTCGGGAAACAAAGCCTGCAGTTCCCCCTGCGGACCTTCCTCCACCGAACCCGCATCCCTCACATGCAGCAGGCTGCAACTGGTCAAGGAGCCACAGTCTGATGTGGCCGACAGTAGGGCATCCTGCTGATGAGGCCAAGGTGGTTCCTCGACATCCTCGAACAGGGAGCCCCATGGAGCCATTTCTCCCCCCTCCGGTGTTTCCTGAGGAGGGATACTCTCCTCCACGGGACCATCATACAAGAATCCGTCCGCCTCTTCCATGAAGTCCTCAGTTTCCATCGGAAATCCAGAGCCGGACGCATCCTCGCTGGTCTCCAGCAGTTCCCCAAACCCAGGCCGTTCGCGCCTGCATGCTACCATCTTGCGACGTGAACGGGCAGACGCGAAAAGTTTGCGTCGCAAATCCTCCGGCTCCAAAACAACCGACCGTTCACCAACGGACGATTCCCTGGAACCAGAAGAACCAGAGTCGAGATCAGGCCATCGCCGGAGCGACGGCACCGACTCCTCGGCTCTTCGGAGAGGCAAACTATCCATCGGCTGTCTCCTGGGCTGGGTCGGCAACCACGAAAGTGGCAACAGCCCAGCACCAGAACGCACGACGGAGGCGGGAATGGAGAACCGCTGGTGAAGAGTAGGTCTAGCGGGTCTACTCTCCGCAGAATACATTATGACCCAAACTTTTTCTTTACAACAGATATGAGAGAAGAAAAAATTAAGCACAATGTAGATTTGTCACAACTCTTTTCAACTAATCAACACTTCAAGTGGGGTACTACCGAGGCACTTCCTTGTGGTGAAAGCGAGAAGGAGGAGAGCAGGTGACCACACACCTGCTTATGAAGGTAAGCTGATGAGGGGTGTGGTCAGACTAATACTGGTATTAAAGGTACATTTGTGGAATTTATTCAGTGCGCGTGCACGTACGCGAGGGAGTGCATGAGTGATGCCAAGCGGAACCCCTTAATGATACAGAACCAATCTCTTTAGCGGTGGATGTACTGCACACTCAAAAACATCATTCAGATATTTTTAGGCACGAAAGCAGGATTAGGCCGCAGAGTGGCACCGCAATCGGAACGAAAAGACAGGCACTCTGGACGTACCGAAAGAGCACAGAGCTCACCCACGTGTTTAGCGGAGGTGACAGCCAGCAAGAACGCGGTTTTGAAGGACAACTGTCCCAACGGCGCTTGCTCAAGCGGCTCAAACAGGGCCAAGGACAACCGACCGAGGACCAATTGAAGATCCCAACTCGGAGCCAAAGAGCGTTGCACCGGCTTAACGCGTCGAGCGCCAAGCTGGAAACGCTTTACAAGAGGGTGGCTGAACAAGACATCCCCCTCAAACCCCTCATGATAGGAGGATATAGCTGCTGCATATACCCTCACCGTCGAAGCCGACAGTCTACCAAGGAGAGACTGAAGATAACTAAGGACAGCATCCAGGGGGCAGGAGACTGGGTTCCGGCCCCCCGCCTTACACCACTCTTGGAACATACGCCATCTGCCCGTGTAAAGCGCGACAGTGGAGGGAGCATGCGCATTCCGGATGGTATTAACCACAGAAGGGTCCATCCTCTCCAGACCTACCCTCTCACCAGCCACACCGACAGGCGTTGGCACAACAGTAGCTAAGGCAGTACCCTTTCATCCGAGACAGGTCTGATAGTGAATGCATCTGGAACTACATTTTTTGTTTTGTAGAACGAGCTCACAAAAGCATGGACATAGACTCCTGAGCCACAAGGCAGTTTATCCACCAAGCAGGCAGCAATAATTATGGTTACCACCGACAAGTGGTGATGGGCCAAACCCAAGTATCTCCTTTAGTTATTGACATGTTCGACATGTTTGTCAACAGAAATTCCTTAGTTTCATAATTCTAGTTTCAGGTGATGTCTCTATCTTCGTTTTAGCATTAGAATTGAGCGCAGTAGAGCCCTCATTTCAGGTGGGCTAAAAAAATTATTAGATAAGATATTCCTTTATTGATCCCCTTGGGGAAATTCAGGCATCATAAATGGGAATTCCACTCTGGGTCTCTCTTGTATTTATAGAAATGTTGCTTTACTGCCGAGTAAAATAGGCCCACAGCCAGCTCTGTACATAATAGATAGCCCTAAACTACCACCATTACCACATGCTCCAGCTAGAGGTTACGAGTTCACTTTTTGTGGTGCAAACATACTTTATTATGAACATGAAATATCATGAGACACATAGCTCTAGCAAGTCAGTAGCTTCCACTGCTGATATTTCTGATGAGAGATAATTTTGGCCAGCCACATTGAGAGAATGAATAAGTTATGCCTCAATTTGGTAAATGATCATGAATTTCCCTTTAAGGGAGCCTGTAGCCACCTTAAAAAGGGTCTAAACATGCCCCTGCAGTACACACATAACAAATAGTGTAACTGAGGGGTACAATTCCCTGACTGTATTGAATAAGTATGGTATCATTAAACCACTACTGAGTTATGTACATTACTACTGGCCATACAGTACACATGTATATGAGATGAACACCCACACAATAACACGGCTTAACAAGAAAGTACTGTTTATAATATTTATTAGAAGAGCACCAAGATTATCTTACATTTATTAAGAATGAGAGTTGCGCTTGTAAGGCGAAGAATGTGCATGAATAGGTCAAGAGCGTAAGTCCATGAGCATATTACGAAGGGGATAATGAATACCACCTGTAGCATAAGAATTATATATGGTACACTAGTAGGTCAGCTGGAGATACTAAGGGGGTTCCCTCCGGTTGTAAGCCAGCAGGGGAGAGGATTTGTCGGTAGCAAAAGTCTGGATCAACGAGGAATAAGGAGACTCCAGGTACAGGAGACGGTGCAATAATCCCTTGATCCGTAGACAAAGCAACAGCTATTCTCCGGTATGCAGTGCCGCATGGGTGAAAGCTAGCCAGCCTCAGAGTCCTAGAGGCGGGCTCGACGGTGCTCCTCACAGGGTAAATCCCACACGGTAGTGGGGGTAGACGATTCTCTGCTCCAGCAGCCACAGGACCAAAGCATTATAATCCAGCCGAAAAGGGCTCTGTAGTCGTCGGTGTAGGTTATCCAGTGTACATATCCACACGGTTCTCGTCTAGGGCTCCTCGGATGACGGCACAAGGTTAGGCCGCCCAGCCTGGATAAGCACACTAGCTCGGTACGATGAAACGTTGGTAATGCTGGTCACTGTAGAACGGTAGCCGCACGATACACTATACATAATAGACTATTACTTAATAATAGAATAGGTCGAACTCGACGATACAGCGTTAAACTCTGACACTTCAGCTATCAATTCGCACGCGGTCTCAAGGCTCTATTTCGGGGCAAAACGGGCCCACTTCACAGCACGTTGTATCGTGGTGTGAGGCTTCAACTTGTTACTAAGATTAGACTACTGCTGTATCCACCTGCACCGTATTTATACGTAAGGTGAATAATCTAGTACCAGCCTTATTTCTGTCTCATATTACTGCGCAAAACCGGGCATGTTGAGACATGTCTTAGCGGTGACTTTGAACTAGACATTGGGGGTATGGCCGTGGCGCCTGGGGGGTCGCTGTCCAATAGGAGAACGAATATTATGGTCTGGCCTGTACTAGGTAAAGGGATATTCCGTGTATATGTACAAAGAATATACAAGGGATATCAGACGATATACAAATACTATACAATATATCTCAAGTAATAAATATATATATTCGGTTTAATCTGACCCTTTGTAACAAATAGGCTTAATGATTCTTTGTCAAATTGGAAAAGGACGATTGTAAAAATACATTCACAAACAACCTAAACACACACACACACACACACACACACACGCACACATATATATATTGCAAAGAAAACATGTTTTGTAACTCCTTTGCAAAGTTGACTATATTACAATAATACAGTTTTCAACAATCAAGCTGCTTCTTCCCACAAAGCATATTCTTTCTACCTAGAGACACTGCCAGTCAGTGGTGACTTTAAAACCAATACTACTGCTCTGTGTTTTAATTTAGAGCACAGCATCGCCAGGGGGCACGGATTGAGTGGCAAGCATCAAGCATTGCCCTGACAAACCAGCACCAAGCGCTGAAATGTGACTTGTCATGATCGAACCTGGCAAATGCATGCACTGCACACATGCAAAAGCACTCAAACGTGAGTGCATGCACTCATTCACTCACACGCACATACACACACATCACTTATTTAGTTATTACTTATTAGGACACAATTTAGAGGATTATTAAAACTCACACAAAAGCATATCATTTATACCACTCACATTCACGCAGAGAAGTGAGTAATCTAGAAAGCGTTTCAATTAAGGCTGTCAAAGTTAACGCGTTATTTGTCACAATCACGGCGAGAGCCCCTCTCTCTCCTCCTGCTTACACGCCCTTATATGGGCAGCTTCCAACCCCAGTGTTCTCACGCTGTCACCTGGCAGCAATCAGCACAGCTGAGAGTCATCCGCTCATCACCAACCCCGATATCTACCCTACGGATCCTGCCCCTCATTGTCCAAGTGTTATCCTATCAACCTAGGTACGAGGACGTACCCCACCTTGCTGCTCTGTCTTATTGTCTGCCTTGCTATAACCTCTGTTCTCCCTGTGCCCAGGACCATCACTCCCGGCCTACGCTGTCTCCTGACACACCGCCCTCTCGGACATCCTCTCGCTCAAGCGAGCGCCCCTGCTCGCCCAAGCCGCACATTTCTGTATATTCACTGTAGCCTGTCTGCCTAGTACCCAAGGAATATTAAAACAAACCTAAAACACTCCATTTTCTCTCTACCTGTGTGTTCTGCTATTGGGCTCAGCCACCGCTGCCGTGACAGTTATTAAGGTTAAGTCCTCAGCCTTAACGTTACTTAACGTTATTAACGCGTTAACGCACAATTCTTTTAACGCCACTATTTTTTTAATGCAAGATTAACATTTAAAAAGAAAATAAATATATATATATATATACTGTATATATATATATATATATATATATATATATATATATATATATATATATATATATATATATATTTTTTTTTTTTTTTTTTTTTTACTAGACTTCACTCAGGTGTATTATTGATACTCTCATTGATACTATGTTTGTTTCTGACTCGAAGTGTGTGTGTTTGTGTGTGAGAGAGAGAGAGAGAGAGAGGGGGGGGGGGGGGAGAGATGAGGAAGGGGCAAGAGAGAAAGAGAGCTGGGAGAGTGTGTGTGTGTAAGAGAGAGGGGGGCTGGGGGTGTGTCCTCAGCCCTTGTGTGAATGTAACAAGTTCCTAACGTTTTCTTTCCCCTATTATTGCATGCACACTTTATTCATTGTTTTAAATGATTATTTTCTTAGTTAAGTTATTTTGTGCATCATTCTGTTTTGAATTTGATACAAATTTGCACAAGAGTCATCCTTTTGTGGTAAATGGCTGCATAAAGCAAGCAACAGATAAACAGATAAAAAATATGCGATTAATTTGCGATTAATCACGATTAACTATGGACAATCATGCGATTAATCAGATTAAATATTTTAATCAATTGACAGACTTAGTTTCAATGTCTTACTGAGTGATGGGGCCAAAAGTGAATAAAACAGTGGAGCAAATTACTTGTATTGCAGGCCCATTCATATCCTCTAGTTATGTTTCATTACTATTCTGAGCGTTCCGCTTGCCTTATGGGATATATTCGTTGTCCGTGCGCCTAGTGCGTGCGTGTTGAAAAACTTCTACTTGCACCTTTCACATCTACCACGGCTACGCCCATCCCATGTTCCATAAAACACAGGCCGGGGCCGCCAACTCACCCTTCATTCGTTTTTCACGCGAGAAGGCTTGCTCAAACGCACCTGCTAACAGTGGATTCTAGGAGTTATGAAACGAAAGCAGAAAGAAAAGAACATTGGACTACCGACGTCCTTTCCAGGACTTCCCCAGCGCGTCCAGATGGAGTATCGCTGGGTGCCCGACGCTGGACTTTCTTCAGATTCCCATCACCAGCTTGGCAGAGGACTGGAGAACGAGTGGCACACCGACCGGAAGCCGACACCGAGAGGCGAGTCGGCCCAGCAGATGGCTGAGTGGGCCCACAAGGCCTATACTGCCGCAGTGCAGAACCTGGCAGCAGCGACTAACATTGCACAGCTAGCTGCCTTTCTGTCAAAAATGGTGTCAGGCGGTGGGGTCTTGGTCCCGGACGATGCTGAGACCCTCGCGCAGGGTTTCGAGGTTATGCTGCATCTAACGCAGCTGCAAGCTATAGCCTCAGGGAAATGGATGGCGCTTTCAACGTTGATGCACAGACATCTTTGGTTGGAGCAGTTTCCCCTGGAGGAGGAGAGGAGAATTCCTCTCCTCAGGCCCCCCTCACCCCCCTCTCCGAGGATGGACTTTTTGGTTTATCAGCGGAGGCGGCCTATAGCCAGGCCCCCACACCTCACAGCCAGAGGAGAGAGTACTGTCTCGTCAGCGGCTGCTGGCCAGTGGCCTTGCGACCCCTGCAGGAGACACCCTGGCGCTTAGAGTGCATAATGAAACAGAGACATAGGTCCTCACGGTGCCGACAGCCCCGGGCGGCCGTAGGTTCAGGCGAATTTGAAGTGCGCGGCTCCCCGACACCATCATCTCACTATGTCTAGCAAAACTCTCTGTTCATCCCCTCGTATGCGATACGAAAATAGGGGCTCTGTTCCTCCTCTGGCATTGGGCCGCGTTACTATTCCTGTGGGGAAGCGTAAGCGGCCCGACAAGTCACTTCTCATGGCAGAGGCTGATACCCAGGTCCTTGCTACGCCTGGGTTTGTCTATGAGAATGTTGTATTTTCAGAAGGCCCCTCTGCCACACGCTCGGCGTGTGCGCTTGACGAGCCTGCCACTACATATGATGACGGAGCGGGTTCCCCTGTCTCAAAAAAAGGTTGTCAGAGTGGGAACCCCTGGCCGCGTCACAGCGACATAGTGTCACAGCGTGGGTTTCCCCAGCCCCGCCCTCGCCAGGCTGGGTATTACGCTTGTGCTTCCCCCGTCCAGACTACCGGTCCTAACAGCGGCAGTGGTGTGTCAGGCACGCGTAATTTGAATGATAGTAATATCATTACAGGGTTACAGTGTGTGAATGGTTCTTTTTACTCAGAGTAGTAAAGACCACACGTTGTGCATGTCCAGCCGCAGAGCAGGTGATCCCCAGTGAAAACTAAGACGGGACACAGCTCAGCGGGGGGAACCGTGTCATCCACTCCCTGACATAGGCATGGTGACTGCCGTTCCCCCCGTTTCAAACCGCCCCTTTTTGTCGGGGTCCACCCATGGGTGCATTTGCCACGAGAACCCTGACCCCACGAGATGCCTCGCTGGCAGAGTCAGGGTTCGCGATGCACAGCGGGAGGGACCAGGCCTCCTATGTACAATTCGTAGCAGGTCAGCGCCAGTTGGCCATGAGACCGCTTTGCGATTTTTACCACGTGTGGCTATGGAAGTGCCACATGTCGGTATGGATAGAGAAAACGTTGAGATTGGGGCTCGTGTTGCAATTCGCACACCACCACCCTCCGTTTTTGGGTTTGAACCATACTCTTTTATCCGAGGCCGCGGCAGTGACAGCCCTGGCCGACGAGATTCAATCTCTGTTGGCGAAGCATGCCATCATCACGGTCCCGAAAAAGATGCTAGAGGACGTGATGAGTGGGGTCGACTCCCGATATTTTCTGGTGCCCAAGAAAACGGGGGGTATCAGACCCATACTGGACCTGTCCTCGTTCAATCATTTGATTGCGGTGAGACGGTTCAGAATGTTGACCGTGGTTCCACTTGGTCTCCTCTTTATGAGAGAAACGGTCTTCTCCGACGCCTCCCTCACAGGATGGGGGGGGACATGTCGGACCAACACGGTAGGAGGCAGTTGGCCTGCTCTGTCTACCGTACATATCAATGTGTTGGAATTGAAGGCAGTGCTTCTAGCTTCCTCCGTCTCCACCAGGCGGCGGCCAGACTCTGGCTATGGGCATCTCGCAATCTGCGCAGCCAGAGGGCTCTCTACATTCCCGGCAAGGAGAATGTGGGCGCGGATTTGATGTCACGGGGGGGTCCTCACCCAGACGAGTGGGGACTGGAGCCAGACATAGTCAGACTGATCTGGAACCGATTCGGGGAGGCCGCGGTGGATCTGTTTGCGAGCAGTCAGTCCCACCAGTGCCCCCTGTGGTTCTCAGTCAGTTGGAAGGACAACCCCCCTCTGGGAGTGGATGCCTTCTCGACCTACCCGTGGCCGCCCGGGATTCTATATGCGTTCCCCCCCATATATCTAATAAATCAGCTTTTGGGTCGGGTACGTCAGGAGCGCAGGACTTTGATCCTGGTCGCACCGGACCGGGGCACAGCCTTGTGGTTCCCAGCCCTAATTCAACTCCTGGTGGCCCTGCCGTGTCCTATCCCATGGTCACCGCGGGCTCTCTCACAGGCACACGGCTCTGTGTTTCAACCGCCTGTCCTGGGGCAGCCTTTAATGGCTTGGCTGCTGAGAGGTTGAATTTGGAGGGGATGTGTCTTAGCACTACTGTGATTAACACCATCCAGAACGCGCACGCTCCGTCCACTACCGCGGTTTACGCAGGGAAGTGGAATATGTTTTAAGAGTGATGTGAGGCTGAGGGCCTGGACCTGGTATCATGTCCCCTGAACTCGGTTCTGTCCTTCCTCCAGTCTATCCTGGATAGGCTCTCGGCCTCGACAGTGAAGGTATATGCCGCGGCTACATCTTCATGTCATGTAGGCTTTGAGGGCAAAACATTATTCAGCCACCCTCTCGTGAGACGTTTCCTGCTGGGCGCACGGCGCCTCAAGCCTGTTAAATGTGCTCTGTCCCCAAGCTGGGACCTCCAACTAGTCCTGGTGGGGCTGTTGGGGGCCCCGTTTGAACCTCTTGAGCAGGCGACGTTGGATCGGCTGTCTTTCAAGACGGCGTTCCTTCTGGCCATCACCTCCGCTAAATGCGTGGGTGCGCTCTTTCGGTTCGGCCCGAGTGTCTGTCTATACAGGGTAATAGCAGCGTTACTTTAAGGCCCAATCCAGCCTTTGTGCCAAAAAATATCTGGAGTTCTTATCGCTCCAGGGATATTGTGCTACAGGCTTTTTACCCTCCCCCTCACACGGGTGAGTTGGAGAGGAGCCTTCACCTGTTGTGTCCTGTCTGTGCGCTGGCGATGTATCTTAGACGCACACAGGACCTCAGGGCTACCAGTCAACTACTTGTCTGTTACGGTCTCTGTCTCTTTTGTCAGGTTTTATCTCATGGACATGACGGGGGGCTCTGTCTCCCATGCAGTCCTAAGTACCGGGACTTCTCCTGCATCCCGCCACTAGGTGGGCTAGCAGGAGTGTGTGGGTGTGGACCGCAGGTGTTTTTACACACGGTCCCACTCATGTTGTGCGTCCTAGTGTAACGGAGGTACCGCATGTCTATCCACAGTCACGAGGGACTTGTATAGTGAAGTGGCTGTGGACGTTAAGCGGTACTGCAAGTAAACTCACTCCCCAGAGGCATCCAGACCCAGTACTTAGAAGTGAATGCACCTCTTGGTACAGTGGTCTGTGATGCCACCCGCGGCGCGGGAGACCGGGGTTCAACTCCCACTCAAGGCGATCCCTTAACAGGGGTCGAATTGAAACAAAACACAATGCAGAGCGAGATCACACCGGCTACACGTGGTGCCGATAGACCCGGATGCCCTGGGTGGAGTGAGTTTAGGGGGGTGAGTGTAACGGAGGTACCGCATGTCTATCCACAGTCACGAGGGACTTGTATAGTGAAGTGGCTGTGGACGTTAAGTGGTACTGCAAGTAAACTCACTCCCCAGAGGCATCCAGACCCAGTACTTAGAAGTGAATTCACCTCTTGGTACAGTGGTCTGTGATGCCGGCCGCGGCGCGGGAGACCGGGGTTCAACTCCCACTCAGGGCGATCCCTTAACAGGGGTCGAATCGAAACAAAACACAATGCAGAGCCAGATCACACCGGCTACACTAGGGTGGCTGTTCCCTATTACGCATATTGGATTGGAGTTTCTATCTCCCCGCTCCTCATTAGGATGAGACCCCCCTCCCCGTTTTGATGGTCGTAAGGGCCCTCAGGGGGTGCATCTGTCAGTGGCTGCGCGTCCGCTCCCCCTCTAGTTCCCATAAGGCGAGCGGAACACTCAGAATAGTAATGAAACATAACAATGGTTATCCTATAACCCTAGTTATGTGAATACTATCTGAGCGTTCCGCTTTCACTCCCTGAGGACCCTTGGCTGTTTATTCACACGTGAAATGCAGACTCTGAAGGGTGAGTTGGCGGCCCGCCCTGTGTTTTATGGAACACGGGATGGGCGTAGCCCTGGTAGATATGAAAGGTGCAAGTAGAAGTTTTTCGACGCTCGCGCACTAATATATCCCATAATAAGGCGAGCGGAACGCTCAGATAGTATTCACATAAATAGGGTTATAGGATAACCTTCGATGTGGCTTGTTGCAACTCGGGCTGTGATTGATGCAACTTGCAAGCCTTGTTTTTGTAGCTAGGCCTACTCAAAAGGTAGGACAAATATGACTCAACTTTCGGGCAGCTAAGTGGCGTAGTGGGCAAGGCGCTCGCCACGAATCCGGAGACGCTGGGCTCGCCTGTTCGAGCCCAGCGCTCCACATTGCTTTCAGTTTAGCTGGTCGTTCATACTAATACACATTGGCCGTATTAGGGGGTGGGAAACTGATGGGTGGGGATCGGGCGTTGTGGACAGCGACTCCTACAGGTCGGTTGGTGCGCCTGCGCAGTAGAATCAGGAAGTGTCGGGGCAGCGTGAGCCTCCCACGCGTTACTCCTCGCCACTGAGATATCGAGCTGCGCAGGTGAAAAGATGCGACTGCTGTTACCTCAAGTACCGGAGGGGACTTGTGCTATGTATGACTTAGTCCACATTGCAGCCGGCTTGTGGGAGGCAAGAAACAGCGTTCGTGACAGGGGAGGGTTGAATTCGATGATACGAAATTGGGATGGGAGAAAATATATAGAAAATGGGAGAAAAAGTAGATAAAAAAAAATATTACTCAACTTTCAAAACGTTTGGACTACACAAAAATATACTGAGATAACTATTTGTAATTGTCATAGGGCGACAAACTAAAAAGAAAATATGGACTACAAAAATGTAACTGGACTACACAAGGGAAGTCCGTAACCCGGTTGTATTTGTGCATCGTCCGCCACTATCCCATGAATCCACTGTGTTTCTACTGTGACCTCGCGGTGTACTGGAAGAAGTAGCAACGGTGTCTGGTGGTGGTGCGTGTGTGCGCGTGTGTGTGTGGGTACTGTGTGTAGGTAGCTAGTACTTGCTGGCTAATCGTTGCATAGTGGATGATGGCTTCTTCAAAGCCGGTCGAACCGCCGTCCGGGAGTGGACTGCCACGCTGGCAGCTGGCACTGATAATCGGGGCCCCGATAGTACTGGGAGTAGGTGCTGTCTACCTGTGGAACCGCAGTAAGACGAAGGAGAGCCAAGGAAAAGGAAATGGGGAGAGAAAGACGCCAGAAGGCAGCGCGAGCCCAGTCCAGGGCCAAGACGGCGCGGCTCGAGCGAACAGGGAGCAGGAGAACATGGTACTGCTGGTGACTAGAGCGACACAGTGGCTCTGTCCAACTGTTTTAACACCCTAACGTTAGCTGAATATAACGCTATGTCCCATACTTGTGTGGTTTGCCATTTTGCAATGGCAACCGATTCATAGCCACAATTGTGTTTCCTATGAAAGTACATTCAAGGACACCAACTGTCTGTCAGCCGCTGTCAGGTTAGCGAGCCTGTGCTAGTAGTAGCCACCGTGGTGCAGAACCCGCTGGATTAGCTAACACTGTTAAGCTAACTGGTAAGCTAACATATGCTACACCAGTTTGGTTCAAAATGTCGACCTCGCTTGCAGCTCGAGCATGATTGCATACTTAAAACGTAAACCCAAAAACTCGTTTTTAAGTGAGAGTTGGTTATAGAGAAGCGCATGTTGATAGCACATTCTTGTGATTTATGAAACCCAACAGTATTAACTAACAAGCTACGTTAGGGGTTTGCTAACTGTTAGCTGTCAATTTAGCTTGCAAGAAGGGGGCGTGAATTCATGTGTGAACTAACGTAGTAGACCGATAACGTCTTCATATCTGAGCTGCATAGCTAATGTGCAGTATCAATGCTTTTCCCAGGCCCTTGGCTATGGTCTGTATGTTGTTTGTGGTGGTAGGCTGGGGTGGGTAGCTCTATTGAGCGTTAAGCTATGGTGGGTAAGATACAGTTACATATAATTGATGTTCACATGGAAATCAAATTATTTTAAGACATCTAACTGTAGTCTAATATCATGTTTGGCACAACACTGGTAAACACTGACATAGCTATTTTGATTTGGCCTATATGATATGTCTAACTCTAAGGTATTCGTTTATAACATTTTAACCTACAGTCACATCAAAACCTTTCAATCAAACAGTAAACTACCATACGGCTCCTGTTTGTATCAATAATGAATGATATTGCTAGCTTTTATCTGGAAAACTAGTATATAAGAGATGTGGCAGAAGAAAAAAGCCTGAAGGCTGTTTGTGTCTGCTGTGTCTGCTGATACTGGGAAGCTAATACTAGTACAGTTCAAGAATACACATAAAGAGTGTTGTTAAAATGAGGCACCAATGTTATGAGGCACCAAATGTCAAAGGCTTGATGTTTGAAGAAACTGTTCAACGTTAGTTTCAGTCAAATAAAAAGGCGCCTTTACAAAAGTATATTCATACTTTGTCTACAAATTGAAATTGTAATTTTCAATCATGCATTCCATAGGTTATTTTTCAGAAGTTAGCTGGGCGACTTCAGTGTAAGATAATCAGTGGGGAGATATGGTCGCAGGCAAAGCGCTAGTTAACAGCAAAAGGATGCTGAGATTACTGTTGTCAAACAGTTCCACTCAATTTTATATTTTCATATAGCTAGCTATAGCTGCTGTGCCCTTATACCTCTCCAAGGTCTTCTTGACCTTACTTACTCTTGGTGGTTCATCCTAGGTCAAAGCTAAAATCAAAAGGTGACTTTGCTTTTGCAGTCGCTGCCCCTAGACTCTAGAACTGATTAATCTTCAGATCAGATCAACTGTCAACATACCTTTACTCGCAGGCATTGTCCTAATCTTTCATAGGCTATATTTTGTGTTATTATAACGTGTTTGTCGTCATCATACAGTTGATTTTCATTTCTAAGGTTTTATATTGATTTGAGAGTTTGGGAAGCACTTTGTTACTTAACTGTAGGGAAAGTTGCCATATACAGTATTTACTTAGGTAAGTGCAACGATGTATGACAATTTACATTGGGTGACCTATCAGTTGAGGTGACTGAGCCTGCTAGCTGTCTAATGTGTAACTTACTCCCAATGAGAGTCCAGAGTCCAAAGCTTGTCGTTGTAACGATCAAGTGTAGTATACTCTCACCAGGGACTGGGAGGCACTGATACCACTTTATCTATCCTGAGTCCTAAACTGATAAGAGTAATGATCTGATCCATTACTTTACTGATGCAGAGTAATGTTTACTGAGCAGCTGATGTTGGTATTGGGGGAAGTTCTTACTAGATGCTGATACTTTTAGCCAGGTTTTTCTGTTTGACATTTGATACAGGTATTGATCAGGTATTGGTGCGTATATCTAACTTCCATGTTCCACTGAGCCTAAACGGAACAAAATAAATCAAATCTAAACAGAGTGACGTAATGATAAATAAAAGGGTAAACTATAAATTCTAGTTGGTGTTTTTACCTCAAGGCAAATGACCACCAACATAGGGCTGGGCGATATGGAAAAAAAATCATATCGCGATAACGATATGATAATGTTATCATATTTCTCGATATAGATAATTATCGAATTGTTATAAGTATATATATGTTTTTTTTTTTAATATTTTTTTTTTTTTTTTTTTTTTTTTTTTTTTAACAACAGATGTATGATTATTTTGCAGCAATTCTTTGTCATTGCCGCCATCTTTAGTGTTACATCCCCTCACACTCCAGTTCTCAGGCTGCATCTGGTTTAAAAGCTAAAGTAAACCGGCTTCTCTGCTGGCTGTGGCTGCAGGGGAGTTGAACAGTTCTGGCTCTGCTAGTTTATTTTCTATCTTTTGGCGCTTTTTTGGTGGACAAACCACCGCACATGTGCACCGTGACTCGTGACTGGAGTCTAGCTCTGCTAGCACACATAGCCTACTGTGTACAGACGGTTTCAAACTGTATTTTAAATTAGAAAGCAAACAAAATAAATGGACAAGAGAAAAATAAATCTCAATTTGGTCAGTATTGTCATTTGGACAAGCAAAGCCATTACTTTAAGTTGCAGGCAAGAAAGACAAGTCTGTCCACTGTCTCTGGTTTTAAAACTGCCCTGTTGCAGGTCCAAAAAAATAAAAAAATTAAATTAAATAAAAAAAAAAAAAAATTCTATATCGATTATTAAAATATATCGCGATATTTATCGTTATCGTTATATCGCCCAGCCCTACACCAACATAAAGTAAACATCAACAAATAAAATAAGCCTATATTTATCATTATTAAAATAAATCAAATCTAAACAGAGTGACGTAATGATAAATAAAAGGGTAAACTATAAATTCGAGTTGGTGTTTTTACCTCAAGGCAAATGACCACCAACATAAAGTAAACATCAACAAATAAAATAAGCCTATATTTATCATTATTAAAAATAAAAATGAATAAAAAAAAACTGCCCTCTTTTCTTGATCTTCTAATTACAACTGTCATTTTCCTTGGCAACAGTTGTGATTGGATGATCAAGAAAATAGGGTGTGGTTTGAGTTTGATTAAAAAATAAGGGTAGGTAGGGAGTTACCACAGCATCACTGTCTAAACCCCTCCCCCTGTCAACAATTGTCACTTGTCATTGTCACTCAAAAGTTGTCGTGTGCCAAACACTTGAGCCCCTCCCATCCCCCATTAGCAGCTAAAAGGATTAATTAGATGGCACAGACACTGTCTTAGTGGGATGTCTGTGAGTGAGCCGTCAGTCAGGACTGTAGTCTGGACTGTAGTCTGGACTGTTGTCTGGACTGTTGTCAGGACTGGCAAGAAAGCTGCCACCCCCTGGAGCAACTGTTTCCGAGCTGGTGTAACAAATACACACACTTTCAGATTCGGTAACATTTTTGATTTTGAGGGTCACGATTAGATTTTTGATTCTTTGTGTTTAAAAATGTATTCATAATTTTTCAGTGTTTCTTCTCCACTCTGTCTCTCTCCCTTCCTCTTTGACTGTGTGTGTTTGTGTGTGTGCACATAGCATATCCTCCCTCTCTACACTGATGCAGGCAGATGCCTAGTTTAGTCTACAGACAGGACAAATGAAAGACCTAGGGACGAGAAAGACGGAAGGATAATCGTCGATATAGTTTTACATTTCAATACACTGTATTGAATGTAAACATGTTTATTATTTATTTAATAAATTGAGATTGTTACACTCTTACTGTTTACCCTTATTGACTGCCACGCTGTTTTCCCCTTACTGTTTCCCCTTATTGACTGCCACGCTGTTTTCCCATCTTTACTCCCTGGCGCCAGCGTTATTGTCGTACATTTTCATGATGTTTGCGAACCCATCGTATATTCTATATTATAGCTATGGAGAAAATAGTATGGCTCATTTGACGGGCACTATTTATAGTCCAACACTGACAAACCAGTACATTTCTACATACTTTCGTTTGTGCGCTATTCCATCGCCCCGTTTCAAAATAATCCAATCTCATTTTCTAGATCGCGAGATATGACGTGTTATATGCATATGCGCAAATCGTGCTAATTTAAGGCAGTGCTATATTATTTCCAAATCAAAGGTATATACCATATAGATGTGTCTTCACAAAGTCATCAAGGGGGGGGGGGTCGTTTTACGAAGCTGCGATCGTTAACAAAAGCATGTTTTAGGTTTGGTAAAATAGACCTTACCTTTGTAAGAAGGTACTCAAATGAATAATCCCAGTAGTTCCATTGCGATCGTCATTACCGGTGTGCATTGGGCCTGGCTAGAATACGGAAAACAATAGGTTTCAGGCGAGCAAATCCGCGACAGAGGGCTGTGTACTGCTTCACTTTTAGGGGGAGGGGATTCCTGCAGACGGAGGCACTGAGAGACACCTTAGAGACCCAGTTCAAAAGGTAGGCGATACTGCCACCTGTTGGGATTCGATCGTCATTGCAATTTCTTATTTTATTTTTTATTTTTTAGCGTTTATCGCTTTTTACTACTGGGCAGTCCAGTAGAGAGAGAGAGAGAGAGGAGGAACAGGAGACAGAGTGGGGGGAAGACATTCGGCAAATAACGACTGGTCTGGGAATCGAACCCGGGTCGGCCGTGCCGCGACTCAGTGCGTTATGTGGTTCGCCACTGGGGCGCCCGTCATTGCAATTTTAACATAGGCAGCAGTGCCAGGGAGACGCAGGCAGGTCCGCGCGATTGTTTAGAATGAAAAAAGAAAAATGGATCAAAACCCGAGAAAAACGGTTGGATTCTAAACACGAGAAATCTCGGGTTTGGCACAGAATGAGTTAAGGGAAAGGGTAAAACTTTTTAACACAATCTCATGTACAAGGCTGTTAAGTACTGTGATGATGGAATACCATGGAGATACCATTAGATGCTCATTATATGCAGATATATTGTGTAGCAGCACTGTATGCAGACTCTGAAACAGTATGGGTGCACCTAGTGCCCTGGCCTTTAATCCTCCACGGTTGTTGATCACCTGCTATAAGCCTGCTGCAGGCGAGGATGCAGTGTGCCGTCGGCAGACACTTCATGATTATGTAGAGCAGAGCTGCCCAGACTTTTTGACATTGACCATAATCACCCAGTGGAGCAAAATGGCCGCCGTGTGAATAATGGTCAATGGAGGGCCAAGGGCTGAATTTTTAACACGGGCGGTAGGCCAAATAATGTAACTAGACATCGATCATTTAATAAATGTAACAAATACTTTGTAAGGAAATTTAGTTTAAAATTAAATGTTCAAGTGGTTAAATTGCATCAGAAATAGACTAAAAACAGAATATCTAATAATTCTCTGGAACCTTTTGGAGAGCCAAATCTGGCCTACTCTGGGCAGCCCTGATGTAGACTGAGGGATAGAGAGAGAGTCTAGAATACCATCATAACGCCTCTTCTTTTTCCCTCCTCATCTCTATAGACTCCTTTGGACCGGGCCCAGGCAGCGAAGAACAAGGGCAACAAGTACTTCAAGGCGGGCAAGTACGAGCAGGCCATCCAGTGTTACACAGAGGCCATCGCTCTCTGCCCCACGGAACAGAAGGCTGATTTATCCACCTTCTACCAGAACAGAGCAGCTGCATTTGAACAGCAGGTTGGTTCCGAGCCAGCATCACAGAAATTACAGTGTACTCTCCAGTGATTTTATTATTATAATTTCTTCTATTGTGAAACGGATATTATACATTTTTGTTAACACTTCAATGTGTAACATTTTCAATCTGGTTATTTTATTTTTATTTACATATATTTTAACACTTTGAGTGCCAGCAGGGGGTGCCAGAAATAGTGCTTGAGTGCCAGCGCTGTAGTCAATGGGAGGGCGAGCACGTTTGCGAACGCATAAACTATATCTTATGCCTATGTGTCTAATACGCCCGTCGCTTATCAATGACTTGTTTGCAGTCAACATTGTCGAAACGGATTGTTTTTTAATCGTTACATTTCCGTCTTATACCATTTTGAAAAACGCTGTTTTTTTTAAACATCCAAAAAAAATTCAAAAATTCTGCAGGAATCGCGCTTTACTCGAATACACAAAACACGTTGTAATTTTTCTGCCTATTTATGAATCGTTTTCAAATAAACGCTAGATTATCGATAGTATATGTGTACTTATGCACGCTAGAGAAGCGGGCTGAAAAATCGATTATCTTATTTCCTGATCAGCACACACACGCTGATATATACGTGAAAAGAGCTCTGATTATCCCAAGACTGGTAAAATAGATTCCTTACCTCAGATCAGATGTTCTCCAAAAAGATTATTCCAATTCCTGATTGCCATTCCAAATATTGATCATGTTTATTGATCCAACGCTGGGTACTGGAAACACTGATTCAACACTGTTCTGACGGTCGGCGAAGACTGCAATCGGCTCGGATTACATGCCTGACAAGTAAAATGTGGATTCCGGACTTTCTTTTCCCCATGCGTTTTCATTAAATCCAATCCAAAGGGTGCATTACCATCCGGCAGACGATAGGGGGCGGTATTTTCCCTGTTCAAACTCAGTCCCAGTGGTAACGTGAGGCTAGATTGATGAAAAATTTATGGAAATCGATAATAATAAAAAATTTAAATAAAACGATTAAATAATGAGGTTCCTGGCACTCAACGCATGGCATGAACTAACGAGTTTTCTCGTGGCTGGCACTCAAAGTGTTAAAGGGGAGATGAAGCGTTGAACAATATGAGCCTAGTTTGTTTGTTGTGTACCTACTTAGGGTAAGACAGGGTCCTATAATCAAATGTGAAATCCTGCTTATTTGTCTGAAAACTAAAATGTAATTTCCCCGTTTTCATCATGGGCGGCGCCATTTTAGAGTTAGCTATATGGTGACGTCACTGTGATGGTTTGGGCTGGCTCCCTGTTTACACTGCTGGTTAGATACGTAAATTAGATACGTTCTTTTTGCATTGCTCCCGGCGGTTCGAATTAATTTTACCGCGTGAAAGAGAGAGGAAAGTTAGTTCAAGAGACGGAGCCCCTGTTTATAATAGTGTAATAGGTTTTAGCATTATAGTCTTGTGCATGCAGGGGAGGAAACTAATAGTTGGGTCAAGAACCAAAATTCTGTGACCATTCTCTGGCTAAGATGTTTTGATGATTGATTTGACTTCTATGGACCTTTTATCAAATATTTAGCCCCCGTGTCCCTCCCAAAAATCCCGGCATTTTGTCAGATGGCCAAATCCAAAATACCTGCTGACGCCATCTTGAAAAATTAACTTTTGATCCAGAGCACCTAGAATCGTGTATGAATACACTTTTTTGTGTAAGTCAACCATGGCGATTCCAATTCTGACATCAGTTTGACTCTATGACATCAATTTGACCCAGAAATCCAAGATGGCCACCATCTAGTAGAGTGAAAATGTAACTTTTAATGTCAAAACCAATTTTACCATGGTACTGCTGTACTTTAAACAAACTACCTGCAGATACATGCAGTGAGCACATGCACACACGGCGACAGCAGAACCACAGTGTTGTGAAGGGCCAGATTAAACCGAATATATATATTTATTTATATATATATATTTAATTGTATTTGTATATTCTCTAATATTCCCTGATATCCCTTGTATATTCCTTGTACAATATGCATTGAATATCCATTCTAGCCTACTGAACATCCCATAATAGTCTCCATTCTACTATTGGTCGAGACCTTGGTGCCAGGCTGCCATACCCCTCAGACCCAGTTCAAACGTACCGCTCGACATGTACGAACAAGTCCTAGTTCCGCGTAGGAATTTGGCTACCGCACCACTAATGGGACTATTTGTTCATAGTGCGTATATATACTGCGCTACTAAAGTAGGACTTTCTTTTCAGTCCAGTTTCTTACCCTCCAATAGAGTCACAGACGTAAAGCCTCCCCGCGATGCCACGTGTGGGAGTAAGGCCAAGTTCGGCCTACCATCGGTATTGAGACATCGTGTATATTAATATTTGAATAGTCATATTTGGCACTATATCGTCGAGTTGGACGTAGTCTATTAAGCTAATAATAGTCTGTTAATATATAGTGCTTCGTGCGGTGAGAATACTACCGTAGTCAGTACCCCATCGTTTCGGGCAGAGAACTGGCTGCTTACCCAGGGTGGTTGACCCTATGTGAAGCTGCACCCGAGGAGCCCCAGAGCCGACGAGCGAGTGGACCTGTATACCGGATTATTCTACCGACGACAGCCCGCCTTCCCAGGCACGGATTATGCTTTGGATACTTTGATTATTCTATGGATAAAGACCCCCGACACTACCGTGTGTTGGAACCCCCCCCCCTGGAGAGGACGCAAGGTGAGGAGACGCTCTGCAAGACGAGGTCTCTCCACATCTCTCCCCCGTGGACCGGAGAGAGCCGGCCCACAAAGAGTCCACCTGCTTTCATCTGTGGTCCAAGGATCGCCGGCGCATTGAACGGCACTACAGTGGGTTCTCCTGGGATACCCTTGGCCGGACGAGGCAGCTGGATTCTACCCCCCCCCCCCCCCTCCTACTCCTGTCGGCTTACAAGCGACCGGATTAACCCCCTCTAGTGTATCCAGCCTATAATCATTAAAGTATCATTGCTGTTATTCCTTAACTATTCCAGGTCGTATATTTACCACCTGCGCCTTCAGAGACTGGACATTCTCTATTGATATACCGACGAATACTCCTTGCCATAAAAGTGCATACTATTTCAATTCATAAATGTAATTAAGTGATTAAGTGTTTATTCTACACACCATCGCTGTGTAGGAAATAAAGACCTGTTTCTAATTCGTACATTTGTGTTGGATCCGTTTCATCTACGTGAGAGTGTTCATGATAATATATTTATGCCGTGTACTGGGTGGCCGAATATTAAGTACAAAGGTAGTGGTAGTAAGTATCATATCTAGTAATACAGTCAGGGAATTGTACCCCTCAGTTACACACAGTATACAAGAAAATTGTGAAATAGAGCAATAGAACCACTGCAAGCGCATGGACACAGGGTGAGATACGAGACAACAGCTGCATTGTCACGTGCCTGGTGCGCCCAGCAATCACAGCGCTCCTGCGTGAAAATGCGGAAGCAGCCATTTTAGCCAAGGCTAGCTCAGTGATTTTTTTACTCGTTTATAATCTTTTTTTTAAATGTTTATTAGCGTCTTTAACCAGTGCTTGATGTTCACATTAACATGGCTAGTAACGTGGGAGCCAGCGAGGCTTGCATCGCAGTCACGAAAGGGGCTATGGAATCGTTAGCCTCACACCCACTTGTCATTCTCATCCGGAGGAGACACGTCGCGTGCTGTTGTTCGCCCCCATGTCAGACCGCACTGATATCCGAAACTTAAAGCGACGACTCTACATGAATTAAAAAAGTTTTTGTCTAAGTTTGTCGTATGTTGTCAAGCCGGTGACAGGAGTCTGTAGGTCCGCACGCAGTGGTCTATCCACTTCCCCTAGATGGGCGGCATCTTCTAGAAAACGAGTGTTCATTGGAGGAGTTTGGAGCGCAACGATGATGTTCATTGGTTATGGATTATTATGAGGCGCAAATGGGAGGAATCATAAGGGGGGGGAGTCGGAGGTCGGCTTGTGCCAGTGAGCGAATCAGCAGATTGCAGAATGATTTATTTTGTTTTGTTTACCACTCGCCAGTGTGGAGAGTGCTCTTCATGAATCACTCGCCAAACATAAATAATACTCTCATTTGGCGAGTAAAATGGCCTAATTTCCTCCCCTGCGTGCATGTCGGGGCTCTACAGTACGACCATATTGCTCGCATATGCCCCTAAAAATATGTGTGAACTTCAAAACATCAATTACGCGCACGGTGTGCGAGTGCAGATTACAGCCTCAGTCGTACTTTTTATTTCTCCGCTGAGAATCGTTAAACTACAAGTCCCACATTGCACTCAAGCCAACGGTCCAATCACAGTAGAGTGAAGTGACTGGTTTCATGGGAAATAAAGCAAATGACCAATCGGAAGCTCTCATTTTGCTTGTTTACATCCTGAAACTCCGCCATTGCGATCAGGGCTCTCGTTTTCCGAGACACTAACTTATTATAGTCTCTGTCTTACCAATAGCAATAGATTTTTAGAACACCTAGATTTATCGATAGCAATAGTAATATAACGTTAATGCCTTGCTTTGTTAATCATAACGTTGATGCAGTAGCGTATGTCGGTGTGTTGGCTGTAACGGACATGACAATAACATAACGTGTACACATTAAAATTGCGATAATCTATTCTAACATTTTCAAATCGATGCAGTTGAATTTTCCCCTTAGGATCGATGCATTGTTACACCCCTACACCAAAGTCACTGGCCCACTGTTTATCTGTGTGTATAATAACTTGGCTAGCGTTATCAACAGCAGAGATGGGCAATAGGGTCCAGCTGCAGCACCGGACGGCCGGAGTGCAAGCGGTGTGACGTAATTGGCAGACTCGACTGTCAATCAATGGTCTACCTGACACGCAAACTCATAAACAATGTTTCTCTACTGGAGGTGTACAGTATTTCAATAGGCAACCCTGAAAGGATTCTTTTTCTAGAAGAGCAACACAGCCAAAACATAGGCATTGTATGCATAAAAGGGGCAAAAGCTAAAGTTAAGTGACTGAACCTTTTGTAGCAGTAGTTTGATTTGATAGTTTATTTGATAGGGACAGCACATGTTAATGAACATCAAGTACAAAATACAAAATGTAAACATGCAGGGTTGTAGCAAGAGCTAATTTACACACATGCACGCACAGTACAAATATACATTTATTTTTGAAAAAAAAAATTAACTCTGTTACTTGAAATATTTTCACTGTGCTCCTAAATATTTTTGGGTGCTCCTAAATTTCTTTGTGTGCTCCAATATTTCTTCATTTAGGAGCACATGTGCTCCTTGGGAAAAAGGTTAGCGTAGAGCCCTGCATGTATACAGAAGTGCAAAAGAAGTATTATTAGCAGTGAAGTGCAGTAGGCCATGTTTTTGGCTATATTTATATGTAAATTGTTCCTGTTAATTAATAATTTTTAATAGACCGGTCTATCTCTCTCTCTTGTTAGACGGGTCTATCCTACATTACGAGCAACCAATGAGTCTATCTGACGGCCACGGATAATAAACGATAGATTTATATGGAATTCGTTAAACGCATCCGTTGTCTTACTTATTATTAAACATATTATTTATTTTTCCCAAATGAAGGTTGAAAGTCTGTCTCCGTCACAAGCGTAATGTAGGATAGACCGGTCTATCCTATATACGTGCAACCAATGAGTCTATCGTGAGAGAGAGATAGACCGGTCTATCTCTCTCTCTTGATAGACCGGTCTATCCTACATTACGAGCAACCAATGAGTCTATCTGACGGCCACGGATAATAAACTATAGATTTAGATTCAATGTCAACGCCTTTTAAATATAATCAAAACGTTCCCGCATTTCTGTCCGCTTTATCGTTTTATGACAGACATCTGAGAGTGTATGCGCCAATAATAACGAGTTGAGTTTTAACAAAGACCAGGTAGGATGTGCTTCATCTAGCTATTCAGCCGAATGCATGAATGCTGAGTCTGGCATCAGTTTGCTTACATCAAACGCAATGAATGGTTTTGTTACACACACAGTATTATTAATTTGCTCAAATGTGGCCTCACACGGTGCCAACTGCATGGTCTCGCCATCTCAAACATGACAGAGCATACATATGCAGCAGCATCCCCCTGTTTGGTTGCTCAATGCTGTAAAATATTACATAAATGTTTTTTATGAATGATATTTGAGGAGCCTAATAACAGGGATTTTCATTCATCTTTTTTGCATTTGTGCCCGTTTTACAAGGAACGTATAAAAGTGTTATGCTCCCTGCTGTTTTACAGAGGCTGTCAGTGGACCCCGTCAGTAGCACTGATGATGGGAGCTAACGTTACGCATCCCGTGCTCGCAATCCAACTCGCAATAATGAATTGAAGCTACGACTGACAGTGATACTGCACATATTTGACGTGGGGAAAATAACGTATTCCATGCTGGGTAGGCTGATAGAGTGTATGGATGTGCGTTCACGCAAGGGGGAGTCGGATTCTGGCAGGGAGTTCGAATTCGGCACAACACCGGCTAGCAGTGGTCCAAACAATTTGATGGAGAGGTTAGCTACTGTCTGACGTTAGCTACCGTTATGCATAATGTTACCTGCTACTTATCGCCGTTCCAGCATCTCAGCTCGGACATCCTTCAACGACAATATCGAGACCTCCAGGACATCTCTCTCAAGACGCAACATTTTATAAGTTGGACTCCTCGTTATGCAGTTGTCGATTATGAGATGCTCTAGGTTAGCCATGTGTTCATCTTGGCAGCACACGCTTTCAACTTCAGTTTCCATCGGGATACAATATCCGCAGTGGCACCAGGCAGTATTCCCAACGCGGCCATCATCATCTTCAGGCAAGTTTTGCGCACCACTTTCTCCATCGTCGTCCGGCTCGACAGGAGGAGCACGTCTCACTGCTGTCGTTCTAACTGGCTCAAAGGCATAGGCCACTGGGTTTCTGATACTCTGTGGGTCTGTCCACCTCGTCAACTTTCCAGATCCATTCTAGCTACAGCCTCTAGGTCCATGGATACAGGTCTGAGGTGGGAGGCTCCGGGCGAAACCATCTCCGTGACGTCAGGATTTAACGTGAACAAAATGGCGGCGCACTGGTTGATAAATGCTACACGAAGGGACATAACAAATCGTTTATTCTTAGAAATGGCTTATTTTTATAACGTGATTTTTTCCGGTGGTTTATCTAAATACTAATTTGATGCTATGACTATGTTTATATCGCTATGCAACATCTCCCCTTTAATGTGGCCAATGGCCATACAGATTCGGTCTACTGTGAGGGAGTTTCATTCACCAGTGTAGCAGCTGTGCAGAAATATCCCACAGAGAGGCTTCCCCTTCTAACCAACGAGAGAAGCTCAAAGAGAACTTCATTGGAATAAGCACTATTAGGTGGTTGAATGTATGTGGTCCTCATTCAACACAGTCCAGCAATGAGGACCATGTAGACTAACCACTACATTTCACGCTTATTCAAACGAAATTCCCTTTGAGCTGCTCTGATTGGTTAGATGGGGGAGCTTCTGTGAAGCTGTGGCATTTTTGAATGGGATATCTCTGCGCTGCTGCTACTCTGATGAATGAAACTCACTCACGGTAGACTGTGAGTCAGGGTGTCCATGTTTAGATATGTTTTGCAAAATTCAATTAAAAGAAAATCTAGGGCTGACCCGAATGCTTCAATTGCTGTGTCAAAATCATTATTCTAATGCTTCGCTTTCTTTGTTTTTCAATGATAATTTCTACTGAAGCTTCGAAGCCCAAAAACATTGTAGCTTTAACTAGAAGTGTCTTCTCAGATGAAATGGACAGAGGTGGTGCACGACTGCTGTCAGGCCGTGGAGATGAACCCACGCTACATTAAGGCTCTGTTCCGGAGGGCCAAGGCTCTGGAGAGACTAGACAACAAGAAGGAGTGCCTGGAAGGTGAGATTGTGATGATCTGATTAAAGCCCCAGTATTTGTATGTTCATGTCTGTCCTTCATCGTTGTCCTTTTTGTTTTTGGTCGCCTGTCTTTTTCAACATACTTAAGCCTTTTTAACTCTCCTGAACCCACCAGTGGGTCCCAGACGGTAATGCAATTACTGTAGTCGGGGCTGGACATAAGCACTGGGCCCGGTGCCCAGACAGCATGTCTACGACCTCCAGGGCCAGTTGATGAGACTTTCACTGGGCCCAGGATGCCAGTAGGATCCAAAGTTACTGAAATTTGCCATCTATTTCAGATATAAATGTTCACAGCAGCCAGGTGATATAAAAAAAGATTCAGAATTCATTGTCTGATATGCTGCAGCATTGTGTGTGTCCGGTCCAGTCTGAGCAAACTGAGCAACGTACCGTACATTAGTAATTGAGGTACTGCAGCTCTGGTGTTACATTTAGTGAATTAGCTCACTCTTTTATCCAAAGCGACTTACAAGTTCTGTACAACAGGTCAGCAGGAAGGGTACAACTCTCTCAGCTGAGTAACAATGTTCGTCAAACAGACTTCCTGTTCCTGTACAAATGATGAACGGGAGGCGGTGTGAGCTGTATCAGTGAAAGTCCAGAGTTTTGTCATCACCATGGCTACATTAGACTACATTTAGAACAAACAATTATTGGCCTACTTTGTCATGACAAATCCTAAATTAAGCATCTATGATACAATTATAATCTCTTTCCCTCACTGGAAAAAAATACATGTAACTCTCAAAATGAGAAAGCAATGTCTATTGGATTGTGGGACAGCACACAAGGCGGAATTGTGGCTTTAAGAAAAACAGAAGAAAATTGCAGTCATGGTGGTTTTGAGCACTGACTGATGGGGACCACCATCTGAGATGACTGTCTACACTGTATGTGAATTAACAAACATTGGAGAGATTTAAACCTATGATCAGAATGAGCCCTTCTCATGCATTCTCTCATTAAACATCCAGTCATTGAAATAATAGCTCAATTCAAATATTACCCATTGTTCTGGGGACCCCCGGAACCCACTTTGAGAACCAATGAACTAACATTTGTACCCCCTCTGCTCCTCTAGATGTTACTGCAGTATGTATTCTAGAGGCCTTCCAGAATCAACAGAGCATGTTGCTAGCAGACAAGGTACTGAAGCAGCTTGGAAAGGAAAAGGCCAAAGAGAAATACAAGGTACTTTCATTCTCCCGACGACAACAAGAACGCCATAGAGAGATTCTACTTTGTTCTCTTCTCGAAAACCTCATTGATTACTCCTATTATCCTCTTCCTGTAGAGCCGTGAGCCGTTGATGCCTTCTCCTCAGTTCATCAAGTCCTACTTCAGCTCCTTCACCGACGACATCGTCTCCCAGCCCTTGCAGAAGGGAGAGAAGAAGGACGAGGACAAGGACAACGAGGGCGAGGCCGCCGAGGTCACAGAGAGGTCAGGGAAAATATTAAACTATGCCCGCCCCTCTTTTTTCGATCCTCCAATCTCGTTTGTCAGTTGTGACTGGAGGATTAAGGAAAAAGGGCAGGGTTTGAGATGGGTCAATGTCGTTTCAGTGTCGAATACCCAAAGGTAAGAAGGTAGGACACACATGCAGGTCCTGTTGGCCAAAGAGACCTTTCTCAGAGTTTTTTAAGCTAGACAAGTGGTCCGTATTCGCTTCCATTTTGTGCTAAACTAGGCCAGTTTGAAGCCGGGTAGCTTTCTACTGAATGCACAGAGAGGAAATCTATCTTCTTGTCTGACTCTGGAGAAGACGGTAAGCGCATTCCCATAATGTTGGTGTGAAATTGAGATTGGTCAACTTTGTCCCAAATATCTGTATGTGTGTGCCATCCTACCTTTTTCACTGGTAACGTTAACTTTGGAACTGTCTTTGGTCTGGTACCACAAACAAACACTGGGGAAGCCACGTCCTTTCTCAGATCTAGTTAAACAGTGTGTACCATTGTGTTGATGGATTTATAATAGATTTATCTCTTCGTCTGTGTGTTGCATTATTACCACCAGTGAGGTTGGTGTTATGCTAAGTACTGTACTTTGGGTGTGTTAAGTGCTCCGCACATGGCGGGCGATTTTTGTGAGGCGACCGATTTTTTAAGCGAGGCGACAGACAGAATTGTATCGCCTCCATTGTTATGAATGAGAGAACCCACACGGCAGGAGATTTTGAAGTGACGGTCGCGCAGCAATTTCTGTCGCCTGCCTAAAAATCGCCTCGATCCTATTTTTTGAGGCGACGGCAGGTGACACAGCAAGGACAATGAGGAAATAACATGACTTCTACTGGTGTATCATTTGTACACCATTAATTTATCAATACATTCATTGATCAATAACCTACGTATTATTACCATGCTACTTATGTTTATTATTATTAACAGGAACAATTTAAATAAATAACGTTAGTTGGAGAAGCTATAGTGGCCGCTTGTCATTAACTAATAAATGAACAATGCGCCACGATGCACCTACTAGTGTTTTTATACTCGGGTAACAAAAGAAGTTGTGGGTGTTGACTGAGTTTAATGTCCAGGCTGCAGCTGATGTAGTTTATAAGGTTTATTGTCCAAAGAAAATTATGGTTGAGAACAGAACAGTTTGCGTCTTCAGTGAAAAAACATCCTCTCAGCAGGTGCATAACATTACTTGTCCAATCGGTGGTAATGAACGTATTGTAGCGATCAGTCATGCAGTAATGTCAGGAAGAATGAGGAGAGGTTGTATTCGTATATATGGTGGTTTAATTCCAGCTCAATATGGGTTTTGCAGGTTAATATTCCCTCGTAAAGCACAACACAGCTACCTGCTAATACGCTAGCTTCACAACAAACTAACATCCGGTCCGTCCTCCTATATCTCCCTCTGGGGGGAAACAAGTAACCACACCCCCAGCTAGACAGAGCGACACATTATTATACCTGTGAACGGTCGCCTCTGGTGTGGGGGGCCAGGCGATTGTCATTGAGCGACAGATGATCGCATCGCCAAGTGACGTTGGTCGCTCGCCGTGTGCGGACCACTTTATGAGGAAATGCTCACAGCACTCTCTCTCCAGATTCAAGATTCAAGAGTTTATTCATCTGATCACATACATACCAGGGCATACAGTGAAATGCGGTTGGCCATGCCCGCTACGATTGTGCAATAAAACAATAGTAATAAAAAGATAACTAGAATAGACATGGTAAATAGACATGTTAATAAATCGCTTAAAGGCGCTGGTGGTTGTATCACAAACTACTGTATTTGCAAATCTGGTATGTCATAAATGTATAGATGTAGCAGTACTGTCTATCTGTATGTCGTGTGTGTCATATGATGAATTGAAAATGGGGGACCCTGATGTAAACAAGACTAAAGTCTTTCTCTGGTCTGCATCCCCTTAACAATTGTATGTATTGAATTGAGCTATACTGTACTGTACCCATTCTGCAATATGTTATACACTTTTCAATCAATCAATCAATCAATCCTATGTACATTCCTATACAATGTGCAGTTTTTCTTCTATGTCCCTACGCTATACTTGCTGTTGCTAACTATACTATACAACAATCACAAGTTATTTTCTTAAAGTGTCCTTTTCTTGTGTGTTTAAAGTGACCTATGGTGCGTTTGTGTGCACACGTGCAGAATGTTGTGTTGTGTATGTGTGTGTTCATGTGTGCTTGTGTGTGGAGACATCAGTGTGTATTGTTCTGCAGGTGGCTGTGGCTGCAACGCATGCAGCTATATTTGTTCTAAGGGACATGCAGGCAATGCCTTCTCATGCCACACATTTATATGCAATTACAAAGGCAATGTTTTATTGGATATGCATAGTTTTAAATCTTCTTTTTTTTAAGCATTCTTTGGGTTGAAATGATAACATTAATGTCATGTCGTGCACATATCTCGCACACTTCTGATTTAAAACTCGGGAATGCATTTTGGATCAGATGAGTTATGGCCAAATGTTGGCATTGCTCTTTTATGCGGGCAGATACAATGGCATAGCTAGCCCAAGATGGGACAGGGCGCCATTAGAATCTGAAGTTTTATCACGGTCTGTTAGAATTGATTGATGTTATTTAGCTTCTATCAGTGTGTCCCTTTGGACAGGCTCTGTGAGCTTTTGGACAGCTGGATGTTGCTTCTATCAGTGTGTCTCTATGGACGGGCTCTGTGCTTTAGGACCGCTGGATGTTGCTTCTATCAGTGTCTCTATGGACAGGCTCTGTGTGCTTTAGGACAGCTGGATGTTGCTTCTATCAGTGTGTCTCTATGGACATGCTCTGTGCTTTAGGACAGCTGGATGTTGCTTCTATCAGTGTGTCCCTTTGGACAGGCTCTGTGCTTTAGGACAGCTGGATGTTGCTTCTATCAGTGTGTCTCTGGACAGGCTCTGTGCTTTAGGACAGCTGGATGTTGCTTCTATCAGTGTGTCTCTATGGACAGGCTCTGTGCTTTAGGACAGCTCGATGTTGCTTCTATCAGTGTGTCTCTATGGACAGGCTCTGTGCTTTAGGACAGCTGGATGTTGCTTCTATCAGTGTGTCTCTGGACAGGCTCTGTGCTTTAGGACAGCTGGATGTTGCTTCTATCAGTGTGTCTCTATGGACAGGCTCTGTGCTTTAGGACAGCTGGATGTTGCTTCTATCAGTGTCCCTTTGGACAGGCTCTGTGTGCTTTAGGACCACTGGATGTTGCTTCTATCAGTGTCTCTATGGACAGGCTCTGTGCTTTAGGACAGCTGGATGTTGCTTCTATCAGTGTGTCTATGGACAGGCTCTGCTTTAGGACAGCTGGATGTTGCTTCTATCAGTGTGTCTCTATGGACACTCCAGGCTCTGTGCTTTAGGACAGCTGGATGTTGCTTCTATCAGTGTGTCTCTATGGACAGGCTCTGTGTGCTTTAGGACAGCTGGATGTTGCTTCATACAGGCTCTTGTGTGTTTTGGAACAGCTGGATGTGTCCCAGGTAACTTGTATTGGAGCCAGTAACTGCATTTTATTTTGCCACATTGTACATAGATGCTCTGTGTGTGGTGCATTTGTGCTTGTGTTTTTTTTTTTCAGGGGTTCAGGCTTTTTAGACGCAACATTTCAATGTGTGTCTAATGAAGAGTACGGTTTCTCTGCTTTTCCTCATTCCCCAATTACATCCTTCATAGAAAGTAAACACTTGTTTTTCTCCTGCCTTTTAGCTCTGGCTACCTGAAGGCCAAGCAGTATATGGAGGAGGAGAACTATGACAAGATCATCAGTGAGTGCACCAAGGAAGTGGAGTCTGGAGGCAGATACACCGCTGAGGCCCTGCTGCTGCGAGCCACCTTCTACCTGCTGATCGGCAATGCCACTGGCGCCCAGCCCGACTTGGACAGGGTCATCAACATGCAGGATGCTAATGTCAAGGTACTGTCTTGTTATACGTCATGGGGGGGGGGTTCTGTATTTCTAAAGCTGAGAACGCCTAAGCATCCTTAATTCTGTTAAGTACATTTATCTCTTCATTTAGAGCCGCTGCTAAAATGTTCATACAGCTGAATGACACAACGGCACGTGTGCCGCCCAAGCTGAACATTTTACTTTAGATTTTGGATTTTTTTATTTATTTTTTTTATCCACTTTTTCCTCCCATTTTTCTATATTTTCTCCCATCCCAATTTCGTATCATCCAATTCAACCCTCCCCTGTCACGAACGCTGTTTCTTGCCTCCCACAAGCCGGCTGCAATGTGGACTAAGTCATACATAGCACAAGTCCCCTCCGGTACTTGAGGTAACAGCAGTCGCATATTTTCACCTGCGCAGCTCGATCTCTCAGTGGCGAGGAGTCACGCTGCCCCCGACACTTCCTGATTCTACTGCGCAGGCGCACCAACCGACCTGTAGGAGTCGCTGTCCACAACGCCCGATCCCCACCCATCAGTTTCCCACCCCCTAATACGGCCAATGTGTATTAGTATGAACGACCAGCTAAACTGAAAGCAATGTGGAGCGCTGGGCTCGAACAGGCGAGCCCAGCGTCTCCGCATTTGTGGCGAGTGCCTTGCCCACTACGCCACGTAACCGCCCCTAGATTTTGGAAATTTTTATGACTAAATTACTATAATGTTACAGCTGAATATGTAATTGTACAACTATCCTTTACTACATGATGCTCTTGTTATCAATAATGTAGTGATGTTGGAGTGTGCAATGCTGCCACTCCGCCCCGGAGGAGGGTTGTCCAATGTTGCCCAAGGTTGTCCAAGTTTGCCCGCCATGCAACGACCCTGGAAGCAGTTTAGGGTTTCAGGGCCTTGTTCAGAGCCAGTCAAAAAACTGTTCTGCTTTCATAAGTAAAGATAACAACACACAGTCAGTCTGCAGTGGTGTAGACATGATAACCAGAGTATACATAACACACACTACTACACATTAACAAGAGACATGAAAAGTCAACCAGTGTCCCGAAAGAGACTTTTATGCACACCTTTTCTTCCAGATGGACAGCTGGAAGACCCATGGTGACAGTAACTCAGGGCTTTCCCCAGGATGTTCAAACAAGATAGTGCTGAGTCGCCACTAGGGGGTGGTCTCCGTCTAGGAGGCAAAAGAAATTGCAATAAAGAGAGCCATTTTCTGTAATTTCCTGCAACATAATTTGGGTGTGGTGTGGGGGACGGGGGTTGGGGTGTTTATGTCAATATTTCTGTAAAGGTGCAAATAAACAGATTCATAAAAGAAAGAAATATATCATTTCAATAGAATAGCAAACACAAGGGTAATGCCCAAATAAGTTATTTATTTAAGTACTGTTGTGAAGGATCAGATTAAACCGAATATATATATTTATTTATGGATATATATTTAATAGTATTTGTATATCGTTTGATATCCCTTGTATATTCCTTGTACATATACACTGAATATCCCTTTATTCTACTACAGCCCATAATAGTTCATTCTCTTATTGGACAAAAGGACCAGGCGCCAGGGACAAGCCCCTGGCGTTCAAGTTCAAAGGTACCGACGAGACATGCCTTTACTAGCCTCAGCTCCGCGCAGGAATACGGCTACCGAAAGCAGAGCGGCACTACTTGTCCACCGTGCATATAAATATGGCGCAAGAAATGTAGAATTCCTCTTAGTCCTTTACCCTTCTACCCAACTAAGTAACAAGACGTGAAGCCTCACCCCACGATACCGCGTGCGGTGTAGTACGGCCTGTTTGGCCTTAGAATAGCAGTGAGACCTCGTGCGAATTAATAGCTGAATTGCCAGAGTTTGGCACCGTATTTCTATTAAGTAATAATAGTCTATGTATGGTGCATCGTTCGGTTAGAGTTCTAAAGTGAGCAGCACCCCCATCGTTTCCTCGCGTTATCTAGAGTCTTAACCAGGCTGGGCAGACCACGCGTGGTGCTTTCATCCGAGGAGTTCTGGGCGAGGATGAGTGGACCTGCACATTGGATTACCTACCCCGACGACTGCTGAGCCCTATACGGCATGGAATATCTATTTGCTTTGGTGCTTTGATTTGTGGAGCGGATAATCGCCAACACCGGTGAGTGTTGGATTTACCCCGAGAGGAGCCAAGGTGAGACGGCGCTCAGACCAGACTGAGGTCGCCTCGCTTCTTCTTCGTTGTGGACCGACAGCGACAGCTACAGCTATCGTCTACAAGAGAGCCCAAGTGTATTCATCTGTGGATCAAGGTTCCACGGGCACTGTTTTCTGTACCTGAATTCTCCCTGGAAATCGTTGACCAGACGGGATACAGCCGACGGCTCTCCTACCCCCCCTACTGGCTTACAACCGGCGGGACCCCTTCAGTATATTATCCAGCTATAATCATTAAGTGACCATCGCTATAATCCCCTAAGAGCCAGGTTGTATACTTGCTTCCTGTGTAACCAGAGATTGGACATTCAGTGTTGATTTGCCTACGAGTACTCATTTGCCTTACAAGAGCATTCAATTCAAATCATAAATGTAATAAGTAACTATTATATGTACCTTTTGCTATATATTAAATATTTGACTATTACCTTTGTGTGGACCTGATTTCATATGTGGGAAAGTGTTCATCATACTTAGATATCGTGTACTGTATGGCCAGTAATTAAAGTACATAAAGCGGTAGTGGTTTAATGATACCATACTTATCAATACAGTCAGGGAATTGTACCCCTCAGTTACAAGTACAGTGTATAAGGTTGCACAATAGTTCAACATTGAACACGAAAACACACACACACACATACAGTGGAACAGAGGGGGCTGAGCCAGTGCGTATTGGACAATGTTTTTAAACTCGAAAGGCAACTGAGGTTTCCCTCATTTACAGTCATGTCGAGTGTACATACAGAGATAAGCAAAAAAAGCATATAAAATCACTTGGGAGTCATTGAGGGAGAACCAAATTTGTAATGGTGTACAAAGCATTACTATACATGTAACCGGACACAGACGATCAATTTAAAACAATCAATCAATACATAGTCAGAATTTTTTTTCATAGTAATAAAGTTAATAAGCAATAGCAATTAGCAGAAACAATTTCATGTTGATGGTGGACGATTATTGATTAACACATTGACCGCCAAAATCGCTTTACAGCGTTATTGGCCGCCATTTTCGCCATGGCATTCATAATTATATACGCTGCAGCTGGACCCTATAGGTGACGGCAACGACGGCTCAATACCGCCGCCTGGTGGATGGTCGGGCGAGTTACACTCGCTTACAGGATATGGCTGATGTGCGTCGATTAAACTCATCCGGCCGTCAGATATCGTTGCATGACTCCCGACAGACACAATGTACATAATGGATCGCTTTCTAAACGTAATAATTGATATGATTTCGGTGTTTATTGCGACATACAAACCGGAAATGGACCTAGGCGATCGGCGTCATATACCTGGGATCTTTCACCGCCAGTCTCTTTGACCCACGGTAAGAGGAATATAACGTTATTTTCAACCCAATTGTGAGTTTCCTTGTGAGCAAACCGATCTGATTAATATATCACCCAACCTACATAAAGCATTTACTGATGATCGGGGAATTATAAACGACCCCCCCCCCTTTCCTCCACGCATGATGAAGCATAACGTATACCGATCATATACAGTTGAATTTTTTAATATAGCGTGTATAGGGAAGAAACGCCAATCGATAATCTATATATGCGTTTAGGCCTATAACTCACGTTCTAGGAATTACTGCAGAAAACGATAAAAACATACTTATATTCTAGAAGGTATTTTTGTATGAATGAAAAAGTATAACGTTCCCACATCCTGAACGATAGATAATCAATGTTGAATGGGCCATAGTAATGTCAATATAGCAATACAATTAAAAAGGTTATAGCCCTGCAAAGAAGGTGAGCCACTCCATAGACTTATAGTGCTGGCAGACTGGGTACAATGATGGGTACAATGGCTGGCAAGGAATGTGTTAAATAAGTGCTTAGTTCTAGGTCACGTTGTAATAGATTCCATGATTCCGCTGCACTAATACAGATGGCTGTCTTGCCTAAATTAGTTCTAGCTCAGGGAACCTAAAGAACTAGACAATCACTGGAGTGTATTATGTGTGTGTTATGCATCTTCCAGAGTAGCATAGGTGAGAGAAGGTGGAAAATTACCAAGCAGGAATTTATAAATAAACAAATAAAAAATCATAACAATGAGACAAGTAGGGGCAAAGGGCAGGATAACCAATTAATTAAAACACGTACAACTTGATTGACAAAGGTTGGAGATCAAGGTTTTAAACTCTGGAACAGAGGGGAGAATCTCTTAAGGACGGTTGGAGTTCATTCCATGAGCTAGGGGCACATAGCGAAATGCAGATTTACCCTGTTCTGAGCAAACTCGTCGCAGATGTATCGTTGAAATCAGGTTACCTCGCCTGATTATTTAAACCACGCCCGCATGGCTTGGATCGTCCCAGAAAAAAAACTATGCCATTCCCAGTGGAGTGCAATACTAGCCGGAAGGCGTAGGGGGCAGTATTTGCCCTTTTGCGAGCTCAGACCCATTCCCAACGATAACATCAGGCTGGATGGATGAAAATGAATGGATATCGCTAATAAAAGAAATAACAATTAAAACCCGACTATACTCGTGATTGGCGCTGAACGGTCGGCGAGTTAACCCGACTATCATCGGGTCTGGCGTCCAATGAGTTAAGGACTAGCCAGTCACTAGAACGGGTTCCATAGGTTCCAACATTCCATTCCAATAATGATGTGGTATATGAGAGTAGCTGTAAGAGCCTTAAAAATGAACAAATACCAGTGTTTGTTGCGTTTGTGTTCTCGTAAAGGACACAGTGATGAGTGTCATATCTATCATTAGTGATGAATCTGAGGGGAGAGTGATTGACAGTCCAAGGATTTAAGGGTTGATTGTCCAAGACTGATAAGAAAACTATGAAATGGCGCTGCGCCCCTATACAATTGTTTAGGGAAAGTAAGTAAGTCAAACTTGATTTGTATAGCGCCCTTCTCAGCACGAGTGCACAGAGTGCTTCACAGCATATTTTAAACATCAGTAGAAAATACAAGAGATAATACATGTGGGGAAAAAACATGCGCAGTAGAATCAAGAAGCGACGGGGGCGGGGCCCCTCCAAAGCCCAGACCCCCGACGCTGAAAGATCGAGCCGCGCAGATGAAAAGATGCGACTGCTGTTACCTCGAGTATCGGAGGGGACTCGTGCTATGTATGACTTAGTCCACATTGCATCCGGCTTGTGGGAGGCAAGAAACAACGTTCAAAGACAGGGGAGGGTTGAATTGGACGATATGAAAAATTGGGATAGGAGAAAAATAGAAAATGGGAGAAAAAGTGGACCAAAGAAAAAACAGACATGAACGGAGAGAAAACGGATATGAGTGTTTAAAAGGCCCGACTGT
Source organism: Notolepis coatsorum (assembly GCF_963971535.1). Classification (NCBI taxonomy): domain Eukaryota; kingdom Metazoa; phylum Chordata; class Actinopteri; order Aulopiformes; family Paralepididae; genus Notolepis; species Notolepis coatsorum. The sequence goes on along the minus strand of NC_140166.1, from coordinate 176,305,162 downwards.
AGAAGTGGGTTTTTAGCTGCCTTTTACATTCTCTGCCACACTTATATCCATCGCTGTTTGATCTCTGCCAGTACTGCAAGTCTATGGAGATGTTCACCTTCTTTGCAGGGCTATAACTTTTCAAATTGTATTGCTAAATTGACATTACTATGGCCCATTCAACATCGATTACCTATCATTCAGGATGTAGGAACGTTTTACTTTTTCATTCATACGAAAATACCGTCTAGACCATAGGTGTCAAACTCACGGCCCGCGGGCCAAATGCGGCCCGCCATGTCATTTGATGTGGCCCCCCAAGAGCTCAGGTAAAAAAAATAATAATAATTTTACATTAATATTGGGTTAAAAAATAGCAGTGTTAAAATAATTGTGGGTTAATGCGTTAATAAAGCTTTAACTTTGACAGCCTTAGTTATTACACATTCTTACACATACATGTATGTTGAACATCTGAGGTATTGATGAAGTAACAAAGGAAAAAAGCCAAAAGCACTTACTCCTCAGACATTCTTTGACAATTTTACAGCCCAAAATACAAAAAAGATCCAGGCGGAATAGGTAACAAAGGGTTGAAGAAATATTGTCTGAACTGTCAGATGCAAACTGGCTGTGTGACATAACCGAGCATCTCGCTCAATTGAATAAGAAGCTGTAGGGACGCAAACAAGTCCCACCCAAAACTTGACCAATATAGTTGTGAACTGAGACAACCCTTATTTTGTTATTCTTGAGTACAGTTACAGTTGTGTGTTCATGCAGACACATAATAGCAATTTCATTACGAATTGAAAATGGGGGACCCTGATGTAAACAAGTCGAAAGTCTTTCTCTGGTCTGCATCCCCTTAACAATTGTGTGTATTGAGCTGTACTGTACTGTACCCATTCTGCAATCTGTTAATTAAAGTTAATTAAACTATCTTCCATTAGTTGGATGTATGGCCTCTGCAAGGTTGTGTGCAGCCATTTGTTTTTGTAACATCTGCTACATCTGTCCCACGTGTTCTTTGCAGCTCACAGTTGTTAGTTCTGCCCCTCTTGACTGTGACAAAAAGGTTTTGAACAAACTTAATGTCATAGCTTGTATTTGATGATATTCTTCTGTTATTTACTTGAATGGTTTGATCATTGATTGATGGAGTAATATGGGGTTCTGATAAACTAAAATTATTTGTTAAAATAACATAAGCTAACATATATTTTTACATTTATGCAAATGCATATGCAATATGTATAACTTGAATAAGTAATAAATACAGAAACAACATGTTTAACAATATGTAAATGTGTAGCTACATTTATTTTACATTACATTAACATTTATACGGTCTTTGGCCCTTTGAGGGCAACCATAATGCTGATGTGGCCCTCTGTGAAAATGAGTTTGACACCCCTGGTCTAGAGTATAAATATGTTTTTATCGTTTTCTGCAGTATTTCCCAGAACGTGAGATATAGGCACAAATGCATATATTAGATCATCAAATGCAGTTTGATACCGATCGACGCTATATTAAAAATTTCAACTGTACATGGTCCTAAGGGTTATGACTGATCATGCGTGGGTGAACGGGGGGGGGGGGGGGGGTCGTTTATAATTCCGTGATAGTCGTTAGATGCTTCATGTAGTATGGGTGATATATTGATCAGAGCAGTTTGTATCGAAAATGATAAACAAAAACGCTGAAACTCACGTCAGTCTCCTCGTACCGTTGGGCGATGAGAGTGGAGCAAACAGATCCCAGTTATGTGGTGGGGATCTAGGCGATCCTTTTCCGGTTTGTATATTACTAATACACGCCCAAATCATGTAGATTATTGAGTTATGGCAAAGATACATATCCACGGTGTGTGTATTGAGTCCCGCGACGATAAACAAGTGGCCGGACGGAATTAGGGGACGGACCGAGCTGCAACGGGCATTTCCGGTTTGGCATCTCGCCGATCAGCCACCAGGTGGCAGTATTGAAGCGTTGCAGAGTTGTGCTGAGTTCCGCAGCATCTGACAAGGCTCTGTGAGTGAAATATGAATACCATGGCGAAAATATGAAATTATGATCAGAATCACGTCGTACGCCGTTATTGGCAGAATTCGCATGAACTTGAAACCCGTTGTACGACGTTTTTGGCGGGGAAAGGGTTAAAGATGAGCTCTGAGGGAGCGGCCCTGTAACTGTACTCTTGTTCCTACAGCTCCGAGCCAACGCCTTGATCAAGCGTGGCAGCATGTACATGCAACAGCAGCAGCCTATGCTCTCTACACAAGATTTCAACATGGCAGCTGAGATTGACACACGCAACGCAGACGTGTACCACCACAGGGGGCAGGTAGGACCGCTGTTGCTGTTACTTTGCTCATACAGTAACATCTGTTTCCGTCATTGGTGTGTGAGGGAGACTGATTGACTTTCTGTCAGCGAGTGAATGCCATGCTTGTAATTGTTTGAATTGACTTGGGATGTGTGACATTATACAACATGCTATTATACAACATGATTATGAGATGTAAACACACACAGGGTTTGCGATATCTCCAGTCAAATCTAATTGATTTGTTAAGTCAATTCAAACAGTTTGATGCAAAGGGCTTCACAGGTACAAATAAATAGGGGAACAACAAGCCAATAGTAAACATGTCGTATTTGCTATATCAGCGGTATCTCATAAATGTTGTAATATTTGTGTGTGCGTGTACACATGCATGTTGTGCCTGGGTGACAGACACAGGGCGGCATTATTGTAGCGATGTTGTGCTGTGTTTTCTCTCAGCTGAAGATCCTGTTGGACCAAGTGGATGAGGCAGTCGGAGACTTTGATGAGTGCATATTACTCAGACCTGACTCTGCCCTTGCTCAGGCACAGAAGTGCTTCGCCCTTGTAAGTGTGCACCTTTTTAATATTATCAGCTGTGAAAAATAACCGCAAGTGTAAAATGTCCAGGGTTTTGGGATTATGCGTTGCATTTTTCAGTTTTTATTGCTCTAACCAACATGGTAGTAACTGAACCCTTACACTGAATAACTATATAACTTGCAATGTTCTGGGATAGTCCATGTATTTGCAGTTGTGAAGTCAATCCAAATGACTTGGAGTGTGAAATGTGATTTATCAAAAGAAAGTACTCAACCTTGACTGTCTTAAGTATGAATGAACAAAACACTCTAATATTAATATAATAATTAATATACCATCTTTAGATAATAAAGTTTGGATACATTGTTCCTCTGAAAAATGTAAAATGGAGTTATATGGTTCTTCATCCGAGGTACTTGGTTATTAACACTTGTATTTCTTGTGTTACTCTCGTGGTCCTCAGTACAGACAGGCATACACTGGCAACAACCCATCCCAGGTCCAGACAGCCATGGATGGCTTTGAAGACGTCATTAGGAGGTTCCCAAAGTGTGCTGAGGGTTATGCTCTTTATGCTCAGGTACACATTATTAGAAAAATACTCATTCAGAAATTGTTGGTGTGTAGCAGCACCAGCACAAAATTCAATGGCCACTTAACACATTGACCGCCGGGCATTGTGCCCATCTCATACCCCTCTCTGCCACCGTTAAAAGCCTATGGAGATGTTTACCTTCTTTGCAGGGCTATAACTTTTTAAATTGTATTGCTATATTTGATTTGATTTAATTAAGGATCCCCATTAGCTGGTGCGATAGCAACCAGCTAGTCTTCCTGGGGTCCACACACAAAAAAACATACAAAAACAATCACTATTGCAAAAACAAAATTATTAAAAGTCAGTACACACTAGTGTTGTCAAAAATATCGAAGTATCGATACATATCGATAACGAATATTTAAAACGGCTTCGATACTCATTTCCCGAAATACCGATACTGCAGGTATCGGTACCAGCTGGCGAGTGTTCTACCGCAAGTTGTTGACACGCTGTTCAGAGCACGCTTGCCCCTCCGCCTCCTCCGAGTCCAGCCCTCCCCCTCACAGAGCCGTCTTCAGTTTGTAAACAAACATTTTAGCTGAAGATGGCAAATGCAGAGCCTCCGCAACTTGTGCTTGTGGATAAAGAAAACAGCAGAAGTGCTGTTTGGAGGTACTTCGGGTTTGAAGTAAACAACGAAGGACAAGCTAAAAATGCCCCAATGCTATTTGCAAGCGGTGTTACAGAGCAGTGCCAACGAGGATCTCCATAAAGAAATGAAAGAGGTTCGTGACAGCTGCTCTTTCAACGTCACTGTGACTGAAGCATTAAACCATTAACTCTAGTTTAATACATGATACATTGTCTACTGATGGCACATAATATCAACAGCTGATTCGTTGTAACGTTACAGCTATCAGCTAACGTTAGCTACTGCTAGCCGTTAGCTCCGTTAGCTTAGCTGCCCACCTTTATAATTACTGCATGGAAACGGAGTAACGTTAACGTTTAAACGTTATGTCGAGGTCATACAATACTACAGTCGACATAAGGTTAACGTTACCCCGTTTCCATTAAGTGTTTAAATAGCAGCAATCTTGTTGAAAATGTAACGTTACTAAATGCTCCGAGCATAGCCTCTCTCTCGCTCTCGCTCGCTCTCTCTCGCTCTCTCTCTCTCTCTCTCACTCTCTCTCTCGCTCTCGTTATCTTTAAATAAAAATCGAAACTGTTACTAACTGTAATACAAACAGTTCAGTTTGTCAGGTACATGCAACACAGATTACAGTGTTTACATCTGTCTGCTTGAGAAAATACCATGTTCTGCATTTGCAATAAAAATGATTGAAGTGAGATGAACAGTTATTTTTAAATCTGTGATCTAAAGATAAACAAAGGGTTTTAAAAGTGTTATATTTATCTTCTCTTATAGTACCAGAGAGAAGCTGAGGAGAATCAACCAGCAACAAAAGCTAAATTTGTTTTTAAAAAAAAAAAATATATATATATATATATATATATATATTTTTTTTTTTTTTTGGTATCGAAATGCTATCGAAGTATCGATACTTTTCAAGGTATCGTATCGAAGTCGAAATTCCAGTATCGTGACAACACTAGTACACACAATGCATAATGAACCTACTGTAACAATTAACACTTTCCGTGCCACTCACGAGATAACTCGTGTTTTTTTTATAGGTGGTTGAAAGCCACTCACGAGATTTCTCAGATTTTTTTCTTTTTCTTTTTTAGCGATCTGAAATCATATTGCATCACGCGAGCCTACCCGAGTATACACGAGCTCCACCGGAGATTATATGTGGAAAAAAGCGCCCCCTATCGTCTTTCAGATGACATAAGGGATTTTGGAATGGACTCAATGAAAATGGATGGGGGAAAAAATCCGGTACTCCACATTTTCCAGTCCACTGATCCAGCCGGGGTTATCAGAGTTCATTCTGGATCCTCTGAGCCCCGCGGATCATGGAGTTCTACTGTATCGCGTTGGAACCATACACTTATCGATTTTTTCGAATGGTGATCAGGAATTGGAATATACCAGTTGGATACCATCTGATGTCAGGTAAGGACTCTATGTTATCAGTGTTAGGATAATCAGACTAATTTTGATGAAGTTATAGGCTGTTTTGTGAAATGGACTCTTTCGGTTTCACTGTAAAAGTCCGAGAGGAAATCAACGGGGCGATTATCCGTGCGCGGCCCGAATGTGCTTGCGTGCACGTATAATATTGATCATCTAGCGTTTATTTGAAAACGATTCATAAAAAGGCCGACGAATATCAACGTTGTGGAATATTCCAGTAAAGGACGATTTTCATAGAATGCTCCAGAATGGGCTGTTTTTTATCTGAAAACGGGTGCTTTTCTAAATGCTCTGAAACGGAAATGACGCGATAAAAAACAATCTGCCTTGACAGCACTGACTGGAAAATAGTCTTTGATAATGCGATGGGCAGATTAGACACATAGCCATAATTTAAAACATAGATTAGGCGATATTAACGTTAACATTGGCGCCGATGGTGGCATTCAGCGGGTAAAAAGGAAAACCCGGCGTGGCGCTCAAAGTGTTAAGATAGCTAAAATTACATTAGTGTAAAACAAAAACAAAAAATCTTCTCCTGCATATTTAAGGCTTTATAATGTTATTGTGCTTTACAATAGAGTGCTTCGGCAAGCATTTGTGAGCCAACAGCAGAATGAAGCAAAGTGAGGATGTTAATTGCTTAGAAACAGGGAACTGTTTTTATTGCCGAAGGACAAATTATTTTGTGAAAAAGTTTTTGAAATAGTTTAAAAGCAATAACATTCTGCTGTCGTCATGCTATATTGAGGTTAGTGGCACTGGATCTACAGAACTCATACGACCGTAACACACCAGGGCCAATAACCATCATATAGCACTCACTCTTATTATGCTTTTGCTTCAGTGAGCCCTTTTTTCTTTTTACCTCTGGGAAACAACAGTTGTGATTGGAGGATCAATTAAAGTGGGCGGAGCTGCGGGAAGAGACGGCACCATTACAGTTTTAGAGATTTTATTATTCTATTGGTTCTGAATAGCGTTGTATGGCCCTCTTTGATATCTGCTCAACATTTACCTTCTTTACATGGTCGTTGTATGTGCTTTTCAGGCCTTGACTGATCAGCAACAATTTGGAAAAGCAGATGAGATGTATGACAAGTGTATTGACCTGGAACCAGACAACGCTACCACATATGTCCACAAGGGGTAGGTACATTTTTCTTAGTAAATGTTGGCTGTGGCTGGTAAATTTGTCCACCAGCCACTTCATCAAGTAACCAACCACCATTTGTAGTTGTTCTCTTCTACGAAATCAGCTTGGTCAGTGAAACGTTGAAGTTGGCATTGTAACCATATCATTCCTGGTTCTTGTGTGTTTATATCAGAAATCAGTCTGTAACGGTTCAGTATGTGTCCAGTCTGTTGCAGCTCCAGTGGAAACAGGACCTCGACTTGGGTCTGGATCTCATCAGCAAGGCGATCGAAATCGACAATAAATGTGACTTTGCCTATGAAACTATGGGAACCATTGAAGTCCAGAGGTGAGTTCAACTTCTTCTTAAATAAGCTTGGCTGCCCCGAGCCACGCGTTGCTTTGTATAAGAGCTTGAAATAATACGTGGATGCTTTTCCTTTTTCAGGGGCAATCTTGACAAAGCAATCTATATGTTCAACAAGGCCATTAACCTAGCCAAATCAGAGATGGAGATGGCCCACTTGTACTCGTTGTGCGACGCCGCATACGCCCAGACGGAAGTGGCCAGGAAGTACGGCCTGAAGCCACCCACGCTGTAAGGTTTTCTTTTTGCAGATCGATCCACCAGTTCCACTGCTGAGCCTGACTGTGTTATAAAGCCGCAACTGTTGGGAGTTCTTTTGTTTTGTACAAAATATGAGAACGAGATGAGAAAAGCCACACAAAAAACAAAAAAATTATCCCTTAACATAACTCATCACATTGAAGTGGTTTGATACCTTTAGTGGAAAGATTGGTTTATATTCACAGATCAAGCCCTAGTCTGATTGAAGCCTCTGGTAGACTTAAAAATATATATATAGATTAAAGGTAAATACCAGGTCTTTACCAGCTTGGCCCTTGGGGCCCTGGCACTTGAAATTGTACCTACACCAGAGATACAAGGGAGTGTTTCTCATTTCCCTTAGGATTGTTTCTCTAAAAAATATCTTGTTAAAAAAAAGATGTATTAGCAAAAAAAGCATATGCACATGAACGGCCATGTGTTCTGCCCATTAGCAGCTTTTATGCATAAGAAAAAGAGCATTTGAGATGTGCTCGATCATTTAATTCAGCCCACTGTTGACTAATGCTTTGTGATCATTTTAAATCAACAAGAATACTGTGAGAGCTTTATCTAGTTCTAATGGACTGTTGTTCACTCTGTTTAATTTATGTTCATATTGTTCAAGTGTTTTTTTTTTTTTTTGTACAGCTGCATCAGACCATATCCTAACATACATTATCAATTGGCAAATGCAAGTTTGAAAATGTTAGTCAAATGTGTAATAATCATGTCTGTGTTTTGGTGTAATGCTGGAATTGATCACGTGTGGGATAAGGGCACACACACACACTGACTTTAAGTTGAAAGTTTAGGGGTGTTTTGTTTTTTTTATTTTGGGATTGCCTGTTTTTCCTTTTTATATATTCTGTACAGCATGTGATATTTCTCTTTATAAATAAATGTTAATACAATGCTTGTGCTGAAGTACTGGTCACAATTTGGAACATTTGGGGAAAACCCCTACATAGACTTTTGTCTTAACACCACATTGGCATAACTTTAGACATTGTAGGCAACTACTTGTTTTTTTTTTTTTTTTTTTATGCTGCCTTTAGTTTCAGATGTCATAATAAGGGAAATTATTCGCTGATTTTTTTCCCTTCTAGCTCACTAAGGATGATTTTTCCTTCCTATGATATTCAGGTGGTTCTTCAGACTCAGTTGTTTTTAAGACTTTCTCTGGGGACTCGCATTTCACAAAGAATTTCTCACAATCAAAACCCTATTTTGCGGACTGGTGTGCAGTCTACCTTTAGCCTACTTTACACTAGACCTGCACTGACCTGGAAAGGCTTTGGGGGACACAATGTAGCCAATGGCTTTGAATACCAATTTCTCAAATAATTTAGTGACTTTATTTTTACTTTATTTTTTCAACAACACTTTGGGTCTTAATCCAATCTTTGAAAACCACTGGTTTAATAACCAGTTGAAACTGAAATGTATGGTTTTGATCTCAAGTAAAGGCCACACAGACATCATTTGCCTTCACACATATTAGGATGCATATGGATTTGGGACGAATACTGGGCATCTTTATTTTGCACAAAACAACATGTTATCTATTCATGGTAATTTAACCAGTAATTCTGAAACATGTTGTGGTTGCCCCTATGACTCTCATTTATTTAGCATTAAACATTAAAGCATTAAAGTGTTGGTTAAGTGTTATGGTTGTGTGTGTGTGTGTGTGTGAGCTGAGAACCAAGACATTTGTGTTTTACCTGGTTATTCAACTCTTGAGGCTAAAAAACCACCTGACTACAGTAACTACTACATGAAATAAAAATGGGAACAAAAAAGAATCATCCTTTCAAGAAAAAAAAGTCTGACCTTTTACAGATTATGTTCATCTGTTAATGTGCTAAAAGAATAGTTGACTATTTGAGTGTTCAGAAAGACGCTCGTTATCCCAGAGATGTATGACCAAAGTAAGAGAAAATATAAATCCTAATAAAGCTATAAATTCCTGAAAAACGATCCTCTTGTGAATTTAATCATCTGCAATCTCTGTATACTCTGACCCCACTGCTTTGAACGAGTGAAATGGTCATTCAATGCTCACTGTCTACACCTCTACAACGCTGGACCCCTCCCCCTTGAATTAAGCGGTGTTGGTAAAGCTACTCTGGAAGCCTGGTTTTGCAAGCTACCAATTACTGCAATAATTATTCTGACCACTAGAAGGGAGCAAAGAGCCATTATATACAAAGCATTGCCTCTCCCAAAACCTAAGCCTTACTTTGCTGGCACAATCTAGGAAGTAAGAGATTATCTGAATTTTTGCATGGATTATCCTACTAGATTTAAACCACAATACATACAACTTTCTCTTGGGTAGTCTCTGATTGTTAAATGGTGAAAATGGCCAATAGAGAACCTTAAATACTTCACCTACAAACAAATACTGTTCTGACTGCACAATCTAATACATTTTTTTTTTTTTTTTTTTTTTTTTTTTTTTTTTTAAATGCATAGGTTTATAGAATCCGTGGATTTGGTCAAAGTTTTGTCCAAGAATCGAAAGGATGGAATAACAGACCCGCTGGTAGGCAGGGTTGATTGATTAGGACACCATGGCTCAACAAAACCCTCTGATAGCAGGTGGCTTCAGAACATCCCACTCTACTGACACATGCCTTCTCTATTTGAACGAGTCGACCACATCAAACAAGTCTTGGTCATGCTGGACCTCCAAAAGGCTTTAGACACTGTTAATCACTCCATTCTGATTGACAAGCTAAAAGCAATTGGTTTTGATAGTTTATCAGTGAGCTGGATGCAATCCTACGTGGAGGGGAGAGAACAGATGCATAGAGGTAAATGGTACCCTACCCCCCCCCCCTCCCAGTGAACTGTGGTGTTCCACAAGGAAGCATACTAGGACCGTTACTGTTCCTAATTTATGCAAATGACATGTCATCAGCTTGTGACTGCAACTTGTTCCTGTTCGTGGACGACACAGCCCTGCTGGTCTGACAAGAACAAGTTACAGGTTGAACAAACCCTCAGCTCAGAACTCGGCAGAATCTGCACCTGGCTCGCTGATAACAAACTATCATTACACATGGGTAAAACGGAGTCCATTCTCTTCGGATCAAATAACAAACTCAGCAAAACCAACTCTGTTACAGTGGGTGACTATTGTCACAAGGAAAGATGAAATTACATACCTGGGTTCCATCCTAGAGGCAAATCTTTCCTGTGACAAGATGGCATCCAATGTAATCAAAAAAGTACCGGATCTCTACCCTGAAGACGGGAGCACTCATTCAAGGGTACTACGATATGCTTGCACCTCCTGGTACCAAAGCACCTCAAAGGCACTAAAAACAAGATTACAAACATCACAAAACAAACTGGTCAGACTACTGCTTGACCTTACTCCTAGAACCCACCTCACCTCTGCCCATTTTGACAACCTAGGATGGCTTAGAGTAGACAACAGAGTACAGCAACTTGCAATCGGCCTGGTCTACAAGATACACTACACCACCAAGGTACCCATGTCGAAATACTTGCCAAAGGTCAGTGAATACCACGACCACAACACCCGAGGGAGTTCCACAAATCATGTCCAACCCAGATTCGGCTCAAACAAGGGACTAAACACGTTCTGTAATTATGCCACATGATCAATGTGGAACGCCCTACCCACAGCCGTAAAAAAAATTAATCACTACCCACCTTCAAAACCGCTCTCAAAGAGCACCTACAGGAGGCTGCAATTCGAAACTGGCCCCCGTAAATGTCTGAACCCCCCTCCCACCCACCCACCCCCCCATGTTCCCTCCCCCTCGTATGTATATATTTACTGTTAGGATCTGTTTAACAGTACTGTATATTTGCATATCTTGTATGTCACAAATGTAACAGTATCTGTATGTCATAAATGTCATGATTAGATTATTATATCTGTATGTCATAAATGTCATTATGAATTGAAAATTGGGGACCCTGATGTAAACAAGACGAAAGTTTCTCTGGTCTGCATCCCCTTAACAATTGTGTGTATTGAGCTGAGCTGTACTGTAGGCTACTGTACCCATTTCTGTCTGTTTTCATGTTCATGAGAAGTTTGGAAAATGTGAAAAATGCTGTGAAAAGATCGTTATTGCCGTTTTAACACTGGAACTAGTTAGTTTGACAAACTTAAGTTAATTAGAAAATAGTTCAAACTACTTTATATAAAAAAGAAATATATGCACTACTGTAATACAAAATATACTCCTCCTCACTGAATAGCTGTCTGCCAGTTAGACAAACATGAACCAACACCAAATAACCATCTGGGTTTTGTCACAGAAGAAAGTGCAAGAAAACTGGATCCTGCAACATCTGCTTTGCATCTGCTTTACCTACCTGGGTTCCATCCTAGAGGCTAATCTCTCCTGTGACAAAATGGCATCCAATGTAATAAAAAAAGTCAACCAACGAACTCGATTCTTGTACCGGATCTCCTCTCTGGTAAACAAGAACACCCTGAAGACTCTGGCAGGAGCACTCATTCAGGGGTACTACGACTATGCTTGCACCTCATGGTACCAAAGCACCTCAAAGGCGCTAAAAACAAAATTACAAACATCTCAAAACAAACTGGTCAGACTACTGCTTGACCTTACTCCTAGAACCCACCTCACCCCTGCCCACTTTGACAACCTAGGATGGCTTAGAGTAGACGACAGAGTACAACAACTTGCAATGGGCCTGGTCTACAAGATACACTACACGACCAAGGTACCCATGTACATGTCAAAATACTTCCCAAAGGTCAGTGAATACCACGATCACAACACCAGAGGGAGCTCCACAAATCATGTTAAACCCAGATTCGGCTCAAATAAGGGACTAAACACGTTTCGCAATTATGCCACATCAATGTGGAACGCCCTACCCAAAGCTGTAAAGGAATGTGGATCACTACCCACTTTCAAAACCTCTCTCAAGGGACACCTACGGGAGACTGCAATTCAACACTGGCCCCTGTAAATATCCTAACCCAACCCCCTCCAATGTACAGTCATTTACCTAGTATGGTTTTGTCAATAGTTCAATGTACAATTGTGTTTGTTTGTACAGTGTCTCCCCCCCCCCCCCCCTCAATGTACAGTGTTACTTGTTTATACAGTGTGCCCCCCGCCCCCCCCCCCCCCCCCCCCCCCAACCACCTCCAATGTAAATTACCCAGTATGGTTGTCAATATCCCAATGTACCCAACCCCCCCCACCCAACCTCCTCCAATGTACAGTTTCTACATCAAATGTATATACTCCCTTTTCTTGACTCCTTCTGTATCACAAACAGTACTGTATTTGCAAATCTGGTATGTCATAAATGTATAGATGTAGCAGTACTGACTATCTGTATGTCATGTATGTCATATATGTCTATATGAATTGAAAATGGGGGACCCTGATGGAAACAAGACAAACGTCTTTCTCAGGTCTGCATCCCCTTAACAATTGTATGTATTGAGCCGTACTGTATTGTACCCATTCTGCAATCTGTTAAATAAAGTTTTCATTCATTCATTCATTCATTCACAACCTTAACAATTACAATGGTAAACGGAACGTGTGAAACGTGTTTATCTTGAACGGGCACCGTTTTAGACGATATACCAACGTCAGCAGAGCAGCATATCTTGTATGACAGGGAGAGGATGAGTGGGGTTGATCAAAGGGAGGAGAGGCAACAGTCAAATAAAATTAATTCCTTTCTTTTCCAATAGCCTCCAGACAAAAGTGTGGTTCCAGTAGTTAATTAACTATACCTAAAAAGGTTGTTAACTAGGCCTACTAAAATCGCCAATTTGAATTTAGTTGCTACTTGCAACAAGCTACTGCAAAATGAATTTAAACTATAGTTTAATTACATGTAGTGAAAATAGCCTACTCCCCAACACTGGTGAGTAGTTTGACACCCTTGTCTTGGTTCAGTTGCAATGATGCACTTCTCAGATTTGAGTCCTTTCAAGAGAATCTTTGTACCCGGCCGTTTATATAAATATATTTCAGACGTATTTCCTGAGCATCCCACTAATGAAATTAAAGTTGGTGTCGGACCCTTTAAGACAGTTGATTGACTGGTGATGTTAAACATGTCAATGGGGCGTTTGTTGTTTTGATTGACAGTCCGTCTGTGAAAATGACAGCACAAGCCAGTAGCGCATCGCGCATGTGGACGGACGGCAATTGACGCGTCAACACAACAATGGCGGATGCCGTGGAGGAAGTTCTTTTGGGCAGCTGGTGAGACAATTGTCTGATATATTATTAACATTAGTGAAACCATTGTGGGTGTCAACATTTATGTTGTGTTTAAGCTTTTAGGTAAAGGATGCCACGAACGCTTCTGGAGATAACGTTACATGGTTGGCTTGGTCTGCGAAGCCTGGATTCCAGTGTTTTCGCTGGCTAGCTGACGTTAGCTAAAATTAGTTAGCATGGCTAATACGTTCGTATATCGTCCTTTTCTCTTGCCTGCCAAGAAGAACAGAACAGGACAAATGCCACCTGGCGTTATGCTATCTTTACCTCCAGTCGCATAGCCGAGGGTTTCGATAATTAAGCCTAACATAATAATTATCACGCTTTCTTGTAATGGCTAACGTTACAGAACCCGATTCTTCTCTTCTCTTATCTTGGTGACAGTGCTTTTTATTTGAGTAACTTTAGCTTGTCGGCTATTTAGAAAGTATAGTATTATTGTATGTAATACATGGGATACCTCATACCGCGATTGCAGTTCATGAAAGATCACGTAACCTACAAGCTAAGTTATCTGAGAAGTGAACGTTACCTCAATGGCTATATTAAAGTTTGGCATATAAGTTACACTGACTAGCCCAATGCAATATGTATATCAAATATAAGAAGGGAAAACAGTTTAGCTTGTGTTGTATATAGATCAGCTATCTTACATACAGACACTGTGTCGTCACTTTGGCCCTGCAGGGACCAGGATCTGGCCGAGGCTCTGGACTCTGGAGGCTCTGACATGGAGATGGAGAGGGGCATCATCCAGGAGCTCCCAGACTCGGCTCAACAGAGAGCCAAGCTATGGAAGGTGCGGAGGAGAAGTACTTTGAATTAGGGGACTCTCTATAAGCCAGAAATCTCATGTACATTGTCATAATGGGCTACTGCGAATGCACTGTGCATACATTTAGTGTCTCTGGTATATATCTTTTTTTATAAACCTTACCTTAACATCACTGATCCTAACCTAAACAAGACTATGCCATACCTAGTATATGGCTGGACTGTGTATGGGGAATGTTTGAAATTGTGGCCAATTCTACTTCTGCGTTTACCAGTGGCCGGTCACCTGATCTCACGGCCCAATCGGGTAAATCAATCACTCCGCGACAGACATTCGCCTTAGTGAGCAGCTGCTACAGCTGTGAGTGAGTTGGTGACATTGCAGGTCTTAGATGTGCTTTCCACGTTCCCCCAGTGAAACTCCTCACTGTCCGGTGAAAAGAAGCGGCTGGCGATTCCACATGTACTGGAGGAGGCATGTGGTAGTTCTACAACCTCCCCAGGTCGACAGTGGGGCAATGCGCGCGATTACCAGGAAAATACAGAAAACCCAAAAATAAGTAAAGGAACTGTGTACTTCTTCCACCTCTGACGGTGACGCATATAGGCGCTATACACGCACGCGCACACACAACAACAACCAGCCACCCACCTAACAGCGTTGCCTCTTCCTGTTACTCAGCTCTTATCTCCTCTCGTCTTGAAAATAGTTAGCAGGTCTTGTCACTGTTGGCAGGTCTTGTCACTGTTGGCTTGTTAAATATGGCAAAAACAGAGCTTCCGTGACCCGGTTTTCTTTTTTTTATCCACTTTTTCTCCCATTTTTCTATATTTTCTCCCATCCCAATTTTGTATCATCCAATTCAACCCTCCCCTGTCACGAACGCTGTTTCTTGCCTCCCACAAGCCGGCTGCAATGTGGACTAAGTCATACATAGCACAAGTCCCCTCCGGTACTTGAGGTAACGGCAATCAACAGGAGTCCTGTAAATGCTTCGTGTTTTAGGCGAATGTGCGCACACACATATACCGCTGCCCAGCCTCTCCCACTCACATTGCTGACTTCTATCCTTCTGGGCATGCATTGCACACAGCTGGTAGCTTTCTCTCTTAAAAACAGGAGCGTTTTGTTGCTAGATCGGACACCTTGACCAATACTAGATTCATGTGACCTGTGAACGTAGTAGCCTGAAACTGAGAATGTTTGGCCAGTTGGATGTCTAATGTTTGGCCAGTTGAGAACTATGATGCTTTGATTTAGCGCACCAGGTTCGCATCTGCAAGATGCGTTCGTAGCGCCAGACAAAAAAGAGAAGGGGAAAATAACATTTATGAACAGAGAATTGTCAGTTGGCACTGCCACCCGTTGTGATTTGTACATGAGATACCTGGCTTTTAAGCTAACTGTTAGGTGGAGGATGTTAGAGGTTTGCAAAGAGAAATCAGAGGTTTACATTGTTGACATGTTTTCTTGGCTGATTATCCTAATTGACTTGCATGTTGAGAATAATACCAAATTAAAATGTTTAAATTTGCTTGTGGACGTGTGAGAGTATGAATGATCCATAATGATTCAGTCAGTTAGCTTGCTATATAGGTGGGGAACCGAAGAATTCAACAGTGAGTCTTTTGTGACAAAAGTCAACAGCCAGCCAGACGGACGGACAACTCCTATTCATACAATATAATTAAAGGTTGTGTACACTGTACAGTATGTTATGTAACATTACCAGAATTTCAACTGCAACAAAATGTCTGGCATGTCTACAGCTTAAAGAAACATGCTAACATTATGGAAAAGGTGCTTACCGTCTTGGAAGATGGACACCAATTTCCTCTCTGTGCATTCAGTAGAAAGTTATCCAGCTGCAAGCTAGCCTAGTTTAGCACAAATGAATGGACATAGATACGGATCAGCTAGCCTAGCTTAAAACTCCGGGAGAGGTGTCTTTGACCAACAGTTAGGCTAGCTGGTCCGTATCCACTTCCATTCATTAAGGTAAGCACATTTCCCATACGGTTTGCATGTTCCTTTAGTTTATTTTCTCAAATATTTAATGCTTTTATGAATATCCTAAATCTCTTGAGGAGATGTCTGTTATATATATCTTTATTTTGAAAGATCTAGGCCTATAGCAAATACCTGTGTAATTTGAAATGATGAGATTTCCACTTGGGAATGTTGCTAGAGGCTTAACTCTTTCTCCGCCATACCCGAGAAAAGTCGGGTTTTCGCCGCCATGCATTGAGCGCCATACCCGAGATTTCTCGGGTTTTGATCCTTTGATATTTTTCCTTTGATCCCCGTTCTATACACTCAGCCGGAGCCCTCTAGGTCTCCCTGGCTCATTTGCCTACGTTGGAATTGCAATGACGATCGAATCTCACCAGGTGGCAGTATCGCCTACCTTTTGAACTGGGAACTGGGGATATCACTTGTCTTGTGATTCACTTCGGCTTTTTCCGCCTAGGTAGGAGTGGATCACAACATAGCAAACGGTGGAAGATTTGGTGCCTCAGAGCTATTCTTTCCCGTATGGTATCCATGCCCAATATACACGAGTAATTGCGATCGCCATTGGATCGACTGGGATTTATTCATTTTAGAGTACTTTCTGACTGAGGTAAAGACCTGAGGTAAAGATCTTAGGTAACCTGCTGGTATTTTTTTTTTACGTAAAACATGCTTCTGTACGATATCAGTGTCGTGTTTTACCGGATGTAAAACATGCTCGACAAACACGATCGCAGTTTCTAGTTAAAACGACCCCCCATACTATTGTCTCCATAGCTATAATACAGAACACACAATGGGTCTGCAAACATCGCTAAAATGGTCAACAACGCTGGCACCAGGCAGTACAGATGGGGAAAGTGGGTGGCGCCCAATGAGTTAATGGGCCTATATCAAGCCCGCCCTCTTCTCTTGATCATCCAATCACAACTGTTGCTTCCCTTGGACAAACAAAAACAGTTGATGTTTGTCAGAGGGAAGCAACAGTTGTGATTGGAGGATCAAGAAAAGAGGGCAGAGGTTGAGAGGTCAATTAAGAGAAACATGGTTTTGAACAAAGTAATCCCTAAATGATTGAAAACATGACAGATTTACAATATTCTATTTACCCACAATCTTATTATAGATACAAATTGTGTCCTAGCACCATTTAGTCTCTTGTCTTATCTAAGCTTAGCAATAGCAAGTATTCCTGTGCTTCTTGGTGTCTGCATTGTCATCAGTGGATACTGATATCCCTGTCTATTGGCAGATTGCTCTTAACGTAGCAGGAAAGGGAGACAGTCTGTCGTCCTGGGATGGGGTCCTGGACCTGCCAGAACAGACTCTTATTCACAACCGCAGCCAACAGCTGATTGGTAAGTGCCTCTGCTTGTGCTTCTGCTTGTGCTTCTGGTTTCTCTCACCACATTGTTGAAAATGAGAAGGAATGGTTTTCTGTTTGAACAGAGTCTACATTACTTTACACTAGTTTACCCAAACTGAGTCTACACTAGTTTACACTAACTGAGTCTACACTAGTTTACACTAACTGAGTCTACACTAGTTTGCCCAAACTGAGTCTACACTAACTGAGTCTACACTAGTTTACACTAACTGAGTCTACACTAGTTTGCCCAAACTGAGTCTACACTAGTTTACCCAAACTGAGTCTACACTAACAGGGTCTACACTAACTGAGTCTACACTAGTTTACACTAACTGAGTCTACACTAACAGTGTCTACACTAGTTTGCCCAAACTGAGTCTACACTAACTGAGTCTACACTAGTTTACCCAATCTGAGTCTACACTAACTGAGTCTACACTAGTTTACACTAACTGAGTCTACACTAGTTTACACTAACTGAGTCTACACTAACAGGGTCTACACTAGTTTACCCAAACTGAGTCTACACTAACTGAGTCTACACTAGTTTACACTAACTAAGTCTACACTAGTTTACACTAACTGAGTCTACACTAACAGGGTCTATACTAGTTTACCCAAACTGAGTCTACACTAACAGGGTCTACAATAGTTTACACTAACTGAGTCTACACTAGTCTACACTAGTCTACACTGAGTCTACACTAGTCTACACTAACTGAGTCTACACCAACTGAGTCTACACTAGTTTACACTGAGTCTACACTAGTTTACACTGAGTCTACACTAGTTTACACTAACTGAGTCTACACTAGTCTACACTAACAGCCCAGGGTCTACACTAGTTTACACTAACATAGTCCATAACCAAATTACATTAAACAAGCAGGCACTAACTGATATATAAACATGATAAATCATAATGATGATCACATACAAAAATTATATGTAATTTTCTTCCCTTTTAAAACATCCATCTGACAATAATATAAAAAAAATAAGGAGGGGGGAAAAATATGTGAGAAAAAAAACGGGGAAAACATACAGCAACATAAATCAACAGCTACATTAATTAATGATAGTCTCTTTTTCCCTGACAGACTATAAAGCATATACAAAAACATAACAAAAACATCTCCTCTAGGAAGGTGGGGGCAGGTTTGGCTTCAATGTAATCCATAAATGTACTCCATATTTGATAAAACTATGATAATTACATTTTGACAGACTTACGGCTCAATACCATGGTCATGGATGTCTACCTCATGGGTTGAGCACATTACTGAATTATTTAATTTGCATATGGTGTGTGATATGAAATGTAAGCGTATCATATAAACACAATAATCATTGTTTAGTTATCATATTGGCTGTCTTCCATCTTTTGTTTGAGGGCTTCTGGAGAAACAAAACTTTTCAGTTGCTTGTCACTTCAGCTTGTCATGCGAGGGGGAGGGACTGTCCATCAAACATGATGGATGTCTTTTATTATTTCTAGACTTTGTGTACTGGTAACATCTGGGGATTCACCGATCTGACTTTTTCAGTCCCCATACCGATACCTGGGCTTTGGGTATCGGCCGATACCGAGTACCGATCCGATACCCATTGTTCAATTAATAAACTGTATGCCTCACTGTGTGGAAGAGACTGGGATCATTCTTTTGTGCAAGGCAAGTTAGGCAACATCAGGCTTGAGTTAAAACATTACTTTCCTAACTTAGTGAAACAAAATGTAACAAATTAACACGGATATAAATGTACTGAACGATATATTATAAAAAAAAAAATGTATACCCGATCCAGCTATTTTAGTCATATCTGGGCCGATATCCGATATCAATATCGGATCGGTGCATCCCTAGTAACATCTGCAGGTAATTAAACTACCACCCAAAAATTATTCTGGCTTAATGTCGCTACAGGTCCAGTCAGGTTATTTGCTGATGGAATGATCAGTCCTGATCATAAGGATAGCGCATAGGCGGCAGGTGAGCCAAACATTAGACGAGGCTATAGCAGGGAGTCGCGCCAGCGCGCACAATTTTTATTTTTTTGCTTGCGCACGCTGCGTGCACCTGCAAACGGTGCTGTCCATGGTTCTGAATTCATACAATACACACACCCACTAGGCTACTACAGCGAGCCCCTCATTTAATATATAGTGCAAATTAAGTTCAAATTAAGGCATCCAATATGATTAACCATTGTCTTACCTTGATGCAGCAATATGCAACGTTTCGTCTTGGCATCAATGATCTTTTCTGCTTTAAGTTTGTTTGTGAGATCACTTTCAATGTAAAGCAGACTCAGAGTTGACTGTCTCTCCTGGTGCATTGTTGTTCTTAGCCAGTTTCGGATGCACCTAGAGCTGCCGCGATAACCGCATTACCGCGGTATCGCTGTTGCATCACGCTCACCGCAGAGTTAGGCTGAATACCGCGTCACCGCTGTTTTTTATCATAATAATAAAGTTGGCTTGCGGCTTGCGGCTCTGCAGATATACCCTACTCGGTTCCAAGCGACCCTATTGGGTAGAAGTGGTACCAGAAAAGTCATGGAAACATTGCAGACCACTGACTGGTCAGAAGAGACGCGTCACACTTTGTAGCCTCAGTCTGAACAAAAACAGAACGCCGCCGGCGCCGCCATCTTTACTGCCTCGCTAAGGATGCATTTCGTTCAGGATTTGTTTGCGACAGAACCAAGCAATAAACAAAAAAGAATGGATTCACTGTGTATTCTGCCTTATTTATTGATGAAACAAAACCGACATCAACCCAATTTACCACCGAGCGGAGAGTTTAGTGTCACAACAAGATCGCTGATGTGTTAAGTTTGTTGTTGTTAATACTACCGTCAGCCGATATACACGAGAGGTAACATTAAACCCGGGTTTGCTTGGTAGAATACACAATGAGAGGTAACGTTAGCTTTGGCAGAATAGACGCAACGAGAGTCTGGTTAATGTTGTTATTGATTGATTGATTGATTGATTGAAACTGTGTTAAACTCTGGCTTGCTGCAAGCCCTCGGACATCTATGCCCACGGAGCTTTCAGTGTACACCGAGCGGCCCCGCCTGCATCCCCGATTCCCCACACGGAGTAGTACCTGGCTGCAGTGGAAAAGGAACGAAGTACCAGGTGCCTAAAGCGGGTCGAGTCGAGTAGGTACTATGCAGTGGAAAAGCGCCATTAGACTAGAGGCAGGCTATAAGAGTAGACTACTAAAAAAAAAAAAAAAAAAAAAAAAATGCATTCAAACTTCTTTTTTTTTGTGCGCACTGTGCGGTAATTACCGCGGCGGTAGGAAATATTTCGCAAATTCGTGCGGTAAGGAAAATATCAATACCGCGGCAGCTCTAGATGCACCTCATTGCTGAGAGACCGTTCACGACGGGCAATGAAGGAAATGTTTTTCGTAATTTGGATCTCATCATGCTTTGAAAACAATGTACATACAGTAGCTGTAAAGTGTCCACGATTTGATGAACTCTGACTCATCATGCCCTCGTAGAGCAAGCCCTTGCCAAGATAAAGCAACATACAATAGCCTCAGGTGATCCGGTGTTATGCCCAGGGGCAGCCCGGGCAGGGCTCGCTGTGGCTGCAGGTGTGCGTTAGCTGGTGCATGCTGCTGGCAGCTTCTGAATTATTATTATTGTTTATATTTTGCCTTGGAAAAAGACTGTATATCCATAGCGTGCTGGTGTTTGCTACAAAGCGATTGGCGGGCGGAAATTCGGAATGCAGAGGTTTACAAAAAATTAATGCTTTGCAGTGCGATCAGGATGTGATTGGCTACATTATTTAACCTGAGCCTACCCATAATCACCAGATTGTCACCAGGGGGCTGCTGCGACAACACACACACAATATAGTAGCCTATATAATGCTGCACAATATTATATATAATTTTCAAAATTCCCAGCATAACATTTGGGTAGGCTCCATTCGCCTAATGCTACTGACTTTGCATTAACAGGGACCGATCTGCTTCGAGTTATAGCCTACGTGGTCATCCGTTTCCAGCTTTCAAACATTTCCCCCTCTCATTGGTCATGGATTGCTTCGACATTTTGGCTTCATCATGTCATAAGCAACCAAATGGATTTCTGGTTAGCAATCCCCTTGTGTAAACGGGTGAGAAACGCACGCACCTACTGACATAACTTACACACTGCTGATTCAGTGCTTCTCCTCTCTCTCCCTTTTTGAGAGTGTGGTGTGTGCAGAGCGTGAGCTCCCCTTCCACTAAATGGAGGATGCAGGCATATGCCAGACAGGGGGAAATGAGAGGGAGAGGCCTGTAGGGAAGAGAACGAGCATCCCAGCAACTAAGGCTGAGCCTGAACGTTCGTTCGTAACGTTGTCATTCAAATTCTAAATCAACACTTTTTTTAAATGTTTAACTTTTTTTTATGTGTCTATTCATTCTGTTTAAACCAATGGGTTTTTTCTTCACAGTTGCAGATAAAGATTAGGCTACACTAATATAGTATTAAAAAAAACTGCTGAGTTATATTCATTAAAGAAAGTTGATTTAATAAAAGAAAAAGACTCATTTAATCAGATTAAGCACTTTATTCAAATTGAGGATTTAGTTTGAGGATATTTATAAAAAATATTTGCCCTTTTCGAGTTCAGAGCCATTCCCAATGATAACGTCAGGCTGGATGGATGAACAATTTATGGATATTGCTAAGTATTTAAAGCAATAAACAGCCTAAATGGATGGCAAAGTCTAATAAAAAGGACCATAATTGAGGTTGTGTAATACAAGTCTGGTTTCAAATGAATTAATCATACACCTCTCACAACACCAAGGCGAAGCCTAACAAAAGCACAGCTGTAATCATTTGTCTATGTTGAACTATCTTGGAACTTTGGACTGAACTGCGACTGCGAGCATAAATGAAACATTAACCTAATCATCTAGCCCTAGGATTTAAATTTAAACACATTAGCCTAATCATCAACCCTTAGGATACAAATTTTGCCCAATGCTCTCTTGATTCCTATTGTAGCGCCACTCCAAATGTTACATGTTGATGACATCACTTGTATAAACTGTGTCTCGATGGTTTCTGGGGATTATTCGGGAGAAATTAATATCGAGATGGTAGTGTCTCTCCACACACTAGGGTTTAGCTATGCTGTGGCGCATGGTGAGCGTCTCCATTGTATTTGGTCTTCATTCTCGAACGGACATACGTAAAGGTTACCAAGGAATTCCTTCGTAACTTGATTTACGTACTTATTCGTCATTCTCGAACAGCTTCATATTGTAAATTCATTGTAGGATTTACGAACTCGAAAAGTCGTAAGTCGTACAGACCGGTGTGCGCCCGTGTTTCCAACTGCTTTCTCCCGGACAAGTCATTGGGCATTGCCAATACTACAGACATCTGTGGAATTAATAATTATAATGATAGTTAATACGACAATATTTGTATCATTAATAATTACATTTTGCATTTATAGTCCTGACTCAATGAGGCATTGTGAGCATTACAAATAAATGCAAACTAAATAAATAAGAACTAAACCAATTGCGGCGCATATAGCTACTGTATAGTGGAATATACTGTATATGCCATATACTGTCTTCTCTATGATATTATTTATTTTTGGTTTGATGTATTTTTTTTTGTATCCACTTTTTCTCCTATTCTGTATTTTCCTCTCATCCCAATTTAGTCGTTATGCCAATTCCCCCCTCCCCGTCCTGGTCGTTGTGCGCATCTGCCCCCTACTTGCTGGTCTAGGGAGCCCTGAAGTCGTATCAGATGCTTCCTCCGATACATAGGAGACAGCCAGCAGCCTCTTTTCACCTGGCAGCGAGGACTCTCATTGGTGAAGTGTAACGCGTGGGAGGGTCACACTACCTTCACCAGTCCCTACCTGCAGGCGCCCTGACCGACCTGTAGGAGTCGCTGTTTACAACGACCAGAATACCACCCACCGGCTTCCCTCCCGCTGACACTGCCAATTGTGTCAGTATTCGATTCGAATTCAATACCAGTGTCTCTGCGGTGGTAGACACTTAGTCCGCTGCGCTACCCGGCCGCCGGTTTGATGTATTTCTATTGCTATACGAAATAAATGCGTGGAGAAACAGCTTAGTGAGGCAGCCTCAGCGCACAGCACACACACACATACTGTATAAGTGTGAAATGCCAAGTGTTCAGTATTGACATTACTAAATGAGATGTTATGCCATGTCATGTTTTTACAGTAGGACTTACTACTATAATACCTAATAATAAAACAAGTCATTCGAATAATAGAAGCCTATTTTGCTGTAACGATTAATTTAGCACGTATACAGTGTGTGTGCGACGTGTGTGTATCCTCTGCTCGCGCTCTGAGGCTGCCTCACTAAGCCTTTTCTCCACGCATTTATTTATTTATGGAGCATTTATTTATCCACTCTGGTTGGATGGTGTATTTTACTTGTGCTGTATAATAACTAGGGCTGTCAGTTTATTGCGTTAATTAGATTAATTAATTACACAGCAAATTATCGCGTTATGAAAATTAACTCAAAATGAATAAAAAAAAAAATATTTCAATTTTTTTAATACATTTTTTTTCATCTCATTCATTCCATTAGAACGGAGAATACACATTTACAGACTTTTTTTTTTATATGGCCATTTGCATGTTCTTGGTATCTGATTCTAGGGACATCTATGGATCTCAGGGAATGTATTCCCAGTGTCAGAAATACTGTGTCTGTTACTAGGCTTGAGTAAATTGTAATGAACCAAATGAGAATATTAATTAAATTTTTTTTTATCTTTGACTGAATAACACTATGCTCAAATTGACCAGACCTGAAAAATCTAAGCAAATTAATAGATGGAAGATGATTAAACGGAAGGTTTTGTAGATACAGTACTGAATTCTGCCATCCGGACACATGCAATTTGAAATATGATTATAGAATATCAGGCATAAAATGGTTATGCGATTAAAATGCGATTAATTAGATAAATCATTTTGAGATCAGTCGCAAATCGCTTCCGCGCTACCTGTTGAATGGATCAGCATAGTGCAATGCCAAACCTATGCTGTTTTGCACACATCTCATTCGCGGGCGTGTCTGTTCATTAAATTTGTATGCAAATTCAATGAACGAGAACGTGTATTTCAGTTTAAGAATGAGTGACTTATTTCTTTCATGGGAGCCCAGTTGCGAAGATTTTGACGAGTTACGGAGACCGTTTCACACGTTCAGGAATCCGAAGAAGGATTTCCGCAAATCTGTTGGCATGACATTTTTACCAAGATATTTACAGAGGCACTTACGAACACGTTCGAGAATGAGGACCATTGTCTTTAGAAACTGGCCAAACCTGACTGAGATAGGACGCCTTTCACAACCTGGCGGAGACTGTTATAATATCATCATGGTTTAGCTTGTGTACCACAGTTGGTGATGTGATTTTGAAAGCAACCGGAGAGTTTACAAGAAACGCAATGGAGACACAAACCCAACCATATCATACCATGCTAGACCATGGCTAGCCCCAGCCAGGCTGAACATAACTAATGAGACAAGGCATTAGACTGTAAAAAGAACATAATTCTGAGTGGTGTTCCTCTCTGCTTTGACAAGCATTCTGTATTTCTGTGGATGGATTCACGTGTCCTGTGCATGAAAATGGCCTGCTGCTAACCGTAATCTGTGTTTGTTCTTTCATCCAGACCAGATAGGAGTGTCGGAGGAGGAGGAGAGGAGTGAGATGGTGTCTGACGTGGAGTCCGTCATCACGTTCTACTGTAAGTCCAGGAACATCACCTTCACCCCGGAGCTCAGCTGGCCGCACCTCCTCAAACCCCTGCTGGGTCTCCGGCTGCCGCGCAGTGACCTCTACAACTGCTTCTATGCCATCATGAATAAATACATCCCCAGGTGAGACCTCTTTTATCTGGTGGGACTCTCGTACCCTTTTAATTTTTTTTTTTATTATCTGTTGCTTGCACAGATGCCTGATGGGGTTGCCACAGTGATGTGGAATTTCCCATGACTAATAAACTCATGATAACACTGGTGTTACCGGTAACAAAATTACGCTCTATCTGTAGAGCGTTTACTTTGCTCCTTAACGTTATGCAGCTAGATTGCTTCTGTGTCTGTCCATCTGTTTTAAAATAATTTTCAATGATTAGTATTTCATTTGTTGGACAGAGTTTGATTCGAATTAAAATATAAACCCACGGACAGTAATGCAGGGCTGTACACTGCGATCATCTCGTCGCAAATTGCCCCCTAATCTGGCCGGTGCGAGTGGAAAATATCCTCTGGGGGCAAGCTTGCGAGTAGTGATTGCAACCCTTCATTCGCATTTCACTCCTAAATTAATCCATACAAATTGGATAAAACATTAGCCTACAACCAGGGCATAATGTCGTAATTTCATTAGACAGACCAGCGCGGACCTTTAATAACATGCAATTTGATTGACATGAGCAATGGGCTAACGTTAGCTGCTATCCACGGTATCCATTAGGATTATGCTAAGCTAACTAGCGTTAGCTGCTGCTAACCCTGGACACCAGTCAAAGCGGACTCCACAACACTAGTTCCATTCGGGAGGAAAGGGGGTGGGTTATATTGACAACGCTTGACAACAGAAGTTTAAACATAACTTCATATTTATTGGTTATTCGTTTCTGTTACTGTATATCATCCACTTTCCATCTCAGTCTGTTAAACGCTTCCTGTTTACATTCGAGTGTGACGTCATCACCTACGGCAGCTTAGACTATCAAAACGCGAACCTAGAACAAGACCCGGGGGGGGGGGGCTGGCTCTCTCATTCGTTCTCGCTCCCTCTCTCTCTCTCTCTCTCCTCTCTCTCTCTCTCTCTCTCTCTCTCTCTCTCTCTCTCTCTCTCTCGCTCTGATTGATTGAAAACTTTATTAACAGATTGCAGAATGGGTACAATACAGTACAGCTCTCTCTACATTCAATGATTTAAAGTAGCCAAATGTTACAGACAGTATAAATACTAACTGGATAGTTGATGATATAAACATTTAATTTCATTATCTGAAATATTCTAAAATCATTAAGTCTGCTATAAGCCATTATCCCTTTGTGTTTGTGATTATTATTTTCTCACAGTAGTGTGTGTGTATAATATATATATATATATATATATATATGTGTGTGTGTGTTTGGCTAAAGTGGATAGAAAACACAGTACTGTGCAAAAAAAAGGCACCCAAAAGTTTATATAAATAGTCTTAGATGTAAATACATTTTTTATTAGTGTCAGTAGACTACTCTTAGTACATTTTCATTAAATTATTTTTTAAAGCATCTTCATGGTTTAATAATGCAAACGTATGTTGCAGGGACTTATTATAATCATCATATTGGCGTGACTGTATGCATCAAAGGGTTAAATCAAGCATTTTTTAAGTGCTTTAGAGGAAATGTCAAAATATTGCGATATATATCGTGTATCGTGATATGGCCAAAAAATATCGCGATATCATTTAGAGGCCATATCGCCCAGCCCTACTATAATGGTAAAATAGTTATTTAAAAATTTGCCCCTAAAAAATATTATTTGCCCCTAAATTTCTCATTTAGGGGCAAGTGTGCCCCTAGTGAAAAAGCTTAGCGTACAGCCCTGTAATGCCTTCCGTCACTTTTCTATCTGTTCATTGACTGACCGACCAATGTAGCGCAAACATACTCTTGCTGGTCTGGACTGGTCCTCTGAGCTTCTCTCCTGTCGAGTTTTAATCCGACATATTTCCCAGTCCTCTGCTATCGTTGTGTGACGTGTCGTCTTTAGAGCCTTCTTTCTCTCCTTCACGTGAAGTTAAAACTAAGTGAAAGTGAAACTGCTGTCCACACGTTCAGTTTATAATGTCTGATTTACACGCTTGATTTTAGTTTTACATTGTAACAAAGGTAGCAGACAGGGGTAGGCATAGCTGTCAACTCTCACGGTTTTACCGGGATTCTCCTGTTTTTTCGACCTCTGCACGCCCTTTTTACGGCTCACGGATTGGTACGTATTTTGTACTTATTATTATTTAATTTTTTTTACAAAATGGGTGCAATTCTCCTCCGTGACGACAGGTGGCAGCAGTGTAGATTGGACCGTTATCACAGGAAGTCAGACCGTTGCGACCAGAAGAAGACAGCGACGCGACCGGAGCTCAGAGCTCAGGGGAGAGAGTAGATGATGCACCGAGGCGGCCGCGGACCGAGTGTCAAATCAACTTAGCCAGTGTCTCTTGATTGCCCACTCTGTGGCTTTTGTCTCTGGAACAAAAGGTTTGCAAATCTTCTGTGGATAAAACAATACAAATGCAGGAATGTGTAAATGTGTTGGTTGGTGAACACTAACAGCCGTTTGCTCCTGCTCCTGCCATTCCTCCACGGATAGTGTAACTGAGGGGTACAATTCCCTGACTGTATTGAATAAGTATGGTATCATTAAACCACTACTGTCTTATGTACATTACTACTGGCCATACAGTACACAGGTATATGAGATGAACACGTCCACAATAACACGGTTTCACACAAGTACTCGTTTAGAAGAATATTTATTAGCAGCAATAATATTATATTACATTACTTTACTTAGAGTCGCGCTTGTAAGGCGAAGAATGTGCATGAATAGGTCAAGAGCGTAAGTCCATTAGAATATTACGCAGGAGATAATGAATACCACCTGTATCGTAGGAATTATATCTATGGTACACTAGTAGGGCAGCGGGAGATACTAGTAGGGTCCCTCCGGTTGTAGGCCAGCAGGGGAGAGGATTTGTCGGTAACGAAAGTCTGGGTCAACGAAGAATAAGGAGACTCCAGGTACAGGAGACAGTGCAATAATCTCTTGATCCGCAGACGAACAACAGCTATTCTCCGGTATGCAGCTCCGCATGGAAGAAAGCTAGCCAGCCTCAGGCGTCCTAGAGGCGGGCTCGACGTTGCTCCTCACAGGGTAAATCCCACACAATTGTGGGTGTAGACGATTCTCCGCTCCATCAGCTACAGGACCAAAGCAAATATAATCCAGCCGAAAAGGGCTCTGTAGTCGTCGGTGTAGGTTATCCAGTGTACATATCCACACGGTCCTCGTCTAGGGCTCCTCGGATGACGGCACCAGGTTAAGCCGCCCAGCCTGGATAAGCACACTAGCTGGTACGAGGAAGCGTTGGTAATGCTGGTCACTGTAGAACGGTAGCCGCACGATACACTATACATAAATAGACTATTACTGAAATAATAGAATAGGTCGAACTCGACGATACAGCGTCAAACTCTGACACTTATCAATTCGCACGCGGTCTCAAGGCTCTAATTTGGGGCAAAACGGGCCCACTTCACAGCACGTTGTATCGTGGTGTGAGGCTTCAACTTATTGGGTAACTCTACTTCTGTATTCACCTGCGCCATATTTATACGTTAGGTGAACAATCTAGTACCAGCCTCATTTCTGTCTCGTATTCTTGCGCAGAGCCGGTCATGTCCAGGCATGTCTTTGGCGGTGACTTTGAACTAGACATTGGGGGTATGGCAGTGGCGCCTAAGGGACCGCTGTCCAATAGGAGAACGAAATATTATGGTCTGTACTAGGTAAAGGGATATTCCGTGTATATGTACAAAGAATATACAAGGGGTATCAGACGATATACAAATATTATACAATATCTCAAGTAATAAATATATATATTCGGTTTAATCTGATCCTTCGTAACAGATAGCATGCTTTCACTGACGCCCAATTTCCTGAATGCGATTTATACATATAAATAAATTGATCAGTTTTAAAAGTTGTCGTGAATTGTCATGGTATGACAAATACAGTTACTGGTAACTCGCAGGCATTGCAGAGATATTGAGGAAAAACACAAAATCGCATTGACTTTTTTTCTATCTCATTTTTCTCTGTAGAATGAATGAAAACTTTATTTAACAGATTGCAGAATGGGTACAATACAGTACGGCTCAATACAGACGTACTACACAGACTTAATAGACACACACACTGTTCCAAAAATGATATTCCCATTTCCCACTGCTAAATTAATGACCATAGGTATTTTTTATAGCTTTTTCAGGAACATGGCATGTCTTTTTTTATCATGCATATCCTGTGTCTATATTTTTTTGCATTTTGCACAATCAATGCGGGCGTGACCACCTGCATTTCACTGTATGTGACAAATAAACCTCTTGATTCTTCTTGAGTTGTCGTATTAATATGTAGCCTACAGTGATGAAGGTATAAAGACACTGGTTGATTGATTGCTAACTAAGGCGCAGCTCTATTCAGATGCAAAAATACCCCCCCCCCCCACCTCTCCTCTGTGGAGAGTACAAACTGTTTCAAAACAGTTTTAAACACAGAATTCTTACAATTAGTTATTATATCTGTTCGCTGTTATACTAAATATGTTCTTCATGTTCTAAGTGGTTGCCTAGTGGAGATTTAGGATTCACTGACTGTAGACTGTAAGAAAAAAAGCTGCAAGAAAACTAAATGTCTGGCATCTATGGTTTCCAAATACTGTCAAATTACAGTAAAATCAAATGCATTTACAGATTACAACCTTTATTTAATGGTTAATATTTTGATAAAAGGTAATTTACTGTATTTTTATAGCATTTACACTCTACACAGTAGGAAAACAAAATAATACCGGTTTTGACCAGCAGATGGCAGCGACGAGGCAGCTCCATTGGGAGGGGGCGGGGCCGGGTGGGAGGGGGCGGGCTGAGGGGGCGGGGCCAGGAGAAGGGGCGGGGCTAAACCTGCACGTTTTAAAAAAACCCAATGTTGACAGCTATGGGGGTAGGTGGAAGGTGCAATATGGTTGTACAAGTAATCAAACACACAGTCAAACAGCTTTAGCTCCCTGCTGGACAATGGCCAGGGGCATTTATTTAAGTAAAACAGAAAATGTAAGCAAAACAACAATCATACTGGCTCCCATTGGAGCACCCAACTACCTTTTAGGGCTGACCTTCGGAAAAAATTTGGCAATCGAAGCTTCGGGGCCGAGCTTTGATTTAAATTCGAAGCTTAAAAAAAAGAGAAATTATATATATATATTTTTTATCTTATGTTGTGGGACTTGTACAGCACTTTGGTAAACTTTGTTGTTTTTAAATGTGCTCTATAAATAAAGTGGATTGGATTAATTAATTAAGTAGCCCCTTTCGTGACTGACGCAGCCAACAAGGTTTCACTCGGCTGCGCTGCCTGGGTGCAGTGGGGCTGCTCTCACAGCCAACGACATGACATTACATAATTATGTTGCAACCTTCGTCTATTAAGCAAACAATTATATTATATTTAATTTATAATTATATCAGACAATGCACCTACAAAAGCAGATGATTACAATTAAATTAGCCAACTTGGTAACACATTAGTCATAGCAGCATAGGCATAGCCTTATTAATGTTTTGTGTGGCGTCGCCGTTGTGTACAACTCCAAGGAATATTCCCGTGGAAATTCATTTGAGGCAAAAAAAAATATATATATATTTTTTTTACACCGATTTCTTTTTTTATGTTCGAAGCTCATGCCATCGAACGAAGCTTCGAAGTATTTAAGACAGCCCTACTACCTTTACTGTAGTCCAGTCCCTAACTAGGCCGGGGCGCTGTCCGGCTTACCGGTGGTCAACTCACGGTTTTAGATGTCTCCCAACAGCTCTCTCACTCTCTATTCCAAGACGCACTCTGAGGTTCTTTGTCCGTCCTCCTTGAGAGGTATGCTGATTGCTTAATTGAGAGACAGCTGTGTGTGTGGCTCTGTATGTGTGAAGCCGTCAGTCCTCTTCTCTCCATTGGGATGAGCCAACAGGCAAGAACATAGAAGCCATCAATCACCATTCCCCTCAAACCCTTACAGATGCCCCCATACCCCCCCATACTTCAGTTCCTGCTTGGGA
The DNA here is from genome assembly GCF_963971535.1 of Notolepis coatsorum. NCBI lineage: Eukaryota > Metazoa > Chordata > Actinopteri > Aulopiformes > Paralepididae > Notolepis > Notolepis coatsorum. The sequence continues at coordinate 176,273,543 of NC_140166.1, read as the reverse complement.
GAGGCAAACGAGGTCCAGAGGGCATCTCTCCGGGACAGGGTGTCTGCGTTCCTGTGTTTCGCTCCCGACCTGTGGATCACAGAGAAATCAAATTCTCCCTTTTGGTTCAGCTTCCTACTGATGTAGAAGTGGTCCCACTAGTGGTCCCACTAGGTCCATGGCAATTCTGTCAAAGGGCACCTCAATAATCGGCAATGGTATCAGTGGATTTTTGAAGTGGGGTTTTGGTGCCATCTTTTGACATTCTGGGCATGTGCGACAATAGTCAGTTACTGCTCTTACCACTCCTGGCCAATAGAACCGTCCCCTGATACGGTCTCTGGTCTTCTCAACCCCCAGATGGGCTCGAAGGACATGGCTGTGGGCCAGGTGTAAAACTGTGGACACATACTGTTTGGGCACAACTAGCGAACATCTTTTTTGACTGTCCACCATCTGAGCATAGTAGAGAAGTAGATTTTTTATCAGAAAATGGTTATGAGAGTTTACTCACTCCAGGAGTCAGTTTCCCTTCCATCTCTTGTTATCCCCCAACTGGGCCGTGCCAAACTGTCCTCTCAACCGGGGTAAGGGCTGGGCTCCCTGCTCGGCTTCCCCAGAGCTCACTTCATCTGGAAAGGAAGCAAATGGGTTCTCCAACTCCTCTTCTGAGCTGGGCCCTGTGGAGTTCTGCTCGTCGTTCTCTGGAGCAACGCACACCAGCTTGGAGGCCTCTCCTTCTGGGGAATACACCTTGGGGGGAGTGAGTACACGTTTGTGTTTTTTTTAATGTTACATTACATTGAGTTCGCTTGCTCACCTTTTTCCTCCGGTATAGCTTATCATAGAGGGGCAGTCTCGGCCAACCAGCACCGGGACAGAGAGATGGGGAACCACTCCCACCTTCAGTTCACCGGTACCCTGAGGTGTGGTGAGCTGAACTTTACCCACAGGGTAGTCTATAGTATCTCCATGAACACAGGACACAGGTATCGACTCACCAGGTTCCAGCTGCTCAAGGAGATTGGGTTGGACCAGTGAGACTGAACTACCTGAATCCACAAGTGCTCCTGCATCCTTTCCATTTACTTTTACTGGCACCATGTGGGGAGCCTTCTAAACCATTTCTCTTGGTGCTCTGTCTGGTTTCTCTCAATTGAAAATTACCTTAAAGAAAAGGTGAGTTGTCACAGATCTTTGAGGATGAAAGTGACCTAGAAGAGAATGAGACGGAGGATAATGTTGAGGAGGACCCTGATTATGAGGCATCCTCCTCTGATGAGAATGAGACCCTTAGTGCAGATGCTTCTGTTGTCGCTCAACCATAAGAAGACATGTTACTTATCATGGTCCCACTCCCCACTTGAACAACAGGGTAGGCTTAATGCTGCTAATATCCATAAAAATGGTGCCAGGCCCCACCAGATATGCCGTCAGCCATGTCCAAGACATAAAGTCAGAATTCAAGCTCTTCATAACACAGTTGAAGAAGGATATACTTGAGATGATGAATTTAGAGGAGCGGCGGGTGACAGTTGGAAGGACTTGCAAGCCTACATTTGGTTTCTCAAATCAAAAGGAGAAGCAACAGCAAGCCTTTGGAATGCTGACACTGGAAGGGCAATATTTCCAGCCACCATGTCTCTAGAGACATTCCATATTATATCTCGTGTCATACGCTTTGATGACCAATACAAGTCACGTATCTGGTACGATATGGGGCCGACAAGAGTGACAAACTTGCAGAAAAGATCTTTCTTTAAAATGTTGAGATTTTATGGTGATTTATATATTTTTCAATAGCCACATAATATATATTCTGGAAGTGGGGGTAATGTTTTATTGAAATGGTTATTTTTTTTACAACTTTCCAATAACTAAACATTAACTAGGTGTGAAAACTATAGAATGCCTAAATATCTGCAATTGTTTTCAAAACGTTTGGGGTTCAAATAAAAAAAGTAACCTGTGGATTTGGAGGTTTTAAGGAATCTACAGTTCTTGTCTTCAAAACGTGCGTGGCGTGTGTATAAGCCCAGACACGCATACATATGCAGTGCTTCCCACAGGTGCTATGGTTATTTGTGGTGGTAGCAAAGCTAAGGTGGGCAATATTTACACAGCTGAGCAGTGGACTCTCATCTCATCAGTATTGGAAATGTATTTGCCGTGATCTGCCATATACCTTTTTTTATGGGGGAAATGCATGATGTTTAAATAGACTTTCAACCATCTAAAACCTGCCTCGTATCCATTTTCCAGGGACTGTGTGTTGAAGGGCCGCCCCTTCCACCTGTACAGGCTACTCCTGCAGTACCACGAGCCAGAACTCTGCTCGTTTCTGGACACCAAGAAGATCACACCCGACTCCTACAGCATCAACTGGGTTTGTCTTTCTCACCCAGCTACAGCTTTCACAGAACCCTGGCAGGTTATACGCAAGTGTTATTGGCAAAGGATTCTGTCTGTGTGTGTGTCTGAGAAGCAGGCCATTCTCGGTCCTTGCTCCACAAAGGTGGAACGAACTTCCGACCACAGCCGAAATCCGCCCAATTGTCCGCCATCGAAAAATTATACCACTATATGCACTCAAGACTAGCATTCAAGTTTTACCCTGTTTGACAAACAAGCTTAGCTGCCAGAGTTGTACCCTTCCTGCTGACTTGTTGTACAGAACTTGTAAGCTGCTTTGGATAAAAGCGTCCGCTAAATGTAAATGTCTGTATGTCCGTCTGTGTCCATTGTAGCTGGGCAGTTTGTTTGCCAGCCACTGTCTTCCTGAAGTTACCCAGGCTCTGTGGGACAACTACCTCCAGCAGGCTGACCCTTTCCTCATCTTCTTCCTCTTGCTCATTATCCTTGTCAATGCCAAGTAGGTACCCGCCATCCAAAGTTTGTGCTAGACAATGTGATATATTTTTTAATTGCCCCAAAATACTCTATGTACTGTATGACTTACAGACCCCCTCTCTTCATCCATTGACAATATTCACATGGTGGCCATTTTGCTCTCATGTCATGCTCAGGTTTGGATTCCTTTCTACCCTAAGCTACCTAGCATGTCCTATATGCTCTGTAAATAACTATGTACAGATACCTACCGATTTGATGTCACACCATGTTACCTACCTGTTACCTGTTATTGCAAAAAAAAAATTTTATTGGATTCTATTAATAATAATAATGGATTGGATTTATATAGCGCTCTTCGTGACACCCCAGAGACCCCAGAGCGCTTACAGAGTCCATTATTCGTTCATACACAGTCATACCGGTGGTGGTAAACTACAATTGCAGCCAGAGCTGCCCTGAGGCAGACTCACGGAAGCGTGGCGAATAATCATCGCCTACGGCCCCTCCGACCACCACCAACATTCATTCACATGCATACACATTCATACGAGGCAAGTAGGTTAAGTGTCTTGCCCAAGGACACAACGGCAGTGGGATGGACATGGGCTTGAGCGGGATTCGAACCACCAACCCTTCGATCATTGGACGACCCGCTCTACCCCTGAGCCACGCCGCCCCACACTATATTATATGTTGTACCCACTGTATTGCACATCGTTGCGGGCAAGACCACCCGCATTTCATTGTACATTGACTTACCCTCTTACCACCCAACCTGAGCATGACATAAGAGCAAAATGGCTGCCATGTGAATATGGTCAATTGTTCAATTTGACTTATCCTTGTTTTTTTGTCACTCCCAGAGATAACATTCTCACACAGGAAACTGACAGTAAAGAAGAGATTATCAGTATGTTACTTTTCTACCTCTTTTTATACATGAATCTGCTTGACGGTATGTTGACGTACATGCTTGAATCTGACTGGTCTTGTGTTTGTCACAGAGATGTTACAAGAGTCTCCTGCTCTTCTGGAGGCTGAGGACATCGACGACTTGTTCTCTCTGGCTCAGTATTACTACAGCAAGACTCCTCTGTCACTCAGAAAGGTAAGACACTTCAGTGATGCAAACAAAGGTAAGACACTTCAGTGATACAAACATAAGTGAATAAGGTAAATATACTGTACATTAACACTAGACAACAGGTAAATGTACTGTACGTTAACACTAGACAATAGGTAAATGTACTGTATGTTAACACTAGACAACCGGTAAATGTACTGTATGTTAACACTAGACAACAGGTAAATGTACTGTATGTTAACACTAGACAACAGGTAAATGTACTGTAGGTTAACACTAGACAACAGGTAAATTACTGTAGGTTAACACTAGACATTGACAACACGTAAATGTACTGTACATTATTAATTGCAGGCACTGTATTTTATGTCAGTTTGTTAATGATAACGGTGAGTAAAAGAAACTTGTATGTTTATTTATGATGGCGTAAGAAAGTTCCAAATGGCATATTTTCCATCTAAAAATCAACTCTTTCAGAATGTATGTGAATATATATCTAACTTACCGTATATGTGAATATATATATATAACTTACCGTATATGTGTATGTCAATATATATCTAACTTACCGCGTATGTGAATATATCTAACTTACCGTATATGTGTATGTGAATATAATCTTACTTGCCCTATATGTGTAAGAAGAAGAAGTCTTTATTTGTCATGCAGTTTAACACACTCATGTAAGATGGGCGACACACAGGAACACGCGTGCATGCATTGGGTCGCCAATGAAATGTCTCTCTGCACTTGACCCATCCCGTTGTCCTTCCCCATCAGCCGGGAGCAGATGTGAATATATATCTAACTTAGCATATATGGTTAAAAGGTGTTTAAAGGTTAATGTATGTGAATATATATCTAACTTAGCGTATCTGGTTAAAAGGTGTTTAAAGGGTAATGTGTGAATATATATCTAACTTAGCGTATCTGGTTAAAAGGTGTTTAAAGGGTAATGTGTGAATATATCTAACTTAGCGTATCTGGTTAAAAGGTGTTTAAAGGAGGGTGGCGCAGTGGGCAAGGCGCTCGCCACTAGTGCAGGAGATGCTGGGTTCGAGCCCAGCTTGCTACCAGCTTGGCTGGTGGTTCATACTAACACAATTGGCAGTGTTAGGGGTGGGAAAGCTGGTGGGTGGGTCCTGGTCGTTGTAAACAGCGACTCCTACAGTTCGGTCGGGGCGCCTGCTCAGCGAGGAAAGGATCTAAGGGGGGTAGTGTGATCCTTCCACACGTTACACCCTCTCAGTGATAGTCCGCGCTGCCAGGTGAAAAGAAGCGGTTGATTGGCTACACATGTGTCAGAGGAAGCATGTGATAGCCTCCACTCTCCCAGACCGACCGTAGGGGGTAGGTGCGCAGCGACCAGGAATGGGATTGCAGGGCTGTACGCTAAGCTTTTTCACTAGGGGCACACTTGCCCCTAAATGAGAAATTTAGGGGCACAGAATATTTTTTAGGGGCACATTTTTAAATAACAATTTTACCATTATAGTGCAAAAAAATATGATCCTGCCTCATTACTGTGGTCCTTTTATTTAACATTTAAGTGTTTGTTTTCAGGTTTGTATCTTTTATAATGAACCAACTGAGAGTGTGTAAATCACTAATAGAACAAAAACAACAAACTGTGTGTGTGTGCGCTTGTAGTGCTCCTTGAATGAGATCACCACAACACACACACTATTGCATTAATCAGGAGGACAAGAAACTCTGCATACCTTTGTTTCACAATGAAAAGTGCTTTATAAATAAAATGAATTATTATTATTGTAAATAACCCCATGAAAGGTTTATTATTTTTATGGGTAATTACCCGCTTCATATTTGTGGTGATACTGGTTTCAGGGTGTGCCTAAAGTGATCAATGTGTTGGGCCGTTTATAGAGATCTATGCCAATTAATGTTTATGTATATCCGGGACTTTTTTTTATAAGAATTGAGAGGCCTACTACGGTATGTGTATATGTGACCTTTATCTTGAAAACCGCATTGCAACGCAACCTTGTTTAAGTTTGCGCTTTTGACAGTGAAATGTTCAGTTCAACTTACTGTAGCTCGAAGGAAAGACTCTAATCAAAAAGGTTTAATGGACCCGTATGAGGCCATAGCTTTTACGGTGGGACTTTATAGAAGAGGAATGTAATACTATGCAAAACGAGAAATAAACAGTGATTTTACCAGCAGTAAGTTGCAAGCCACTTTCATACCGGCAACCGTGACAATTATTAGTATTATCTTATTTGCATATTGTCTCATTATTAGATAGGTTGATACTTTATTGATCCCCGGAGGGGGGAAATTTAAGTAGACAGTATTATTGAAAAACGTCCTAATAGTGGGCGACTCACCTAATGCATGGCTGAACTGAACGTTATTGTGTCCCCGTCAATCATCACTGCCAGATCCGACTTAATTTCACCGGCTATGGTCTCTTATCATCTCTCCACATCGGACGTGGTTGTCATAAGATTAACTGATATCCGCTCCGTTGTTCTTGCAGAGCAAAATTAGCGGCTTAAACTTATTGAAATGAAGTTCTTCTTTGGCGATGCAACATTCAGTTTCGATTAGATGGTTCGCTAGGAATTATGGGATTTGGTGTTTGATGTATGGACTCTACGCAGACGGGACATGGTATTTAATCGCACGATAGACTACAACTACCAAGTTGCGTGGCCCAGATTCACTTCACAGGCTATGGCAGTAAATTCATTCATTGCAGACAGATTTTTTCATAGCACCGCAACATTATGTCGCACTGTACAGCCCTGGTTGTAGGCTAATGTTTAAAAAAAAATTTATCTAATTTGTATGGATTATTTTAGGAGTGAAATGCGAATGAAGGGTTGAAATCACTACTCGCAAGGTTGCCCCCAAATATTATTTTCCACTCGCACAGGCTAAATTAACACATTCGGGGCCATTGGGATGCGTCTAATAAATCTCTAGAGGACCAGCAAATGTAAACAGACGTGGGGCTGTTTGTAGAGCTAAATCTATACTTTATAGTATTGCTATCTGTCCATTCTCATTGTCAATTGAGACCATAAACCGTCTCTTCAAAATGGCTTAAAGAAAAAAAAATTGCATCAATACGTTCTCATTTTATAGCGCCGTGAATATAAGCGTTATACAGGATTTCGGCTAGGATATTTCCTGTAAGGGGAGATACAGGGCTAATAGCTAATAACGTTAAATCCAATGGCATTTCCGTTATACATATGCTACAGAAATAACTCAAACTGCATATGATCGGCACGATCCTCAAGCATGTATGCATGAAAGGGGGGTGACGGGGGACGTCGTTTCTGATTATTGATTACCAATAACCACGTTAGCCTCATTCATTGATCGGATGGATGGCTATCAAAACGATCGGGATGTACTTTACGTGAAAAAGATCTTACCGTGGGCCGGTGGGATCCCCCCGAGCATTTCCCCGTTATCGATCGCCATCTGGTAGATCGATATGTCCATTGGCTGATTATAAATCCCCTTATTGCATAGTGAAATCCGCATTCCAAAACGTAATCCAAGCTACATGCTTCACATCCAGAATCCTGCTAACTGAAAACTCCATTGAAAGTAAAAAAAAAAAAAAAAAAAAGAAGACTGCTCCGTTCAGCCACAGGGCACACTGCATTATCGCGATAGCGCCCCTAAGAGGATCTGGCCGGTATTGCACTTTCTCGAATTCAAAGAGTAGGGTACATCTGCAGTGCATCTCTGCGACCTTGAATAGGTTATTAAAATGGAATAAAAGCAAAAACAACTTGCCACGGATATATCCGTGCTTCTGTCCACAACGGGTGGAATAGAAACGGAGATCTCCGTGGTCGGGCGCCATTGTGTTAAGGGGCAAATTGTGATAATCTCGTCAGTGTACAGCCCTGGATTGTGAATTAGCATAACGATTAACATTGGGATGGGAGAAAAACGGAGGAAAAAGGAGGGGGAAAAAGATATAAAAAAAAAAGTAATGGATCCCCTGCTTCATAGATGGAGCTGTATACGTTGAGGTGTGAACGCTCCTTTGCAAGTAAGAGAGGTGATGGATAGAACACCTAAACACTTTATATTTATTGGCAAAGAATTTGCACTACAACCCATACCTCAGTACAGCTTATTGTAAATTGTACCTCATCCCAGTTCTGTTTTGCACTATATAGTAGATTGTATATTAGTAATATATTGTATAGTATATTGTATGGTAACTCAGTTACTTCTACTCTGCATTGAACATTGTACATACCGTATGTACATACTGAACACTTGTGTCTACGTACGTGACTTCTATTTTTTACTTGCTATACTTATTTTATTTTATACTTATCTTTTTGTCTAGCACAGTCTCTGGAGCGTAACAGAAAGAAGCATTTTGTATAAAAGTATTCTGTACTTCTGTATGACCACTAATAAAGAAACTTGGAGTTGTAAACCACCAGTGGGTCTGTTTGTCTTTCCTTGGTAGGAGAACCAGAACCTGTTTGGCAGCAGCCTGGTGGCTCTGAAGGAGGAGGATATGGACCTGAGCCAAGCGCTGTGTCTCCCTGTGTCTGTCCCAGAGATCCTGCAGGCCAACCACATGCAGCAGGTGAGCGCCACACTTGGTTTGCAGACCCCAATTTCCAGGTTCCTTGTGGATCCTTAAAAGGTTGTATTTTTGCGGGGTAATTCAATGCCTAAACATTTCTTAAAATGTCTTATTTTTGGGGCGCCCTCGTGGCGCATACCATAGTGCCTCGCGCACCTACACGGCCGACCCAGGTTCGATCCCAGCTCCCGTCGTTATTTGTCGCATGTCCTCCCCACCTCTCCTCCCGTTCGCCCTCTCCTCTGTTGGTCCTGCGTGGCCAATAAAAGCTGTAAAAATGCTAAAAAATAATAATAAAAAAAATAAATCTTGATTTTTAGGAGGGGGGGCATTCGATTTTATGTGTATAAAAACAATGAGGATAGATATTGTACCGTTTCCAGTAAGGGAATAAGACCGGGGATAATTCTATGTGACAAACACCTGTGACTGTGTTGTCAGTTATCCAACAACTACAGGAAGAGTCCAAACAGCACAGCTCCGCAAACATAAAAATGACAAAGTCTAGCCCTCTGGCAGAGCTTACATGTCAAAGAATAAGACTTGCACCTGTACACCTAGGAGCATTGCAATATGTATATCTCCATTATTTATCTTATGACCTGCGGCAAGGCATGCATGTCTGAAAAATAACACCTAAATGCAAGTTTAGTGGAGCGTGGTGTGAAATTTGGCAAAACTCTGTCATGCTTTCAGATATTTCCACTTGGAAAGGCCTCGTTCTTCTGAACAAAACGAGGTATAGAACATCACTAGTGGTACAGTAGCTACATCACTAGTGGTACAGTAGCTACATCACTAGTGGGATGTGGTACAGTAGCTACATCACTAGTGGTACAGTAGTTGCATCACTAGTGGTACAGTAGTAGCTACATCACTAGTGGTACAGTAGTTGCATCACTAGTGGTACAGTAGCTACATCACTAGTGGTACAGTAGCTACATCACTAGTGGGATGTGGTACAGTAGCTACATCACTATTGGTACAGTAGCTGCATCACTAGTGGTACAGTAGTTGCATCACTAGTGGTACAGTAGCTTCATCACTAGTGGTACAGTAGCTACATCACGTATGAATGTGTATGCATGTGAATGAATGTTGGTGGTGGTCGGAGGGGCCGTTGGCGATGATTATTCGCCACGCTTCCGTGAGTCTGCCTCAGGGCAGCTCTGGCTGCAATTGTAGCTTACCACCACCGGTATGACTGTGTATGAACGAATAATGGACTCTGTGAAGCGCTCTGGGTGTCATGAAGAGCGCTATATATATCCAAGCCATTATTATTATTATTATCACTAGTGGTACAGTAGCTACATCACTAGTGGTACAGTAGTTACATCACTAGTGGTACAGTAGCTTCATCACTAGTGGGATGTGGTACAGTAGCTACATCACTAGTGGTACAGTAGCTACATCACTAGTGGTACAGTAGCTACATCACTAGTGGTACAGTAGTTACATCACTAGTGGTACAGTAGCTTCATCACTAGTGGTACAGTAGCTACATCACTAGTGGTACAGTAGCTACATCACTAGTGGTACAGTAGCTTCATCACTAGTGGTACAGTAGTTACATCACTAGTGGTACAGTAGCTACATCACTAGTGGTACAGTAGTAGCTTCATCACTAGTGGTACAGTAGTTACATCACTAGTGGCACAGTAGTTACATCACTAGTGGTACAGTAGTAGCTACATCACTAGTGGTACAGTAGTAGCTACATCACTAGTGGTACAGTAGTAGCTACATCACTAGTGGTACAGTAGTTACATCACTAGTGGTACAGTAGCTACATCACTAGTGGTACAGTAGTAGCTTCATCACTAGTGGTACAGTAGTTACATCACTAGTGGTACAGTAGCTTCATCACTAGAAAAAAGAAAAGAAATAAAAACGAACCCTAACTAACCTTACTGTCATGCAACTGTCCTAATAAACTAACCTACACTGTAACACGCAACACTTTGATGAACATTGTTGCTCAGCTGATAGAGTTGTACCCTTCCTGATGACTTGTCATACAGAACTTGTAAGTCGCTTTGGATAAAAGCGTCAGCTAAATGACTAAATGTAAATGTAGTGGTACAGTAGAAGCTACATCACTAGTGGTACAGTAGTTACATCACTAGTGGGATGTGGTACAGTAGCTATATCACTTGGAGGTTGTGTAGAAATGATGAAACAGATTAAACAGAAATTGACAAACATAGGCATATAGCCTAACGATGTGTATTTCTCTGCCAAAAATGGTCATTTCAAGTACAAGTTTATTTATTATTTGTCACAACAAAATACAGAATACTTTATGATGAAATGCTTGTTTCTGTATGAGCCCCTGAGAGTGTGCTACATACAGTAAAAAAATTAAGTAATTAGGAAGTAAGTAAAGGAATGTTCAGTCAATATACAATAAAATGAGTAACAGTGAGGACTAGGCGTCTGTCAACCACCGCAGAGACACTGGTATCGAATCCGGCTGTCAGCGGTGCCTCCGGCTTGGTCGGTCGTCATACTCGCACAATTGGCAGTGTCAGCGGGAGGGAAGCCGGTGGGTGGTAACCTCGTCATTGTAAACAGCGACTCCTACAGGTCGGTCAGGGCACCTGCACAGCGAGGGAGGGAAATGGTGAAGGTAGTGTGACCTCCCACGCATAACGACTAAATTGGGATGGGAGGAAAAATACAGAATAAATAGGAGGAGAAAGTGGATAAAAAAAAGTCATCACATTTGAAGATGAGAATTATGCAGATACCCTGATTTCATATCATCCCTTTAACCCCCCCCCCCCCAGGTTGAGAAATACTAACCTAACCCAATGACTTGATGTATCACTGCCTGTATTGGTCAAGTCAAGAGTTTTAATTGTCACGGCATACAAGTATACAATGAAATGCGGGTGGTCTTGCCCGCAACGATGTGCAATACAGTGTTACAACATATAATAGAATCCAATAAAAAAAAAACATTGTGCAATAAACAGGTAACCGGTAACATGGTGTGACATCTCGGTATCTGGTTGTTTAGTTACAGGACGGGGTGCGCTTCTTTGTGGTGGACTGTCGACCTGCAGAGCAGTACAACGCTGGACACCTGTCCACAGCCTTCCACCTGGACTCTGACCTGGTGAGTCATAATATAATAATAATAATGCAGGACCTGTCGCAGAGGTCTTTATTCAGCATGCAACGACACTCGATGTTTTAGTGGCACACAGCGGTTAGTTTAGCACACACACCGGAACACACACGCATGCATTGTCTCTTTAGGATCGCCGATGCGATACTACTCTGCGCTTAACCCATCCCGTCGTCCTTCCCCCCCCCCCCCCCCCCCCAAGGGCCGCCGGGAGCAGACGAGGGCTGCGGCGTGAGCCACGCCCGGGGACCATCCAAATGCTCCTGCCCGTCTTAGTCACGGATGCGACAGCGTTAGCGATCTGTCGCTGTGCATGTTTTTCCATTGGGTTTCTCTTATCGGGGGGGGGGGGGGGGAGAACATGCAAACTCCACACAGAAAGGCCTGGGAGATCACCCACCTGGGTACCTGGCATCGTGGAAACCTGGTCCCCAAGCGGGAATCGAACCCTGGACCTTCTTGCTGTGAGGCGACAGTGTTACCACTACGCCACCGTGCCGCCTGTCAGACAAATCCACAAATATTTTCCCATAATCAGGGGCACCCCGACTTAGTCAATAAGCCGATTATAATATTCTGCTAAATATAAAGCAGGTTATTTTTTTCTAGAAACAAATCTGAAAGGGGGGCATCATCTTATTTTCGGGGTATTTTAACCATTTGGTTGCCGAAAACGTAGAACTACGTTTCTGTCGCCTGATCGTTGAGTGCCGGAAATGTAGATCTATGTTTTTCTCACAGTATTTCTTTTATTCGCTATTGCCATTCATAATTCAGCGGGGCACCGTGTGCATACTGTTCTGAGCTGGCAGACGGTCTTATACCGCCCTCTAACGCCTTCAGCCATTATTGAGCCACCCGAACAACTGCCTCTTTGAACTGCTGCGGTCAGGCAAGCGATACCGGAGTCTTAAGGCGAGCACAGAAAGACTCAGAAGAAGCTTCTATCCCCAGGCCATCAGGCTGCTAAACGAACAATAAACACTATGCAACAACCATCAAATGCACACAGCACACACACCCACACGCACACACTCACTCAAACAAACAACACACTGCAGCACCCACTCTCCACACTTTAGATCACACAAACACACTTTACACTTTATATTTATTGATAAAGGATTTGCACTACAACTCGTACACCTACTGTGAATTGTACCTAAATTGCACCTCGTCCCATTTCTGCCTTGCACTATATAGTATTGTATATTAGTACACTGCACAGTATTGTATATTGTATGGTAACTACGTCTATTCTGCATCGAACATTGTACATATGTCTAAACTGAACACTGTGACCTCATTTTTTTACTTCTAATTTTACTATGTTATTTTATTTCATACTTATCTTGTCTTGCACAGTCTCTGGAGCGTAACAGTAAGAAGCATTTTGTATAAAAGTATTCTGTACTTCTGTATGACAAATATTAAAGAAACTTGAAACTATTGCACCCTGTTAGTAACTGGTTTGTTTCTTTTCTCTACCGAGCTGCGGCGTGGGGGCGGGTCCTAAACACTCCGGCAAAACACACGCTTGTAGGGATGGTTTGGACTTAGAGCTGCCGCGATAACCGCATTACCGCGGTATCGCTGTTAAATCACGCCCACCGCAGAGTTTAGCTGAATACCGCATCACCGCTGTTTTTTATAATAATACTCTCAACCAAAGCAACGGAACAATTTTGATTGACAGTCGATTCTGCCAATTACGTCACACTGCTTGCACCCGCCTCTGCCGTTACCACCAATCGGCAAGCGCGTATTCGTTTTTTACTTTCTGAATCTCAGCCATTGATCAGAGCTCACAACACGGCTAATAACGTTAGCTCCCCGCCGGAGTGGATTACCATCGCTCCTCAGGAGTACTAAACGAGGCATAATGATTTTACTGCAACGAATGTTATAATAAAAGCCCTTCGTTCTATACACTTGTCTGATTGAAAACTTTATTAACAGACCGCAGAATGGGCACAACTCGGCACGCTCTGAGCAAAGAAAGGAACTGAGATATGAATTGAGTAATGCTTGCCTTGCTATGGTCCGGTAAATACGCTGATGTTATTGAACGTGTAACTATATAACGTTAATGCCACAAAACTTTGACTGCCGGAAAACGCTTAGAAGCGTCATTCCCGGCTATGCTCAAGTTGCCGGAGGACGCTTTACATCAGATGATGTGTAGTAACTTCTAGAAGTACGTCTAGTTGGAATTTTTTATATCGCGCTGATTGCCATAAAACTGTATTGCATCATCAATATAATGCATTTGGGGCTATAGATCACGTTCTGGAGAAAGCTGCAGAAAGAGATGAAAACATACTTATACATTAGACCATACTTTACTATGAATATGTGAATGAAAAAGTTTAACGTTGCTACACAATGAACAATACATATAGGACTTTGAATGGGCCCTAATAATGGCAATGTAGCAATAGCATTTAAAAAGTTATAGCCATGCAAAGAAGGGGTACTTCTCCATAGACAAATAGAGCCGGCAACCTATGGTATATCATGAATTTAACCCATGGCAACCAAAGTGTTAATCATAAGTAGTAACTTTATTATAATAATAAGAAGAAGAATGGGTCGGGGGGGTAACCGCCAGGCGCTACCACCCCTGCCCGCTACACGACGGCGCACGACCAGAGTGGAGACTTTGAATGTTTATTATTGTTTCACTTTCAATAACGAATGCGTGCTTGCCGAATCCCAAACAATATTCATGCTGCAAAGTCATCCTCTAAAGATAGACATTTAGACTAGAGGCAGGCTATATGCTACAAAGAGTAGACTACTAAAAAAAAAAAAAGCACTGCGGCGGTAGGAAATATTTCGTAAATTTGTGCGGTAAGGAAAACATCAATACCGCGGCAGCTCTATTTGGACTACTGACCCCGCCCGCCCGTTGAAGTGCAATGCCCAACAACGTCGGAGACGGGATCGCTGTGGATAACTGCAATGGCAATGAGATTATTGGATTATTTTTTTTGCATTACATCAGAGACCAGGTAAGGACACTATATATGAAAGCTTGCGTTGATCTGATATTTATTTCTACCGTGATTGAAGCTATCTGTGTTTTATGTGTATGGCTGTTTGCTGTTGGGTTGCAGGAGGGGAGGGGGGGAGCGCCGCGCTCCAGGGCACATTTCATGTATTCACGAGGAAGGATAATAATGATGATCTAGCATTGATTTCAGGAAGATCCGATAATCAGGCGAAAAATGACAGTGTTTATTGAATTACACAAAAACGCAGAATGGGCACAACTCGGCATGCTCTGAGCAAAGAAAGGAACTGAGATATGAATTGAGTAATGCTTGCCTTGCTATGGTCCGGTAAATACGCTGATGTTGTTGAACGTGTAACTATACGGATGGGAGCCGAATCCCGGATCCGAGTTTTCTGATGAATACCCTAAAACATGGAGGTCGCGAACGCAATTTATACGCATGGAAGTATTGATTACGCCATAACGAATCATTAAAAAAATATACCGTTAACTGGAATATGTTGTGTGTGTGCCTTTACACATATGTTGGATTATGTAATTGGTTTGTCATTAAAAACCAATAATAATCGCTGACCAGAGCTCTCTCAGATTCAAAGTTTTAATTGCAGCCTGGAACATGCATGTTTCGGAACCAATGTGTAACTAGACAGTTACAATATAACATTTATATTAATTAACCCAGTTAATGCCTTAAGAGTAAGAGTCTGGTGGTCAATGTCACCTCGGATTGCTACGGAAATGTTGTGTCTTACTAATAACTAATTCCTTGGTCAATAGAAGTCTCTGTGATACTTTCTGAATATGATTTGGGAACATAAAATGGGCAGGGTTATAATAGAAGAAAGACAGTGTAAACAATATAATTAACTCTGAATATAATGAGGAAAAATAAACAGGATACACAACAAGGTGCATGAGATGAGGTTATATGTAGAACATGGTACAGTTACAGTAAGTGGGGAGTGCGTCATGGTACAGTTACAGTAAGTGGGGAGTGTAAACACTAAACGGTGATCTAAACAGTTTCTGACAGCTGGGCTGTGTTGAACTTGTCACGTGAAATAACGTTATGTGAATAAACCGCGAAATAACATAACGTGTTATAATATAATGTTATATAACGTTACAATGTACAGTTTCTGACAGCTGGCTGTGTTGTGAAATGTGCATAACGTTATACGCAAATCTGGTAGTACATTTCTTTTTATCTTCTTGATATGATAACATTACATCCGCCTTTTACCGCGTGACGAGCTAAACCAATCAGAGGGGCTTCGCTCAACCAATCAGAGAGGGGTCTGCAGAAATGGAGCACAACCAATCGGAGAGGGGTCTGCAGAAATGGAGCTACGAAAAGTAGAGACGCGGCAAGGAAGGGATCACTTCCCGGAAGGGGCGTGGCACTCAATGTGTTAAATGTCATATATTCACAACAATGGATCGCTGCAAAAGATTGCACCTCTCACACATACACATGCAGCCTGCAGTGACGGGTGCAAAAAAAACAACACACACACATGTGCGCGCATACACAACTGCGGATCGTTTTGGACACCCCCGCTCTGCAAACTGAGACGGAGAGCACGGCAGAATCTTATGAGCGTGGAGTACAAGCTCTGTGTCCATCACGCTGCGTTCCTTCACTCTTAAGATTTAGGCAATAGGTTGTTCTGCCTTAACACAGCGCAAAGCACATCAAATAACTGAGCAGCCAAGAAATATAAGTTTGTATATAAATAAAAACTTTGTTGTGTGTTTCTCCTGTCCAGATGCTGCAGAACCCCTCAGAGTTTGCCTTGTCTGTGAAGTCCCTGTTGGAAAGCCAGAAGCAGTCTCTGGAGTCGGGCTCCATCGCCAGCGGAGAGCACCTCTGCTTCATGGGTAGCGGGAGAGAGGAGGAAGACATGTACATGAACATGGTGTTGGCCCACTTCCTGCAGGTCAGAACAGTGGACATCTACATCTAATTGAAAGGAGATGATGATGTATCCCAGAGGATGGTCGATGAGGCCAGACACAGGAAATCTTAACATTCAAATGTAAAATCAACATCCATAATGGATATCAGCTAGCTAGTAGACAAACACTGAAACCAGTTTCCTGCTATTCAGTTAATTTTAGTGGTTCAAAAACATCCACAGCAACGTGCTAGTACAGGTTAAGCCTGTGTTAATCTTCCATAACATGTACATGTCAAAATACTTCCCAAAGGTCAGTGAATACCACGACCGCAACACCAGAGGGAGTTCCACAAATCATGTTCAACCCAGATTCGGCACAAATAAGGGTCTAAACACGTTTCGCAATTATGCCACATCAATGTGGAATGCCCTACCCACAGCCGTAAAAAAATTTGAATCCCTACCCATCTTCAAAACCGCTCTCAAAGAGCACCTACGGGAGGCTGCAATTCGTAACTGGCCCCCGTAAATGTCCAAACCCACCCACCCACCCCCTCCTAATGTACAGTTTCCTCCCCCTCGTATGTATAAATATAATCTGTTAGGATCTTTGTTTAACAGTACTGTATATTTGCATATCTTGTATTTCACAAATGTAACAGTACTGTCATAAATAAATGTCATGATGTATATCTGTATGGCCCCTGTAAATGTACAAAGCCCGCATCCCACCCACCCACCCCCTCCTAATGTACAGTTTCCTCCCCCTCGTATGTATATATTTTCTGTTAGAATAACAGTACACTTATCTTGTATGTCACAAATGTAACAGTACTGTATACCTGTCATGTATGTCAGAAATTTCAAGATATATATCGGTATGTTGTAGGGGTGTAACGGTACGTGTATTCATCCCACGAATTTACGGTACGGCCGTCACGGTGCGGTACGCTCAGCCATACGGAGAATACGCCCCACAGCGTAAACGCCGCGTGTCGCCAACACACACGCCGCGCATCGCCAACACACTCATGCCACGCATCGCCAACACACACGCCGCGTGTCGCCAACACACACCGCCAACACACGCCGCGCGTCGCCAACAAACAACAACATTCTCCCCCGCCGGACTCACGCTGATCATCATTTCGGACTGATCATCTGAGCTCCTCTCCACTCCAGTTTAACTGCTATTGCGTTTAAATCCAAATAATCCTCTGCCATTCTGTCATCATCAGTTCTCTAGTATTCAGTCTCGTGCAGTTAAATCCTCTCTAGAAGTGAAAGTGAAACTTACCAAGCCTATAAGTTGTTAAAGGGGCACTAGGCAATTCATTTACTCTGGATGCCTGAACACAGAATGACACCAGTATCACTGACTACCACGGCAAGTCTATAGAAAATTATTCTATTTAATAATAATAATTATCATAATTATCATAAATATAATATATAAATTAAATAAAAAAATGTTCAATTAAAATAACAATTTATATTAACCCTTTCTCCGCCGATGACGTGTTAAGACTTCATTCCTCGCCATGCGTAATCTGCCAATGACGTTTTACAGCGTCTTTGAGATCAATATTTCAAATTTCTCATGGTATTCATATTTCACCCACGGATCCTTGACTGGTGCTGTAGGACTCCGCTCAACTCTCCAACGCTTCAATACCGCCACCTGGTGGCCGATCGGCGAGTTGCAACCGGATGTTGATAATTGTGACGCCGGTGTGTCTCCCTATTCCCTCCGGCCACTCGCTATCGCTCGCGGGACTCCATCTTGACACACTGGATAATCGATCCGTTGCCATAACTCAATAAACAACATTATTTGGACGTATATAGTATTATACAACCTGGAAATGGATCGCATAGATCAACATCCCATAATAGCGATCTTTTTGCTCCACGCTCATCACCCAACGGTAAGAGGAGACTGGGGTGAGTTTCAGCATTTTTGATTATTATATTCCATACAAACTGTTCTGATCTATATATCACCCATACTACATGAATGATTTAACGTCGGCCACGGACTTATAAACGACCCCCCCTCCGGTCAACCGCGCATGATGAGTCATAACGTCTGGGACCTTGTACAGTTGAATTTTTTTATCTGCCGTCAATTGGTATCAAACTGCATTTGATGATCTAATATAGCATTTATGGCTATAACTCACGTTCTATGAAATACTGCAGAAAACGATAAAAACATATTTATACTCTAGACCGTATTTTTGTATGAATGTGTGAATGAAAAAGTAAAACGTTCCTACATCCTGAACGATAGCTAATCGATGTTGAATGGGCCATAGTAATGTCAATTTAGCAATACAATTAAAAAAGTTATAGCCCTGCAAAGTAGGTGAACATCTCCATAGACAAATAGAGCTGGCAGACTGGCTACAAGGATGGATATAAGCATGGCAGAGAAAGGGTTAATAATAATTATAAATATTTCTTTTCTGTTGTACCGAACAGTGACCCCAATACCGAGGTACGTACCGAACCGTGGCTTCTGTGTACCGTTACACCCCTAGTATGTTGCGTATGCCATTATTAATTGAAAATGGGGGACCCTGATGTAAACGAGACGAAAGTCTTTCTCTGGTCTGCATCCCCTTAACACTTTGAGAGCCAGTCCGTGTTTTCCTTTTTACCCCCTTGAATGCCCAAACCCACTCCAATGTTAACTTAATATCGCCTAATCTATGTTTTAAATTATGGCTATGTGTCTAATCTGCCCGTCGCTTATCAAAGACTCATTTTCCAGTCAACATTGTCATGGCAGATTGTTTTTTTATCGCTTCATTTCCGTTTGATAGCATTTTGAAAATCACTCGTTTTTGTGGAAAAAAACAACCCATTCTATGATAATCGCCTGAATATTCTAGAACGTTGTCATTTGTCGGCCTATTTATGAATCGTTTTCAAATAAACGCTAGATGATCGATAGTATATGTGTGCGCTCGTGCCGCGCGCTGATAATCGCTGCTCTTATTTCCTGATGGCTTTTACAGTCAAAACAGCTATATCACATATAGGGGAAACGCTTATATATCCGTGAAAACGAGTCTGATTATCCTAAGACTGATAACATAGATTCCTTACCTGAGATCAGATGGTATCCAAATGGTTTATTCCAATTTCCGATCGCCATTCGAAAAAATCGCTCATTTGATTGATCCATCGTGTATACAGTAAAACACATATTCGCCGCGGCACCAAGGCTCCAGAATGAACTCTGGTAGACCCCGGTTACATCAGTGAGAAGTAAAATGTGGAGTCAGAAATCCTTTCTCCCATTCACTTTCATTGAGTCCAATCCAAAAGGGTGATTTACCATCTGGGAGACGATGGTCGACGCTTTTTTCACATCTGAGCGCCTGGGGTGACTGGATCTCCAACGGTAGGCTCGCTTGATGCAATATGATTTCAGATCGCTAATAAAAAAAAACACGAGTATTCTCGTGATGGGTAAACCCGAGAAATCCCGGGCGTGGCATCCAAAGTGTTAAAGGGGACATGCATTATAAATGTCTTTTTTCAGTGTTTAGCATTGTATTATAGTAATAGGAGTTAGTATCAATGTGTCTGTGTCTCTAAATACCATATTGGCGGATTGCCGTCATTCAGGTCATTAATTTCCTGCTCCATTTAAATCGGGTCGTTCTGATTTGACTCGCATCGTGACGTCACGTGGCGAGGATGGAGCAGATAGTGATCCGATTGGCTCTGTGGTTGTAGCGCACCAAACAGGGTTTGACAGAGCGAGAGAGAGGGAGAAACGGATACACCCTCGCGACAGAGCACACATACACACACGCGCGTCGCGCTGTCGTCTCTCTGTCTCTCTCTCTCTCCCCCTCTCTATCTCTCTCTCGATTCGGGAGCATAACTAACGCCCCATCTATCTATGGCTGTAGCGCACAGTGGAAGACTTCCTCAAACGGGAGAGGGAGAGAGAGAAGGAGAAGGGGACACACGCACACGCAGCTTTGTTTACACAGTGCTCTGTGTCTCTGTCTGTCTCTCTCTGTCTCTGTCTCTCTGTCTGTCTCTCTGTCTGTCTCTCTGTCTGTCTCTCTCTCTGTCTCTCTCTCTGTCTGTCTGTCTCTCTGTCTGTCTCTCTCTCTCTCTGTCTCTCTCTCTCTGTCACTCAAAGTACTCCATTAGAAATATAAAACAATGATTTTTTTTTTTTAAATAAACCTTACAGAAGTCTGTTGAGGATCTCAAGGGAGGGAGAACAATTGCAAAAAGAGTGTTCTCTCGTCTGGCCAACCGCATTGTCAGGACCCATGAGGACATGTCTGAAGGGGAGCTCAAGGACACTTTCAATGAACTCTCAGCAGGAGCAAACAATCTTCGAAATCAATGACGATTTGACGTCCGCATTCATTACAGAATTGAAGGGAAAGTCTGGGCTGTCGGAGCAGCAAAAAGCTGACCTAGATAAGACTGCAAATGAATGCGAGTCAAAACTGATGGAGGTCGGAAATCTGATTAAGAAGACACTGGGCCAACTTTGGGGACACTGAAATGTCCACAGTGCTACAGGCAGCAGAGAATGGGTGTGAACACGCTGAGAACATAAAACCTGACTGCAAACAGGAGGCATACGACTTCACACTCAAGCACCTAGAGGGACTGGTAAAGACAGCAGAAGAGGCCTATGTTCAGTGGAAGCGATGGATCCCTTCAGATGGGCAGCTTCATTTTCAGAATCGCCTAAGGCATCTCAAACTCCACGTTCCCAGATTGGTTGCCAAAATGGCCGACATCATACAGGCCAGTGCAATAGAGGCAGAGAGGATGCCGGCACCATCACCACACACACCCAATGCCAGCCATCAGGTTGAAGCCAACAGCCCTTCCCAGGTTCACTGGAAGTAAACGAGACTTCTATAGGTGGAGGAAGGATTGGGAAGCACTCCAGAGGCAGGGTGAGCCAGGAGGTGAAAAAGGTCCAGTTACTCGACAGTCTAGATGACAAGATCATGAGGGACCTCCGCCTCAGCACCTACAACACCGCACCTACAACACCGCAGATGATATCTTCCGTGTCCTAGGAAACCGCTATGGCAACCAAACGGCAATTGCCATTGAAATAGTGGAGGAGTTACAGAGAATACCAGCTGTCAGAAGTCATCGGCCACGGAAAATAGTTGAACTTATCCAAGCTGTGGAGAAGGCGCTTCAAGACCTGAGTGACCTTGGCGATACAGGTGCTATCAAGAATCCACTGGTAACAAAATCCATTGAAGGAAAACTCCCAGATTCTCTAATAAAAGAGTGGCTTGTCTATGTCGCTGACGGGAGAAATGCTGTGGCACCAGCCAATCGGTTTGACAGTCTCTTGGCATTCCTCAAAGAGCAAGAGAGCATATATGAGCAGCTCGAGCAGCTGAGGGATGAAGAGCCAAGTAGAAAGGAGACCAGGGCTGAGCCAAGGTTTGCAAGAACAAGATCTACCAAGTCAGACAACGACCAAGGGTGCGTAGTCTGTGGAGATGGAAAGCACAAGAGGAAGCTATACTTTTGCAACCAGTTTCGAGCGCTCAAGTTGGCAGATAAAAATAATGCAGTAAGAAAGCTGGGAGCATGCAAGAGGTGTCTCGAGGTTCATGATAACGGTTCATACTGCAAGCCTGGCTTCCTGTGTTCAAACCACATCTGCAAGGAGGAGCACACTCCTGAGTATCATTACTGTCTGTCCTAATGCTGAGAGAAGGAGGAGCAGTGCAGGTCAGAGGAGCACGGTTTGTTCAGACGAAGGGAAAAGCAGGAAGACGTATACAGACAAGCAAGAGGAGTTCTTCAACAAGCTGTCACCAGAACTGGCCAAGCCGTGTCGAGATGCCTTTTCAAACATGGTAACAAAGGCTTTCAGCACTGCCAATGAGCAGCCAGGCCTTCTAGTCAAGAGTGGATTACAAGAGCATCCAGTGATGATGATGCTTCTTGAGGTCACTGCAAATGCTGGACAGAAAATTGGAACATTAATTGATCTAGCTTCAGACACCAATTATATAACCCACAAGGCTGCAAGCAAACTGAATCTCAGAAGTGAAGAGATCACCCTCATCGCCCATGGAGTCGGGGGGATGAGAGTTCAAGTGGAGACAAAGCGGTACCTTCTCAAGATCACTCCAAAAGGCACTCGGAGAGCACACCAATTGGTTTGTTATGGATTAGACAGCATTGCAGATGTCCACAAAAGTGTGACCCCCAAGAGACTGCAGAAACTCTTTCCAGACATATCCCTGGAAGAACTCAAAAGACCCAGAGACATAGATCTTCTCATCAGCCACAGGGAAGGTCGACTAGCACCTCAGAGGATCAGAGTTGTCGGAGACCTCGTGCTGTGGGATGGACCACTGGGAAAGACGATCGGAGGAACTCACCCCGATCTCTTTGAGGAGCTCACCATGTCAGCCCACATGTCCAAAACACACTTTGCGAGGTCAATGAGAGCGGCCGCTGTAAAGTATGAGGAGCTCACCGGCAAGGTCTCGGAGCAACTCCCACCAACCAAATGGGACATCCAGGAGTCAAGGACTTCAACCACAAATCTTGAGGAACGTCATGTACTCCATGATAGCTACATTGATAACATTCTCACATCCCACAACAACCATGACCAGCTGGAGACCATCACAGCGAATGTGGAGCGGATCCTGAAAGCTGGAGGTTTCAAGCTCAAACCTTGGGTCTTCTCTAGGCAAAGTGGGAGGAACTGGAGACCATCACAGCGAAGGTGGAGCGGATCCTGAAAGCTGGAGGTTTCAAGCTCAAACATTGGGTCTTCTCTAGGCAAAGTGGGAGGAACGAGTGCAACGACAAGTTGGAGAAAACCAGTGTCTTGCCAAACCAAATGCGCAGTGACGACAACAAGGCACTTGGCCTGGGTTACATAGTAGAGGAAGACAAGCTACATGTCATGTCTGCAATCAATTTCTCGAAGAGAAAGCAAAAGGTGCGACTTGGCCAAGACCTCCTGCAAAAGCAAATCAGAACCCAGACACCAAACCCCCTCACACGCAGAGAACGAGGAAGCTATGGCTATCAAAAACTCTTTGCCAATAGGATCGAGAAGATCCAAAGCAATACAAGCACCCAGGAATGGTGGTGGATTCCTGGTCCGCAAAACATTACTGATGTAATCACCAGAAGAGCCGGCCCCCAAGACCTAGTTGAAGTGCCAAAATGGGCCAAAGTTCTTGAGTTTGCCAGAGAATGATTGGCCAATCAGATCAGCCAAAGAGCTAGCAGCCACTGCCAGGGAAAGCATCAACGAGCTGCTAAGGAAGGCATTTGTTGCTGTGCTGACCAGGGCCAAGGCAAAGGAGCAAGAACAAACAAAATCAGAACCAAGTCCAAGCAGAAAAAAGGAGACCAACCCGACTGGTCAAAACTGTCTCATGGACCTGGAGGGCAGCGAAAAAGTTCATTGGACAAAGTCCCAAGGGCCGTGGACAGCCCAAAGTGGGAGGCTGTCTCACCAGCAGGAGTCATCTCGGGAAGAGAATGAGAGGATGCCTTAAGAGACATTTTCCTTGCTGTGCAAGAGGGGACAACCTTCCCAAGCACCACTACAGAAAGGCTAGTAGTCTACAAGGACCAAGAATCTGGGCTGTTGGATTGTGGTGGCCGAGTGCAGACCTTCGAAGAAGACCAAATTGTTGTCCCCATCCTACCTTATGACGCCTGGGTATCCACACTGTTAGCGCGGGAGGCTCACAATGAGAGTCACGATGGAGTGGTCGGGACCTTGCTCAGAATGAGAAGGAAGGCGTGCGTCATAAAGGGGAGGAGAATCGCACAGAAAGTTGTCAATGGCTGCATGGTGTGCAAGAAGGCAAGAGCAAAGAAATGTTAACAAGTGATGGGCAACTTGTCACCAGAACGGACCGCACCTGCTGCACTTCGAGTTCACAGCAGTAGACCTCTTCGGACCCTACCAAGTGAAAGATTATGTCAAGAAAAGAGTGGCACTAAAAGTCTGGAGAGTGGTCTTTTGCTGCATGGCTAGCAGGGCCATCTACACAGAAGTAGTGAACACCTTATCAACTGAAGGTTTCCTGATGGCCTATCAAAGGTTCACAGCCATCAGAGGGCATCCAAGGAAGATCTGGTCAGATCCAGGCACCAACTTCATCGGAGCAAGACCAGTCTTGGAAGAACTGAACAGATTCTTGGAGGCCAGAACACGGCAGCTTTGGAGGAGACAGCGGCCCAAAATGGAACGGAGTGGACGTGGAGAATCCATCCAGCTGATTCTCCACACAGGAACGGTGCAGCAGAAGCCGCTGTACATGTGGTGAAGAGAGCACTCCAGAATCTTGGGAAGGAGTCTGGGCTCAGTTACACCGAGTTCCAGACAATTCTTTGCATCGCAGCCAATTTCACAAATGAGCCCCCAATTGATGCTAGGGTACAGAGCCGGGAAGACTGTATTGAGTGTCACGCCCAACACTCTCCTGCTCGGTCGAGCATCCCAAAGTGGGGATTTCAAAACCTTTGACTTTTCCTGCTACCCCTACAAACGACTCAGAACAATGCAGTCTGAGGTGACCAAATTCTGGAAGTGCTGGAGCCAACTCGCTGGTCCCAATTTGGTTGTGAGGAGCAAGTGGCACACCACACAGAGGAATGTCGCAGAAGGAGACATTGTCTGGTTGGCCAACCAAAATGCGCTGAGAGGCCAATTTAAGCTTGGCAGAGTCGTCGGAACCAACCCAGACAGCAAAGGCATCGTAAGGGACGTCTACGTCAGGGTTTTCCCAAGCTACCATGTTCCCCTGACGAAAGCTCTAAAAAAATAAAACAAGCCACCAGACCCCTACTGGCAAGAGAGATAAGTCCCAGGCCACTATCCTCCACAGGGACGTCCGGCGGCTGGTTGTCTTGCTACCTGCTGAAGAACGAGGTCAAATCAAATAGTCGCTGTGACATCTCAACTTCAAGAACCACCAGTTTGCCTTTGGAGCTGGCGATCTCCCCAATGGTCCATGGAGAGATCGAGTGGGAGGTGTCAAGTCAAACTAGATCTCCCAACCTCCTGAACCCACACATGACCCAGTCATGGCAACCACCCCCCCCCCATCCCTCTCTCACCCACACACACACACACAAGCACTAACACACTGTCAGGGCAAAACTGCTCTCACACGGGCTGATTGGTAACCAATTAACTCACTGACTGCCACCCCAATTAACTCACTGACTGCCACCCCAATCAGGACTCAAATCAGCAGCTGGCAGTACTGCTCTTAGCAGACCAGTTTGTAGACGTTCAACATTGGACTGTGCATGTGCTCTGCTCATTACCCACATAGGCAGCCGGTAAGGATATTTGATTGTGTGTATATATGGGGATGGGGATGTATAGTTTAAGTGTTAAGTTGGGAATATGTTTATGTATGGTTTAACTTAAGTGTTTAGTTGGGAATGTATTTATGTATGGTTAAGTGTTTACTTTAAAGTATGTTGCATTACTAGCCCATATTTAAAGTAGTCACAAGAGAGTAATCATCTTTGTACATTGCATAGGTTTTAGAGTGGTATGATGCATAATTGGTAGAGTAACTTTAAACTTCCAATGTGTATTTTATTTCCTGTGTTTTGTTCTAAAGGTTTTTTACCTAGAAAAGCTACTGGCTAAACTGCTAATTGCCAAATGCAAATAGTAGACTATTGCTAACCATACAAAGACCACCTACTGGCTAAAAATGGCTGAAGTAGGAAGGAATGAAAAAAACCTTTGAATATCAATAAATGGAGAAAGGTCATTCTCGGTCTGGTTCTTGAGTGAAATCCAGTTAACCCTTCGGGTGAGCAAGCAAACATCCTACCAAGTTGGGGATAGAGCACAAGGTCAATATAAAAAAAAACACGTACAACTTGACAGTACCCATTCTTTCAATCGATCAACAACCAGACCAGTTCCAGCTTTGCAACTTGGCCAATAAGTGATGACTAGGGGGCTGGGTGGTGGCTGGAAAGAGGAAGAAGTAGTAATCTCACCAGGCTGTGATTTACTTCCCATTACACAACAGTTATGTCAAGTCAGCAGTTATTGCTACAACAATGATAATTGTGACATTTCTTTTTACATATTTGTTTATAAATCATTACCAATTGACACTGTGTCACTCCATCCTCCTCCAAAGGCTGCACCAACTGGGTGTTGAGGGCACAGCACTTGACTGGTTTTCCTCCTACCTCACAGACGGACACCAATTCATCTCCCTCTCCGGCCACACCTCTTCCCCCTCCCCAGTCACACAGGGGGTCCCCCAAGGCTCAGTCCTCTGCCCCCTGCTCTTCATCTGCTACATTCTCCCCCTTGGTCACATCATCCGTAAATACCACCTCAACTTCCACTGCTATGCTGATGACACCCAAATCTACATCAGTACACAATCCCCCCCACAGCCCACCCCTCTGTCACATTGAATCCTGCATTGCTCAACTCCAAACCTGGATGACTCACAACTTTTTCAAATTAAACAGCGACAAAACTGAACTCTTCACTATCGGCACAAAAACCACCCTCAGCAGATCCGGACCCATCACACTCACCATCAATGACTCCACCATCACCCCATCCCCCCTAGTCCGAAACCTTGGTGTCCTCCTTGACCCCACCCTCTCATTTGATTCAAATCTCGCCTCAAAACCCACCTGTTCTCCGTAGCATTCAACCCCCCCACCCATAACCCCCCTCCAACCCCATTTGATGTCTGTTCCTGTCGCTTTGTCTTTTTTGTGTCTCATGCTGCTTTCCCCTGTTTCCCCCATGGTCTCATGTTCCTTTTTCTGTTTTTGTTTTTACTATGTTCCTATAACTACTGTCGGCGACTTCGGGTCATTGAGAAGCGCTATATAAATAAAATGAATTATTATTACCGTATTATTAATTGCATTCATGTATCCCATGTTACCCATTCGCTAAGTGAAATTCTTCCGTTTACAGAAAAACAAAGAATTTGTCAGCATCGCAAAAGGTGGTTTCATGGGTGAGTAGGTTACGAGTATAGATCAAGACCGCAATATTTACGAGTACTGATCTAGGATCATTGCTTGGGTCACATGACCATACACACCTCACTATGACATGTAAGTTAATCTATTCTCAGATCAGCTCTTCCCTGTTTAACACGCTTCATAAATACAGTGCTCAATGACAATGACACTATGTAACAACCCATCATCCACACTCACTGCACACATCCACATGTACACACTCACTTTAAACAAACACTCACCTTATCACTCACTTTACTCACTTTAGATACTTTAACACACTTTATATTTATCTATTATTAAAGAGATTTGCACTACATTCATAGTACCTCATTTGCACCGTACCCTAAGTTTTGTACCTCATTTCATTTCTGCATTGTACCGCACTGTTACTCATTTTACTCTGTATTGTATATATGTATATATTTACTTTCCTTTACATTCCTTTACTTTTTACTTCTTAAAGGGGAACTATCTTATAACTGGCCTTTTTCAGTGTTTAGCATTGTTTCATAGCTATGTGGACTTATATTAATATGATCTATGTCTCTAATTTTCATATTGGCACATTCTTCCAATTCTCCTCTCACAATATTCACCCTCACTGAACAGTCATCTGAAAATGTGCTGATCTGTGATGTCAGATGTCTCAGCTGCATAATAATGTGGCTGTGTAGCATCAGGCCCCACCTGGTTTAGGTGCCCAGGCTCAAAACGGCTTAAAGGAAAACTCCAACATTTTGGGAAATTCGCTTATTTAACATCTTCCCTGGAGTTAGACAAGAAGATACATACCTTTTTTGTCTCTGTGCGTGCATTTAGCTTTGGGAACAGTCGCTCCGTTAGCGTAGCTTAGCTTCATCACTGGAAGTGGGGGAGATCCGGAGCTTCATCACTGGAAGTGGGAGAGATCCGGAGCCTGACGTTCCCTTACACTGTATACAGTGTCACGAAATACACTCCAAATACAACTCCAAAACGTTCATGTAAACATGTTGTGACCTGTGTATTCACCACGTGGAGAAATAAAAAATAATTGAATTAGACTATTACGTTTTATAAGCAAATATACTCTGAACTATTTTTTGCCTAACCACTCCTCTGGGCGCAGTGATTTCAGTGCTACCTGCTAACGTCGAGGGGGCGGGCACTGAGACTGCCGGTGTCTGGCCAGTGTTTACATTTTCATTTCATTCAAAGCATCCGAACCGATTGAATTGAAGCTATCGCTACCTGCTCGCTCTGATATCTCAACTTTATAATCATGGTACATTACTGTTTTGTAAATGGTTGTGATAATCTACAAGGTAGGCCAGGTGATCCCTTTTCTTTTCATAGAATTCCAAAGATCCGGAAAGGATGAAGACATGGCTACTTGCTCTGAACATGGATCTCAACACACACATAAGTCAGCTTTATTGTCGCCTCTCGTAATGGACAAGACATACAGAGAAATTAAATTGCGCTTCCCCCTTCCCACAGTGTATATAGACTATATACATGTAGACAGTAGCTAAATAATTAATATCAGTGAATGTAAATATAGAGGTAAACTAGTTTGTTAGTTTGCCCCATGCATCATGATGATTGTAATAGTCACTTACTCAATAGACAACTCTCCGTTATGTCCACTTTGCACCGGGCATTTTTTCCAATTTATTTTCGGAACATGGAAAAAAGTTGCAACCACTTCTGGATGGGTTAGCGCTGAGAAATGTTCCTTGCTCGTTACACAGTCTCGTTGTGCACTGTCCTCTTCATCCGATATATGAAGCCTTCCGATCATTGATGGCAGCACAGAGTCCCATTCATTACAGCAGAAGCACTCTATTTCTGTCGGCATAGGTTGGCATAATCCACATTTGCACCACCAATCCGTGTCGGTTCTGACTCTCCCCTCGGCCCCAAGCTGTTCTGCTTCATCCTCTCATCTCGCCCGGTCAGCTTCCAAAACACGTACTTCTTCCTCTGTGTATTCGGGTTCAAAAAGGTAAGCTTCTGGATCTTTGTTTGTCCCGAAGTATTCATCATCCTCTGAGGATTCTTCTCTTTCAAAGTCGGACATGATTAGCAGCAGTCAAGTAAGTATGTCGCTAAGCTACTAGTCACATTGGTAAACACTGGCCGACCGCCCCTCTCGACGTTAGCAGGTAGCACTGAAATCACTGCGCCCAGAGGAGTGGTTAGGCAAAAAATAGTTCTGAGTATATTTGCTTATAAAACGTAATTGTCTAATTCAATTATTTTTTATTTCTCCACTTGGTGAATACACGGGTCACAACATGTTTACATGAACGTTTTGGAGTTGTATTTGGAGTGTATTTCGTGACTGTATACAGTGTAAGGAAACGTCAGTCTCCGGATCTCCCCCACTTCCAGTGATGAAGCTCCGGATCTCCCCCACTTCCAGTGATGAAGCTAAGCTACGCTAACGGAGCGACTGTTCCCAAAGCTAAATGCACGCACAGAGACAAAAAAGGTATGTATCTTCTTGTCTAACTCCAGGGAAGATGTTAAATAAGCTAATTTCCCAAAATGTTGGAGTTTTCCTTTAAGATCTTGAGGTAGAAAAATGCTGTTTTTGAGTACTTCATTAGAAATACAAAACGATGAATAAAAAATAAAAAAAATTACAGAGGTGTTCCATAGACTCACAGGAATTGTGTAAAAGTGCCCAAATAGTGAAATAAATGGTAAAATAGTTCCCCTTTAATATATATATATTTTTTTTAACTTACTTTATTTTACTGTATTGAAGCACACTCTCAGGGGCTCATACAGAAACAAGCATTTCATCATAAAGTATTCTGTATTTTATTATGACAAATAATAAATAAACTTGAACTTGAAACTACAGGCCCTGCCCACAAATGTAGTTATTGAATTCGATGAGAACTCCCGAGCTAATGTGATGCCATGTTGTGATCTCAGCTCTCCAGCAGCACCTGGTGGACATGAACGTGGAGGGGCCTGACTCCTCGTATGTCCACTGGATCGTCAGCACGTCAGGATCCCACAGCAGCCTCAGCTCAGCCGATGTGAGTGACCGGTGGTGACTCCCAGCCAGGCTGTAAAGAGAATGGAGAACATGGGAGTAGAATCAAGGAAGCTATAAAAGCTGGCGGCTGGGTTGCGCAGCGGACATTGCGCTCGTCACCAACGCAAGAGACACCGGGTTCGACTTCCGGCTGTCGGCGTTGCCTCCAGCTTGGGCCGGCCGTCATACTAACTCAATTGGCAGAGTTAGCTGGTGGAAGTCGATGGGTGGTAATCTGGACGTTGTGGACAGCGACTCCTACAGGTCGGTTGGGGGACGCCTGCACAGCAGAGACGGGGAAATGGCGTTGGTAGTGTGAGCCTCCCACACGTTACACCTCGCCGAATGAGAGTCCGCGCTGGCAGGTGAAAATATGTGACTGGCTGCCTCCACATGTATCGGAGGGGACATGTGATGCAAGGCCTCTATCCTCCCTACAACCAACCAGTGGGGGACATATGCGAGCAACGTTCAAGACAGGGGAGGGAGAATTGGCACGGCTAAATTGGGATGGGAGGAAACAAAATTATAGAAAGAGAAAAAGTGTATATAAAAAAAAGGAAGCTATAAAAGGAAGGGTCATTACGTCACTGTAGCACGTGAACGCAAGTGTGGGAACTTTCAGTTCGGCCAAAATTGAATTAAATTGTATCGCAGTCTCCTTGTTTATGACCTTTAAACGGGTTATTACCTCGTTTGTCGGAATCATCAGCAATTTGTTGCATTGCTAGCTAGCGTTTTGATATATTGGTTGATATTTCCTCAGATAGCTTGTATATTTTTTATTTTGATAGGCTTCAATAGAACTGGCAGCAAAGTCTGACACTAAGCAGAGCATAGAACGCTGGTATTCTGACATAATGACCCTTCCTTCTTTTATAGTTTCCTTGAGTAGAATGTAACACTTAAAAGTCTTAAAGGGAAGGTTCAGGCTCACATTGGCTATACTTCTAGAGATTATAGGCACCATAGGGCCTGACTGACTAAAGTGTCACTGACTCAGCATTGTGAATGAGGACCGTGCACCCAATCGCAAACCCGGCCTATTTTTTTATCTTCCAATCACAACTGTCGCTTTTCTCACAAACGTTTTAGCAGTTGTGATTGGAGGCAGTGTTTAAGACGGGTCCATTACATGGAATTAAGCACGTAATTGCTCCTTCCTCACTCGGTATGACGGACATAGACTTTTACACCAGAGTTTGAATGTTTTGGCAATAGCCTCCTGTTTAGTTGTGAAGTGACTTATAGACTGGCCAGGTCACTGTCAATCAGTCACACACAATCAGTTTGACGCTCTGCCCCTAGTGGCGGCATACAGGCACAGCACAAAGATCAGTTCAATCCATGAAACGATGCTTTGCATCTATGACACTGTGTCTTTGTTTAACAATGCTACTGCAAGTCAATAGGGTTTTAAAATGTTTCTCTCAGAATCACGTATAACTACTCCACAGCAGTAGCAATTAGGGATGTCCCGATCAAATTTTTTTGCTCCCGATCCGATCCCGATCATGTGATTTTGATTATTTACCGTTACCGATCTTTCCCGATCCGATCAAAAAATATATATATATTGTTTTTTTTCATCCCAATTTCTCACATTACATTCACCCTGAATGTTGACGTTATCCGGGTGAAAAGTTAACTTCATTCAAGCCAGGCATTGCAATCCTTGACATAAATCATTTGATGTATAATTAAATCAAAGGAAATGCGTTTGTTTTGGCAAAATTCTTCTGCTCTGTGACAATAAATAAATGAATGATGATATGCAATTTAAAACCAAAACTAAGGCCTCAGTATGATTTTAAGACGTGAACATGGTCATGTTTGTTGAATAAAAAAATAAAGTAAAATTTTTATTTTTTTATTTTTTTATCCCAATCTTCGGAAAATCACGTGATCGGATCGGGACATCCATAGTAGCAATGGTGAGAATAAAGAATGTAACTGTCTGACACCATGTAATTCACTGATATTAGTATGGCTGACAGGGAGACTGCTGCCATTTTTTCTGAAACCAAAACACAAATGCAAAAAACTTGGCAAACGTCCCAGGCAGCGTGTCGAAGAGTCCTTGAGCAAGACACTTAACCCCTAATTGCTCCTGATGGCCAGGTTGGCACCTTGCATGGTTGCCTTCGCCGTCGTGAGTGAATGGGTCAAATGTGAGGAACAAATTGTAAAGCGCTTTGGATAAATGCAGTCTATTTATAATTGTCATGATGTTTCCTTTCTGCAGGGAGAGAGCAGCCCTGGGGACAGCAAAGGGGTCAAGTCTCTGGTCAACAAAATGACGTTTGCCCTCAAGTCCAAGTCGGTGAACGTCAAGGAGAAGATGATTAGCTTCATCGAGAACACATCTACTCCTGTAGACAGGTGAGCTCCTAGCTTAGCCCTGAACTATTTGCTTCTTAATGAAATTGTATAGTCTACAGTTGAGAACATCTTATACCCTAATACCCCGCAGTATAGACCTACGGCCTCTGTATTCATACTTCAACACCCTCTCATTGTCGACTATCTAATCCAAAAATAATATTTATTTTGACTGCTGTAACAACAAATATTAATAATTTGTTAAATGTGTTTCTCTCATCTATAAAAAAAAATTCTTGAAGCTTAACTTAACCATATCCCCTCACCATGCCCTTGTGCCTTATCCCATGCTAGAATATCTTTCACTCTGCCCTGGCCAGAGAAGGTGGTTCCAGATCGGTAAGAGTTCCCTTAGCATTGACCTGTTTCTCACCACCAGCATGCCCACTGGCTTCCCACACAACCACCACTACCAGTCCAGGGGGACTGTGTGCTTCAAACCCCCAGGAACCATGCATATGGAAGCTTAGTCTGGGGCCTAGTAACACGCATGCTTAGTAACACACTATACCAACATCCCTGCTTTTAAACCCCTCACTCCCCGCATTATAAAATTTCGCTAGGGGTGTGACGATATGAAATGGACCTATCTGGAACCCTGCCGCCTTTTCTTGATCCTCCAATCACAACTGTTTGCTTTCCTCGAATCAAGAGAAGGGGCGGGGCTTGAGATAGGTCAGTTGTGACAATGGGCATTGTTGTGACATCGGCTCATCCATTTACCTCTTAATCATAGCAGTAAAAGTACCCTCGGAATGTCAGATCAAACAAACTTATTATAAGCGTAGAACATAACATTTTGTTTACAATTTCATAAGAAATAATACATAAAGAAAAGTAAAGTAAGAAATGGAAAGTGTGGTTTCGTCACACCCCTGCATCTCACATCAGGGTAGGATAGATGGAAGATGACTCTGTATCACTGTGTCTTCATGCTTCCACTAACACTCATCACTTCTGTCTTAGCGTCGACAACACCGGACCTAGTTGTTGTCTCTTTTGGATCAGCGTTTGTCTCCTTCTCACTGTAGCTGTTGTCTCCTCTTTCTAGGCTGACTGTATGAGCTGTTTAGGGTGAACCCTCAACCTCACTGCTGACTGCTTGGAGATGCACAAATAGTCTCTTGTTGGTCTCTGTCGCTCATCATTTCATTGTTCTCTAAAGGTGATAGCCAGGGCCATGCATTGCAGTTTCTGTCCACTATCCACACACTTACCAAGCATCTTATATTTGCTTTGCATAGCCCTGGGTATCATACAGTTACTAATAATGCACCTTTGTCCCATTTTAATCTGTTTCTTTCTCTCTTAATGGCATATCCTAACATAGAGTAGCTGGCTATCTTGTACAAGAACATTGACTATATCGTGCTTCTGGCTGGAGAAGCCCAAAGGCATTGGACTGTGTGCCTTAACTGTAGCCATGTGTGTGTGCGCTTGTGTCTGAGAGAGTGAGTTAGTGTGTGGTTGCTGTGGTTACTCTGGTTACTCATCATCGTCTGGTGTGTGATGAAGTGGCTCTTAACTTCCCAAGTGTCTTTCCATCGTTAGGCACGTGAGCAGCAGCGACCGTGTGGGTAAAGCTTACCGGGGAGTCAAGCCTGTTTTCAGTATTGGTGATGAGGAGGAATATGACACAGGTAAATGTTCCTTGGACACCTGATTACTATTACAGGAACTGAGACTTTGGGGAGGTATCCATACGATTATTTTGAGTGAAAGACAGCCCATGATAAATTCATTACTACAAATAATAATAATATTGATCGATTGGAATCTGTCTGTACATACCTGCACATAATCCTTTTGCATATCTGTAGATACTATCTATATCTGTACATATATCCCTTACCTACTCTTACTAGTTACGCTGCTGGCCAGTATGACTACTACCATACTGTCTTTATACCTGTATCACTGTCATATTAATATTACAACTCTGTACATGCATCTCATTAGCACTACACGCAGTAGTACTAATTTATACATTTCATACCAAGTTTAATCACCTGTACATTGTATATTACTATTGCACTTTACTGTTACATTTGCACTCTGGTTGGATGCCAAACTTCTTTTCATTGTACTGTATAAGGACAATGAATTTGAACCTAATCTAATGTGTTGGGGGGAAAAGCCCAAACACTGTCTACTATAGTTATACCATCAGAAGTATAATAGAACAATTGTAATACAATGATATTTTGGTTATACAAGCTAGCCTTTAAAAAAAACGGGTTTACTTCAATAAAAGGCACTTCAAAAACAAAATACTTGTGCCCTGAGGATACCCTGCTATGACATGTCAAAAGGCCTGACTCTGCGGTGAACAAGGTTTTTATTACCAATATCTTATCATATCCCTACAGATGAGATTGACAGCTCGTCCATGTCGGATGACGACAGGAAGGAGATAGTCAACATTCAGACCTGGATTAATAAGCCAGATGTGAAGCATCACATTCCATGCAATGAGGTGAAGGAAACTGGCCACATGTTCCCAAGGTGAGGCAGCAGAGTGTACCATAATATACTGTGACACACATTACAATCTGGATCACCGTGCGATGTCATCACATTTTTTTTTTTTTATCTTTATTTCAAACATGTAAATACAAACAATATAAAATCAAAGCTGATCATTGAACATAACTCAATTTACATGTTCAAAAAGGAGTAGGAAGAAGTATACACTTATTTAATCCTACCCCTTTTCCACTGCTCAAATGAGTGTACTAATTAAAAACATTACAAAATATATATATATATATAATTGGAGGTGGGCATAGATTTTTTTTTTAATCTAGATTAATCTATGCAATCCTGGAGTTAATCTAGATTAAAATGGCTCATTTGAAGTCTGCTGAAGGCATTCAAAATATGTGTTCTACCTAGGGATGGGTATCGTTAGTAGTATCCTACTATTATCGATACTGCTTAACGGTTCGGTACTTTATCGACATTGCTTTATTATTTATAACTTTATAAATAAATATTATTTCTTCAGCAGCAGCAATGTTCTTTTATATAACTTTATAAATAAATAAATATAATAAATAAATATTATTTCTTCAGCAACAGCAGCAACAATGTTTTAAATGTGTCTGAATTATAGACTTTTTATAATAAACAACAAATGTAAACTATATACACTGAATGATTAGTTACCTAAAGCCCTTGGACTCCACTGTAGAGAAGGGGTACAGGCCTTTGACAACAAACTGGGTCACAGCCCTGTGACACCCGTTCCCCCTACCTCTGTCATCCTTCCTAGCTGCTAGGGTGAAGGGACTTGGCTTGGCTGGGACTGGTGGTGGTAGAGGGAGGAGGGGTGGGCTGGGACATGGTGGCTGGCTGCAGCCTCAGCCTGACGAATGGCATTCTATAAAAAGTTGTCATCTTTCAAATATATTTGTAGCTAAACAATTAGCTAAGCAATTATATTTTATTTATTAGCCTAGCTAACTCCGTATTATCTTGGCTTACCTGCAGTGGACGTGGATGGAGATGGAACACTGCGAGCAAAGCAGTCGAAAACGGCGCATTTCTGCAGACTAATGTTATGTTTTGACATGTTTTGACAAATTGCTTGTATTGCCACTCATACTTGCAAATGTTTTATTGCACTTGTGGCAACGTGCGTTGTCGGCATCGACCTTCGTAAAGTGTACCCAGTACGGGTGTAACGGTACGTGTATTCGTCCCGCAAATTTATGGTAGGGCCGTCACGGTGCGGTACGCCACCCATACGGCGAATAAGCCCCACAGCGCACACACACAACTCCCACATGCAGGCACTTGTGAGAACAGCGCGCGTGGCCGGGCACACCGAGTCAGACTTCAGAGCGGCGAAAGTGCACGGAGAAAGGCACATTTACATTGGAACAGCTGCAGGGTCATTACAGTTTTCTTTCGTTTTCTTCTTCGCCCAATAACGTTAACCAAATGAAACCAATGGAAAGAAACACACACACGCGTCGCCGACACACACACACACGCGCCAACAAACACATCAACATTCTCCCCCGCCGGACTCACAGGCACAATAAAAACAGAAGAAAAAAAAAACATACTTTTCCGGACAGATCATCTGAGCTCCACTGTGTTTAAATCCAAATAATCCTCTGCCATTGTTGTAATATGTCATCTGTTCTCTAGTATTCAGTCTCGTCGTGAAGTTATATTCTCTCTAGAATTGAAACTTAGCAAGGATACGTTAAGACTTTCCGTGCCGGAGGTCTGGTGCCCCAGAACCCTGTTGCGTGCCAACGCCCACTTCAATGTTAGAGCTCTCATATTTGCCAACGCATAAACTACATCTTAAATTATGGCTATGTGTATAATATGGCCGTCGCTTAGGCCTGCCACGATAACACATTTTGCTGGGCGATTAATTGCCCCCGAAAATATCGCGATAAGCGATATTATTGCGACCGGTTAGAGAATTTTTTTGAGACATTTATTTCCCAAAACTTTTATTTTGAAGCCCACCGCTCCGTCTTTTCCGGTTTAAGACTTTTATTTTGAAGCCCACCGACCGGACCGGAAGTATTGTTGTGATTATCCTAGCCGACAACTTGTCTCGTCCGGTTGTGTTTTTTTGTTTTAACGTTAGCTACTAACGTTAGATGCAGCTACTACAGGCAATCAACGATGAGGAGGAAGCGTCAAAGCAGTATATAATAGAATAGCTGTGGTGCGTAGGCACTGCAGCACGACTCGAAAACGACCCGTTATAATAAATTAATTCATGTTTAACTTGTCCCCGTCTCCAGTGCTTTGACTAGCCCCACCCGTTCATTGTAAACAATGATGCATGTAATTGTATTAACGTTATTCTGTGTTATTCTAACGTTACACTACAAATAACGCTACTTGGTTAAAAGGAGCAACACTATTGAGAAATGTAGTTAAGCTATTGTGGCGTTGCTACTGCCCCACGGTCACGGAGCTCCCGTGCTGTGCTCTGTAGTAACGCCAGCGGCCAACCCACACGGAGAGAGACTGCAAGGGGCACTGGTTCCGCCTCATTAAAACAAACGCGCAAATAGCAATTAATCGCGCCCGTCAAAATCATTGCATTCATTTTAATTATCGCGGCAATTAATCGATTTATTGCTTATCGCGGCAGGCCTACCGTCGCTTATCAATGACTTGTTTGCAGTCAACATTGTCGAAACAGCTTGTTTTTTAATCTATTCATTTCCGTTTTATACCATTTTTAAAAACGCTCGTTTTATGAAAGTTTCAGAAGATTCTGTGATAAACGCCCTTTACTGTAATACACAAAACACGTTGTAATTTTTGGGCCTATTTATGAATAGTTTTCAAATAAACGCTAGATTATCGATAGTATGTGTACTTATGCACGCTATAGAAGCGGGCTGAAAAATTGATTCTCTTATTTCCTGATCGCACATACACACATAGGGCCCACGTTGATATCTCTGTGAAAAAAGCTCTGATTATCCTAAAACTGGTAAAATAGATTGCTTACCTCAGATCAGATGTTCTCCAAAAAGATTATTCCAATTCCTGATCGCCATTCCAAATATCGATCGCGTTTATTGATCCAACGCTGGGTGGTCGAAACACCGATTCCACACGTCTCGGGTGACTTGCCTGAGAAGTAAAATGAGGAAGCAGGATTTTTTTTTCCCCCATGCGTTTCATTCAATCCATTCCAATGGGGTGCAGTACCACAGGGAGAGACGATAGGGGGCGGTATTTTCCCAATGGAGCTCAGACAGAGTCCCAGTGGTAACGGGAGGCTAGATTGATGAAATATGAATGGAAATCGCTAATAAATAAATCAAAAACGAGATCTCTCGTCTCTCTGGCACTCAACGGTCGGCATGAACAAACAAGATATCTCGTCGTTGGCACTCAAAGTGTTAAAGGGGCAGTAGGCAAGTGGATGCCTGAACACAGAATGACACCAGTATCACTGACTACCACGGCAAGCCTATAGAAAATTATTCTACTTAATAATAATAAATATAATATATAAATCAAAATATAAGGGAATTTATCATCAGCCAATGGACATATCGATCTACCAGATGGCGATCGATAACGGGGAAATGCTCGGGGGGATCCCACCGGCCCACGGTAAGATCTTTTTCACGTAAAGTACATCCCGATCGGGCCTTGTTTTGATAGCCATCCATCCGATCAATGAATGAGGCTAACGCGTTTATTGGTAATCAATAATCAGAACCGACGTCCCCCGCCCCCCCCTCTCATGCATACATGCTTGAGGATCGTGGCGATCATATGCAGTTTGAGTTATTTCTGTAGCATATGTATAACGGAAATGCCATTGGATTTAATGTTATTAGCTATTAGCCCTGTATCTCCCCTTCCAGGAAATATCCTAGCCGAAATCCCGTATAACGCTTATATTCACGGCGCTATAAAATGAGAACGTATTGATGAGAAAAATATTTCTTTAAGCCATTTTGAAGGGACGGTTTATGGTCTCAATTGACAATGAGAATGGACAGATAGCAATACTATAAAGTATAGATTTAGCTCTACAAACAGCCCCACGTCTGTTTACATTTGCCGGTCCTCTAGAGATTTATTAGACTCATCCCAATGGCCCCGAATGTGTTAATAAGTACCCGTATGTGTATTTTGTGTGTGTGGCTCGCTGAGTCGCTTGGCTCGCTTCTCGTGCAGACAGAGAGAGGAGAGGATACCCAACTATGAGAATAGATTAACGGCGTCAATTGTATTATTGCGCGATTATAGTCCGGCGTTAACTTAGCCCGGTAACGGCGTTAACGGCCCAGCTCTAATATATATATATATATATACCGGTATATGCAAAAAAACTAACTTATATATGTAAAACACGAAAGAAATAAAATTTAAATTTAAACACCCGTGAATGTCAAATCCCTTCCTCATCCCTGTACCTCGTGAAAATCATTTCCTTATAATTCAGTTTGAATTGTCTTATGTTTGGACATTGCTTTAGCACCACATTCAGACTGTTCCACAGTTTCACTCCACATATGGAAATGCAGTGTCTTCTCCTAGTAGTGCGTACACTAAGGACTTTTAAATTGAGTTCTCCCCTCAGATTCAGTTCTTTAATGTTTCCTGGAAGTACATTACCTTTTGCTTTATACATTAATTGTGCCGTTTTAAATTCCACAAGATCATTTAACTTTAATTTTTTTTCAGGGGTGACATCAATATTAAAATATAATAAATTACCAGATCATTTAACTTTACTGTTTTTGCAGGGGTGACATCAATATTAAAATATAATAAATAACCAATGTATTGCCCGCCTACCATACAAATTTAAGGACAAAGAGACTATAATATAATGTTATGATTCAGCAGAGTAAAACTGTTTGCTTGCTTTATGCAGCCATTTAACACAAAAGGATGACCCTCATGCATTGCAAATTTGCATCAAATTCAAAACAGTGATGCACAAAATAACTTAACTAAGAAAATGTTAGGAACTTGTTACATTCACCCACACAAGGGCTGAGGACTCACACCCCCCACCCCCCCTTCTTTCTCTCTCACACACACACTCTCCCAGCTATTTCTCTCTTGCCCCTTCCTCATCTCTCACCCCCCCCTTCTCTCTCTCTCGCTCTCGCTCTCTCGCTCTCTCACACACACACTTTGAGTCCGAAACAAGCATAGTATCAATGAGAGTATCAACAATACACCTGAGTGAAGTATATCTTGCGTAAAAAAAATAATAGTGGCGTTTAAGAATTGTGCGTTAATAAAACAGTAACTTTGACAGCCTTAGTTTATATCTAATCCGCCCTGGTGGCTTGTCCTTATGTTTCCCCCCAGTCACTTGTTGATCACAGCCACTCACATGTACTGTCTACGAGAGATTGCGTCTCGGAAAGGCTTCTCCTACATCCAGTCCAGACAAGCGCTCAACTCTGTGGTGAAGATCACCTCTAAAAAGAAGCACCCGGAACTTATTACATTCAAGTTTGGCAACAACAATGCAGCGGGAGTGGAGATATCGGCTGTGGAGAGGTAGGTACTTTGCTCCATATGGAGATATTTATTCATGTCATTTTTCACTTGTCATCCAGGAACCATCCCAAACCACAGTGGTGTTTGTGCCAAACTGAAGAAGAACTGTCCCAAATCGAAAGAATTTAATAATCTATGAATTCAGAATTTTGTTGGTGATTTGTATGCCTCTAAATCTGCCATGTCCATAGTAGAATAAAGGTACCTCTATTTTCCTATTTCTGTTGCCAAAGAAATAGGTCCTCTTACAAAACTACCGTAATTCCTCTAATAGTAACCGGTATTCAATTAAAAACCGGGTCTCTATTAATGACCGGGTGCGCTGTTGAGCTAAGCAATTATAAGCCGGCCTCCTAATACAAGCCGGGTTTCATGTATATTAGAGGAATTACGGTATTTCCCTCAACGGATTTACCATAGGCAATATATTTTGTTATTGTTGTTATATGCTGGCCTGGCTGTGCAGTAAATACCATATAATGGTATGGTGTTAATGTTTACCAAGAGAGTAAGCCTACCTCAGAATGGTATAAAACGAAGTTATTATTATTATACCAGTATTGTGATTGCACTATTTTACTTTATTTGACCACCTGTAATTGCACTGTTTACTACCGTATTTCATACAGTACTTGGTTTCAATAAATTAACCCAGTACATTTTACTGGGTTCAAACTGACACAAAATGTTGATTTATTCATTATGATCTGTTTGAAAATTAGAAATATAGGCCTCTCTCTTATACATGCCTCCTCCTAATACAAGCCTGGTAGCCGCTACAGTTGAAACAAATACAAGCTGGGGTTACTATTAGAGGAATTACCCTGTAAATCCACACCCTAGTGAAGGTGCAGTTCCTTGAGCTGGAAACCTTTTCACTGTTGGTAATAAAAAACAATGTTACAGATTGCACAGTGGTTGCACATGGGGCCATGGGCCATTGTTATTTTATGTTGCCATACGAATCTTAAGTATCGCGACGTGAGCCTTTTCTTTATTGAACTGCTCTCATATGATTTATCTCCAAGCACTAATGGTTCATTTCCCGCCTCTCTCAGATATCTGATACCCAATGCGGGCGACGCCACCAAGGTCATCAAGCAGCAGATCATGAAAGTCCTGGATGCCCTGGAGAGTTCCTAAAGAGGGGGGGGGGTGCGCGGCCCCAAAATCGGCTGGCTGTGACCAACTGTGATAGAAGAGGCTCAGTTGGCCACCAGTTAAACCACTCTGTCTCAATCTGCTCCCCTCCCCAGACAGATCCAACTACAGAGTTGACCGTGACGCCCTGTCTGTCTCTCTGGGGCACAGGGGGGGGGGGTCCACTGACTGAGGACCTGTGGGATTGGCTGTCTGTGTTGAAATACTGAGCTCCTCCAAATCCACCCATTACCCTCACGTATTTAAATACTCTAGGTTATGTTTGAATCAGTTTTTTCTTTATT
The DNA here is from genome assembly GCF_963971535.1 of Notolepis coatsorum. Lineage (NCBI taxonomy): Eukaryota > Metazoa > Chordata > Actinopteri > Aulopiformes > Paralepididae > Notolepis > Notolepis coatsorum. Next base: position 176,231,048 of record NC_140166.1, on the reverse strand, counting down.
TTGGGATGATACTTGTTTGAGGAAATATGGGATTTAATTGCAGTGCAGTTGCTTTGGCAATTTCCTTAAATAACTTATTGGTCTATTGATGGCAAACCATGTTAAATCATTACCTATACACGAGGGGGGGGGGGGTTGATGATGATGATGATGACGACTGACTGACTGGTTGCCAAAATGTTACAGCTTTCCTTTTGACCTTTCCTGTACATCTGTTTTTTTAAGCATTTACAGTCGATGCTAGACGGCACAAGGCAAAGCGTCGCTCCGACACAATGACATGTTTCATATTTAGGAGAACAGTGTTGCTGTCCATCTTTCTGAATTCTGTTCTTCATACAAACAACGTGTGGAGTAACGGGTGCTGTTGAGATGAAGATGCCTTGTTTTGATGTGGAAGGTCTGAGATGCACAACCCAAAGGCAGAGAAACAAGATTCCTACTGGAGGGGAAGAAAAAACTGTTTTAGTGTTTTTCTTTTCACCTTCGGCTCACAGCCTTAAATAGAATTTTTTGAGGATGTTTATGAATATCTAATGTATATATTGTGTAAGCTGCTCTCTTATCAGCCCAGACATTTGAAACATTTAGAAAACACAATATCCAGATAGTTAGTATATACGGTTGCTATTGAACAGGCTTTCAAACCAGCCCCCGAAGCCATTTACAGAGTTCCTGGGGAAATCATTTGATTCTCTTGATTTTATGCATATCCAATTCACCACTTCTGACAATATTGTGTAGCTTTAAAGAGGGAGTGTTCATAGCCCTGTCTGGGTGACATCAGTGTTCCCAGAGGAGGATGAGCACCTCCATTAACCTTCTCAAATCCAGAACATACATGTCCCTAATTGAACTAGTAAAGAATCATAAAAAAAAAAAAATGTATCTCTACTTCATTTAAATCTTGGAGCACATGTTGGTAATTTGAGCCCCCACAGTGTAAAAATGATTCATGTAAATAATTTTAGCATGGATTGCACTAGACATAGTTAATGCAAAGCAGAAGCCCAACTCCCAAAGTTGGGATTAAAACATTTAGTATAAAGGACATTTTTTTTTTTTTTAATACACTTTGATAAGGGCACAACAATCCCTGTTAAGTATGAGTCAAATATTAAGAGCTACGCTAGCTTGTTAACTGGTTAGCTGACCATTGTTGCCTTTGGCCTCATGCCTGTGCCCAGTGATACAGGCACAAGCAGTAGCTATCACAGTACACCACTACCACTTCCTGTCCTGATATTAGTCAGGACTCCCGTTTTCAGATTTAAGCCGACTTTGACAGCCACAATGTCTTTTAATTGTCTTTTGAAAAGCTTATTAAAATAGTCTAACTATAATCTAGAAGCGAGGGGTGCATGTCTGATGATATTAAAACTGTTCAGAGTTATCTCTAAAGATACCTCACCTTCCTTATGACCCCAGGTGTTACTTATGCCATCTAGTTGGGGCTTATGTTTTTCATCTCTTAAATAGTGGGGAAATTAACGTTCTGTATAATGAATTATGGTTGACTACTCTACGATAAACGCATCAAATCTGGCACAGAGGAAACTTTCTTCAATGAAAAGATTTGAGTGTTTTGACCCAGGCATGCATAATATAAGCAGTGATTGGGAGTATTCTGAAGCCTAAATATTATCTGGCCGCTCGGGATATCTAACCAAAGATTTGATAAGAAATCTCTTAAAAGAAGCAGCATTATAATCCATTCTGCCACAGACACTGGTATAAGATGCCCCGATATCAATCTGTTTCTAAAGCTAACGTTCCCTCTGTGCTGTATTATTTTTTTAAGTTTTCATCATACAGTGAATGACTTTGGCTTAACTGCCCTACTAAAGATGGTGCGAGATGAGATCTCATGAGTAAAGCACGGGGCATGTTTTTCATTCAAACCTCACATGAAACAAATGGATCTGGTCATTCCTCTGGCCAGCGGCCTGCAGGGTGTGTACTTCCTGCGTTGTGTTGTCATTTGTTCAGTATTCTCTTCACTGGAATGTCATGGATTGGTTAATGAAATAATCCCAACTGTTGATACATTACTTATTAACATCATTGTTAGAAGGATGCCACAGATTGTCACCACTAGTCAAAACGCTCTTAACGTTTAAGTTGGCAAAGTCTCCTGTATATTTTGCACCTTATTGTACTGTTATTATTTTCTACGTACCTTTTTTTGTTTTTAATAAATGGAAATTATTCAACAAACACTTTTTTTTGCCTAGACTACACATGTTCTCATAATGGTCAAAGCAAAGATGGGATAGAGGAAAAGTTGTAAACCTGGGTTTGGACCTGTGAGCTTAAAAGGGCACTTAACCAAAAAACAATGCTAACTTATTTTGGACATAATCTGATTCAGATTTCACATTCAGAGTTTTATTTGCCACATGGAAGTAATATGAATCATACGGTTTTCATACAAGAACAAATCCAGTTCTACCATGGGCAAAAGGAGCAGGAAGAAGAAGAATCTTATAATTACCTGTCCCCTATCCCTGAACTAAATAAGTAACACTTGATGGTCGGCGTACAACCTAATTTACACAAAATAATAATTCATACAAAGAAACAAACAATTCACGGAATAAACAATATTTTTACAAATATTATTACACCCTTAAGATCGCTATGGAGAGAATTCCAGAATTTTACACCAATAACTGAAGGACACATCTGTTTAAGTGGGGTACGTGTAAACTGATGTTTAAAATTAAATGTCCTACTAAACTCACTTTCTAACTGAAAAAGATTTTGTAACTTTTCTGGCGGTATCTTATTTCTTGCCCTAAACATAAATAACTATCGATATTGGCTTTTATACCGATATTGTCCAACTCTTAATTTCCGATACCGATATATGCAGGGTCCCCCCCCCCCCCCCCCAAAACTCAATAATTTCAGGTAATTAACATTACATATCTCTTGTTGTGGATTTAACCCAACATTATGCATACTTTTGACAATAATTTTATTTTTTTGAAAACTGATACCGATATTTTCTGATATTACATTTTAATGCATATATCGGCCGATAATATCGGACATCCCTAATTAACACTGTTTGAAACTAACCATGTCTTCAAGTTGAATTATTCTAGATTTAATAAATGATCTTTGTGTTCTCGATAATTCACTTATGTGTGATTCACAGCCCACTTCTGTAGAATAATGGTTGTATATTAGTATCATAAGTATTCCCCCATACTTCAACACAATAACTAAGATAAGGTATAGTGTTCTCATTGCCTCATACTCTAACACGTCCTTTACTTTTTACTAACACTTACTTACTAGGATCCTGATGAGGGTGCGCAAATATGATCACATCACCCCCACTCTCAGATCACTTCATTGGCTCCCCGTGGAACACAGGATCGAGTACAAGGTCTCCCTCCTCACTCACCAGTGCGTACACGGTGGTGCCCCTGCCTACCTCAAGGAACTCCTCACCCCCCAGTCCTCCTCACGCTCCCTCCGCTCCGGCACAGCCTACCTCCTCAAAGCCCCCAGGACTAAGCTGCACACCATGGGCGATCGAGCCTTCTGCTCTGCCGCACCCAGACTGTAGAATGCTCTCCCCATCCACCTGAGAGCACCACAAGCTGTCAAGGCTTTTAAAAGGGGCCTAAAAACATTTATCTTTTAACGAGGCTTTTGCCTGAATTTTTCTTTTACTTTTCTTTTTTACTTCTATTCATTTTTTTCATTATTTTAATCTATTTAATTTTTTTATGTTCTTCCATTCATTGGTTGTTATATTCATTTTAATTGTTTTATTCATTTAACTTTTTGTTTTTATCTCCTGTAGCACTTTGAGATTTTTACAAATATAAAGTGCGGTACAAATAGAATTTATTATTACTTTATTCATAACAGAAATATATATTTTTTTACATCTGCTATGTGAGATTTCCATGTTGGTGTATAAACTAAGACCTAAATTCAGTAACTCTCAATATCAACTCCATCTATGGACAATACTATATTTTCATCTCTTTTTCGATTGCCAAAAATCTTAATTTTCGTTTTTTTTCAGATTCAGTGATAGCTTATTCACCTCAAACCATTTTTTTAGCTTTGTCATTTCATACACAATATATGCAGCTATGGTAGTTCCTTTAAATGATTAACAGAGCAAAACAAATTGGTATCAGCAAACAAGACAAACTATAGTTTTGAAACATCACAAATATCATTATATAAAAAAGTTTAGGCCACAAAACCGAACCTTGCGGTACCCCACATAAAATGTTAATGAGCTCAGATTTGACATCTGCCAACTGTACATATTGTTGCCTATTGTGGAGATAATTCAACCAATCAAGAACCATTCCTCTCATACCATATGAACGTAATTTAGAAATTTAAATATATCTACTGTAAGTGTGTGACAACCATCCCATGTGTCAGTGTCTTTGATTAACTCTTTGTTACAATACGTTGGAAAATGAGAGGGGTACACATTTCAAGCCAACATCAACAGCTTCAATTTAATGTAGGAATTACTTTTTACTAACTGAATGAATGATTGTATATATATTTTTTTCTTCTTTGTTGTTATTGCAGAGGGATGCAGCACTGATGTTCCAAGTAAATTTTCCCCTCTGAGAGATGATAAAGTTTATTCTTATCTTATATAAACCTAACGGGGTGGAACATATATTACAAAATGTAAGGAAATACATATAAATGCTGATATCGAATCGTCATGTAAACTGTATTTTACCAATATGTATACAATGTAACATGTTATTAAATAAATTGGTTATAAAGCATTATTAGCTCTGTCCTGCCGCATCACACCCATGATCATGTATCAATTGATCACCCTTTTGTGTAAATATACATTACACAGTAATTGATCATTATATAAAGTGCTGTCTATAGGTTTCCCCTCCTGATGAGATAAACCCAATGGAAAAATCGCTAACGCTGTCACGTCCCTGATGAAGACGGACAGGAGCACTTGGATTGGTCCCCCGGCGCGTCCTCATGCCGCAGCCCAATATACACTTTTACTGTATATCTCGGGCTTAAGAGGTTAACCCCTGTGAGGCCCAAATTAAAAAGACATTAGCAACTTCAGAGGCCGCAGAGGGTGGGACATATAAACACATTTACTATTGAAGGATTTGGGGTGCTTTTTCAATGTATAGATTGGGGGGAGGTGACCACAGCTAAAACGGTGAGATCGAAATGTGCATGGAAGACGGTGATAGAACGGTGACCAGTGGATTGAATACACTGCCAGCGAGGGTGTTTGTTGACATTCCTTGTAAGAACATTGAGATAAGAGCGAGTGTCTCCCAGAGCAGGAGGGAGAGAGGTTCATCTTAATGAAACGTGAAATGTGTGTAAAGGTTATTAACGCAGTTGTCATGACAACGCGGCACATGACAACCAGAAAGGGGTGGGCTATCGTTGCTACGGCGAGGATCTATAAGTCGAACGGTGTTTCCGGGTGTAGGGCAGACTAGAATCTGACCAAGAGCGAGTAGGACTGAGATCACACAGAAGACACTCTCTCCTCTCATCACAGAGAGGAGGGGGGGGGGGGGAGAATGCCACATCATCATTAGCTTCGGCTAACGCGAGGAGGGTTAGGCTAAAGACCAGGCCTGAACACTATTGGACTGAATAACAAAAGGACGATAGACGAACACACCGAAAGATCATTAGAATAGACTCTTCAAGGACAATACAATCTGTTAACATCTGAGCTGAGGTTTCTGTTTATCAAATAAAACCACGCTTTTCCTTGTAAGGTATTTCACGTTGTCGAAGTGTCGGATTCTTACGGAGGTGGAGAATTATTATGGTTTGCGGATTGTACTAAGGGGGAGAGATAAGGATCTTATCTGCCAGTATAGGAGACGTCAGGACCATTAAAATGACACAACGCAGAGGAATTGGATGGAGGGCCAAACAGACGAAGACGTGATACTGGCCAGTTTGATCAGGATCTAACACTATCAAATAGCATTGTGAGGCTGAACAACAGGACCAATTGACTATACATGTGCTTAACATTTTTTAAATAAACATTTACAGATTTTTTTTTTATGGCTAAAAGGGATTTTGTAATTTTGCAACCGTGGGTCTTACAGGATACTTTTAACCCTGTGAGCCCCAAATAAAAAAGACATTACCAACTTCAGAGGCCAGCGGGTGAGACCTATAAACACATGAAGGGTGCCGTGACTGAAAAAAAAGGTTGAGAAACGCTGGTGGCTCTTTGTGGTACCACAGTAATTTTTGTGGCTCTTAATCTCTGACTGGTTGGCCACCCCTGCTAGAGTCATGTTAGTGTGAAAAACATGATAATTGAGTGTCCCTGTCCTTTACAGTTAGCTAGCTATAACTGAAAATAACGTGAGACCTAGCTAGATAGCTAATGTTAGCTGGAGAGTTTTAACTATCTCACCCATTAATTAAGGCTATACCATTACTAAACAGTGGCTTTCATGCTCTACTGTATTTCTTTATTTTATCCTCCTCATCTTTTTTCTGCTCCAGATGGATAAATCCTCTTAATTTTGCTTGTTTATTATACTAACGTTAGCTAGCAAAGTGTGCGAAAGCCACAAGGGACACGTATTAAAAATTAAAAATACCAAGTGCACAAACATTTCAATATCAGGATTCAAGTGTGTCAGAGCATTGTTTAACTTACCATAAAACTTAAAAGCAGTGACTCCAGTTAACTAAATGTGCCTTCTTGTCCTTGATGAAATTGTTCTTCTGCAGTCTGACTGAGTCTAGTGCACACCCTTCTCAGACTGTGCTGCTTGGCTACAATGGTTGTCAATCATTTCGCCATCAGCTGTGACTGGTCTGTTCAGAAGAACCCACATTGAACTTGAGAGGTTATGTATCCTTCCGTTACCGTTAGTCCCCTGTGTAACTAACCAGCATTATGCATTATTATTAATTTGAGGCATATATACACATCTTCTGTATATTTCTATACAGGCATGTATAGCAACATATAATTGACTCTTTGATGTCCAGCTCTGACCTTTTTTGATTGATTGAAAACTTTATTAACAGATTGCAGAATGAGTATACAGTACAGCTCAATTCACACAATTGTTAAGGGGATGCAGACCAGAGAAAGACTTTCGTCTTGTTTACATCAGGGTCCTCCATTTTCAATTCATAATGACATTTATGATGACATACACGACAACATACAGATATATATCATGACTGTACACAGTAAAATTCGCAGTGTCAAATTAACACTTAAAGAGTTGAATTTAACACTATTCCAGAGTGTATATGACTTCAACTACGAATAGTGTTAAATTGACTCTTGCTCCTGTGTTAAATTTTTTTGTTGTTAAATTAACACTAAATAGAGTACAAATTTAACACTCGCTTACACTGTATAGTGTTATTTAAACTTAAAGGGGAACTATCTTATAAATGGCCTTTTTGAGTGTTTAGCATTGTTTCCTAGCTATGTGAACTTATATTAATATGATCTATGTCTCAAAATTCTCATATTGGTGCATTCTTCCAATTCTCCTCTCACAATATTCACCCTCACTGAACTGAGTCGTTTGAAAATGTGCCTATATGTGATGTCATATAGTCACTGCTGCATGTTAATGTTCAGGCGAACACGACACTCAGCAGGCCCGGCGCAGTGGTTTAGGAGCCCAGGCTCAAAACAGCTCGAAATCTTGAGGTAGAAAAATGCTGTTTTTGAGGACTTGATTAGAAATACAAAACAATGAATAAAAAAATATATATATATTACAGAGGTGTTCCATAGACTCACAGGAATTGTGTAAAAGTGCCCAAATAGTGAAAGAAATAGTCAAATAGTTCCCCTTTAACACTATAGGTTTAATAACACTTGAGAGTGTAAATATTATTCTCAGAAGTGTTGATAATTTACTCTTCTGTGATAACAAATTAACTCTGAGTGAAATTCCAATGCTCATTAACACTGCATTGTGTTATTCAAAGTTAACACTGAGGTCAAATAACTCTGCTGAAGTGTTGATATTACACAGTACTGTGTTGATAATTTACTCTTCTGTGATAACAAATTAACTCTGATTGAGTGGAATTCCAATGCTCATTAACACTGCATTGTGTTATTCAAAGTTAACACTGAGGTCAAATAACTCTGCTGAAGTGTTGATATTACACAGTACTGTGTTGATAATTTACTCACTTGCAGTGAAAAAACAGCTCTGAAAATAACACCCATTAACACTGCACAGTGTCAATGAAACCGGACACTATATTGGTGAAAATAAACCTCACTGGTGTGTTAATTTTACACTTAATTTACTCTTGTATAGTGTGAAAATACATTTACATACAATATACATTAAGTAAGTAAAAATCACAAGTTACCACAAAATAATGAATTCAACAATTTTATTGTTGGTCAGGCAGGGTCAGGCAGGCTTATAAAAAAATAAAACATAAACAACAATTACATTGACCTCAGCAGGTCTGCATAAAGTGCAATATGGAACAATACTTTGAGCAATCTGTGGTTTGAAGTAACACAGCTGATTTATATCCAACACCTTTACAACTCCGTCTGGATGCAGTAATAAAACAATCACATTAGCAGGTCTGCATAAAGTGGCAATATGGAACAATATCCTTTGAGCAATCTGTCGTTCAATAATTCATTTGAATATCAAATGGTTTGAAGTAACACAGCTGATTTATATCCAACACCTTTACAACTCCGTCTGGATGCAGTAATAAAACAATCACATTGACCTCAGCAGGTCTGCATAAAGTGGCAATATGGAACAATATACTTTGAGCAATCTGTCGTTCGATAATTCATTTGAATATCAAATGGTTTGAAGTAACACAGCTGATTTATATCCTTTACAACTCCGTCTGGATGCAGTCTGACCTTAAAGGCATGGTAATGGTCATCAAAACACATGGTTTCCATCAGTTTTCCACAGAGCAATACACTGTCATCTTTCACAGCCATAGTCTTGATCTTACAAAACACAGGCATCTCAAATGCTACCTCAGTACAGATAATCAAGTCACAGCGGTACTCTGTACCATGATGTTTTATCCACTTGGCAGAAAAAACACTGGTTACATCTCCAAATAAGGAAGCAATCTCTGGACCTTCTTTGAGCTCAACAAGTGCCACCATCTTTCCTGGACCTATGGTTAATCTTTCTTTGGTAAAGGACTGCCGATACATTGCCATACAACTTTGGTGCTTTTGGGCTAATGTCTTTGTAATGTTTTTAAAGCTTTTTAATTGTAAAGAAGTTGTGTTTAGCTTCATAACGCATGCACCACATGTGCAGAATTGGGCCAATGTTCCTTATATTATGAGGGTAATGTATCATGAAGTGATGCTTTGGCAATAGGTTGCTTCTAGGAAATAACTGCTTGAAGAGCCGATGATGATCAGTGATTAAATGTTTGAGATAAATGGTCATGCCATATGACAGGACTGGTGAAAATACAATGTTAACAATCTGTAGAAGCAAAAGCAGAAGATGCCAGTACTTATCATCAGTCTGTATTAAATAACCAAATAGCAGAGGCATATTGCGCAACAAGCACCAATACTGTGTGGCATTCAACCCCAAATCCTTACTTTCATCCAACAACTTGACTCTTGGCGGACGGTTTCGCTGCTGATTGTAACCATAGTCAAAAGCATGTATTCTGCCAGCCAGTTGTTCAGCATTTAGAAGTTTCTCCTGAAGAATGTACTTGAGAATAAGTTTCACCTCAAACTGAGCAACCCCCTCTAAAATATCATGCATGATATCTACAGAGAAGTTGGTGGCTGTGTTGAAATACTGAAGTGAATTCAACAGACAACTGCGTTTCACACCATATATATAAGGTAGCGTAGGATCTGTCTGTATAGTTTCACAGTGTTGTGCGTGCATCTCAACAGTTCTTAGTACAACAGCCGGATCATCTTCACAGAATACAGTCTGAAAACGAGCTTTCTCAAAAAGACAGAAACGACAGCAATACCGAGCCCCAAATGACTCCACAAACCCAAACAGACCATGCAAGCCAAGGTTATCCCCAGTGACCTGAACTATGGTACCACGAATCACGTGTCTAAACATGGGAATTTTAAGTCCCTCTGTCTCCAGTATTTTCAGATCATTGACAAGTGGCTCAAGTATCAAATTGAAATCATAACGCTTAATGTCCTGTGCATGGAAAAGAGCACACAAATGAATATTAATCAAAGAGGAATTATAGATTGGGGGGACATTTCTTAATGTAAAGTATATACCACCTAATTTATGTATAGGCCTACCCTTTTTAGAGCCCAATGGATTTGCAGTTTCAAAGTCATCATAAAAAAGCTGAATTTGAAAGGAATCTTTTTCTACTGAAAACAGGGGACTTTCTTTGAAATAGGTGGCATCTCTCAAGTCTGCTTACACACCTTCCTTAGTCATGTGCCTGGGCTTTAAAATGTCTGCAAGTTCTGGGTTTTGAAAAATGCTCTTCAGTGTTTCCAAAATGGGAACATATGCAAACTTATCAGTTACAATGACCTGGTCATATGTCCCAGTAGTTTTGTTTCTTCTGCTGTAAAATCTTGTGCCAAGCACCTTTTCAACGGGTTCAACTTTTCAAACAAAAGTGTTTGTTTATTTTTGCCTCTGAATTTAAGTGTGTGAATGGGTTTTCCAACTTTTGGAATGACTGTTCTATGCTGTTCTTATTTTCTGTGTCCTGTGGAGATAAGCACTGTAGAGCTGCATCTTTAGCGTGACTATGAATCTCAGAAACCACTTCTTCCATGGTTGAGACAAAACTTTTTACAGTAGACTGACTGGTTTTAGCAGCCTTGAGTTGTGCAACAGCAGTGGCACACATATCGAGAGTGCTCCTATTGGAGTTTCTGAACAGTTCACATGTGGCCGTCGCATCGACATCAGATGTTGTGGCGGTCTCATCTACATTAGCGATCACCGCCTCTCCTACACTGTTTACATTAACATCAGTGTCAACCTCTTGGTCAATATACTCAGTGTGTTTGTTATCTAAATGTTTCCTAAAACGTACCAAACCTATAGCCACATCCAGTCTGAGCACATTTAAGGCGAAGCTTTTTTCCTTGAACGTAACCGTGAACTATTCGCAAATGCCTAACAAGCCTATTTGTACAACCTAACTCCTTCCGACAATCAAAACACTTCATGGCGGAGGAGAAACCTCATGCACTAATGAAGCAACCTCGCCCTAACTTCAGCAACACGAGGACTCTCCTTGACTTTCCCCAACATCAATACTGTACACAGTGGTCTGGAGCAACGTGTACATGTTGCGCAGCATGGTGTTGTATGCTGTGCCAAACACATAATGTGCCTTAAAGAGTTCATCTAAGCACCAAGAGAAGAGATTGACTTGCATGGTATGGCCTTCTTGTCAAGAATGATGTAGAACTGGTTGATCGCATTCTTCTTCACTCCAACAGCCAGGAGATAGGGTTGATTGCTGGTAGTGATGGCATCAAGATGCTCTTGGATGCTTGTTCCAGTCTGAGAAGACAAACACACATGGAGAAACAATTAGAATTACATGATTGTGGCGGCTGGGTGGCGCAGCGGGCAAGTCGCTCGTCACCAACGCAGGAGATACTGGTATCGAGCCCAGCTCTCGGCGTTGCTTCCGGCTTGGCCGGCCATCATACTAACACAATTGGCAGTGTTAGAGGGTGGGAAAGCCGGTGGGTGGGTCCTGGTCGTTGTAAACAGCGACTCCTACAGTTCGGTCGGGGCGCCTGCTCAGCGAGGAAAGGATCTAAGGGAGGTAGTGTGATCCTTCCACACGTTACACTCTCAGTGAGAGTCCGCGCTGCCAGGTGAAAAGAAGCGGTTGATATACACATGTGTCGGAGGAAGCATGTGATAGCCTCCACTCTCCGAGACCGACTGTAGGGGGTAGGCGCGCAACGACCAGGAAGGGGATTGGGAATTGGCTAGCCCCTTTCGTGACTGCGATGCAAGCCAGGGGCTCGAATACGCAGTCACTGGCTCCCACGTTACTAGCCATGTTAATGTGCACATCAAGCACTGCTTAAAAGCGAGCGGTGGGTCCAAAATATATCACATAGACATTTCAAAGGTACCCAGCGTTCCATTAGGGTTTCACACACGCGGCAGGGTTTGAAAGCTCTGTGTTTCTAATAAACATTTTAAAGGAAAACTCCAACATTTTGGGAAATTTGCTCATTTGCCATCTACCCTGGAGTTAGACAAGAAGATACATACCTTTTTTTCTTCTCTGTGCATGCAGTAGGAGTAGGAAGACGTTTGGAACTAGGCTAATGGAGGAACCTACTTCCAGTGACTGACGCTAAGCTAGGCTAACGGTGCGCGTCTTCCTACTCCTACTGTATGCACAGAGAACAAAAAAGGTATGTATCTTCTCGTCTAACTCCAGGGTAGATGGTAAATAAGCTAATTTCCCAAAATGTTGGAGTTTTCCTTTAAATATATTTTATAAACTGGTCAACAGTGCATTATTTCCAGCGTTGGGTGCATGATGTTCATGCGCTGTGATCACAGCACAGGCGCACCAGGCAGCCAAATACGGAAATACAGCCGTTTTGAGCAGTGTTGACCAGTTTATAAAAAATATTTAAAATGTTTATTAGCAACGCCGAGCTTTCAAACCCTGCCGCGTGTGTTTCAAGTTTCTTTAATAGTTGTCATACAGAAGTACAGAATACTTTCATACAAAATGCTTCTTACTGTTACGCTCCAGAGACTGTGCTAGACAAGATAGTATCAAATAACATAGTATAGCATGTAATTTAGAAGTAGAAAAGTAGAAAATGAGGTCACAGTGTTCAGTATGGACATATGTACAATGTTCGATGCAGGATAGACGTAACTGAGTTACCATATAATATACAATACTATGCAGTGTACTAATGTACAGTACTATATAGTGCAAAGCAGAAATGGGATGAGGTACAATTTAGGTACAATTTACAGTAAGGTGTACGAGTTGTAGTGCAATCCTTCATCAATAAATATAAAGTGTGGGGAGTGGGTGCTACAGTGTGTTTGTTTAAAGTGAGTGTGTGCTATAAAGTGTGTGGGGTGGGTGCTACAGTGTGTTTGTTTAAAGTGAGTGTGTGCGTGTGGATGTGTGTGCTATGTGCGTTTGATGGTTGTTGTTGTGTAGTGTTCATTGTTCGTTTAGCAGCCTGATGGCCTGGGGATAGAAGCTTCTTCTGAGTCTTTCTGTGCTCGCCTTGAGACTCCGGTATCGCTTGCCTGACCGCAGCAGTTCAAAGAGGCAGTTGTTCGGGTGACTGGAGTCTTTAATGATTCTCTTAGCCTTGCCCCTGCAACGCTTGTTGTAAATGTTCTGGAGGGTGGGTGTGTGAAACCCTAATGGAACGCTGGGTAGGCTACCTTTGAAATGTCTATGTGATATATTTTGGACCCACCGCTCGCTTGAGCTTGATGTGCACATTAACATGGCTAGTAACGTGGGAGCCAGTGACTGCGTATTCGAGCCCCTGGCTTGCATCGCAGTCATGAAAGGGGCTAGGAATTGGCATAACGACTAAAACAGAGAAAAAGGAGGGGGGAAAATATCAAAAAGAAAATTAATAAAATAATTACATGATTGTAGCATTATAATCATACATTTTTACATACATTAGGAGAAAATACCAACCTTCTTGAAGATCACAAGATGCTGCTCTGCGTTGGACGCCGACACCTTCCCTGGTCTCTTCCGACCCTGAGCAGAGGGTGGAATCAGGTGCAACAGCAGTAGAATCGATGAGAGGTCACTGTCCCAACCTGTAACCATACAAGTTGGATGTTAAGACACTTGAATTATGTAGACCATAAACAAAATTCAGTCCATCTGCAATGTCAGCAGTATTTTTACAAAATAAGATAAAAGACAGCAGTTCATCACAAGAAGCTCTGCCACTCAAAATATGAATATACAGTACCAGTAAAAAGCTTGGATGCACTCATTCGGGAAGATAACTTTTGACTGGTTGATAATACAAAATGCCTCGTACATTTTTCACAGAAGTTCATGAGTGAAAAACAACAAGAATGGTATGCTCAAAAGCAGCTTACCAACGTCAGCATCCACTTCAGTGTCATCCTCAGGAGGATCAGCTGTCAGCAGGAGCTCTTGAAGCTCACTGGTGGATGGAAGCCGTCTGCATTGTTGGATGATCTTTTTCTTGTATGTGGTCGGCCACTTTTCCAGAAGCTTGCCTGATACACCCTCTCCAAACATCAGAACGAAATCCTGTTCAACCTGGAGAGGGGGGATTGGGGGACAATTTCAGGATTTCACAGCCAACCAAAGTTAGTGGGTGCTAGTTGAGGTACAATACATCTACCGTCTATCATTCAAGTGTCACAAAATGGTCAAAATAATGGCAGATAATTACCAAGCCCTTGACGTCTTGGAAACGTGGAAAGTCAGACAGTATGCTGCTTGACTGCTGGGGGTCGAGGACCTTGTTGTGCCTATAGTCAAATGTCAGTTTCATCTTGTTCTTCACTGTGTCCTCATCAGCTGAATGTTTCATTAGTGAGATCGCTTCCTTGCACTCCTCTTCACTCAGGGCAGTCTCTGCAACAACATAGGAATCTCGTCTGGCAGTTGGTCCTCCTCCACGAGATGGTTCTCCACAGGATTCTACAGAATATTGGGAAAAACACACACACAAAAAATCTACCAAAGGCCTGATTGATGGAGTTCTGCAGGTACAGGTTTATACAGTAATCAATAATGCCACTTGTTTTGTTAATCAACTCGTTGTACTCAAGATATGAATTATTAGTGTTACCTCCAAATGATGATTGTTTGTCTTTAGCAGCGGTTCTCTGAATAGTTTTAATCCTCCAGGCCAAGTACCCACTGCCACTCTGGCCATCATAATAATGCTCCTTGGAGGGTGAAAGATAACAAAAACAGACACTTCACATTTAAAAGTGAAAAACAGCATGCTCTGGTAGGATTAAAAATCAACATGGCCACAACCATTACTGTGTGCAACTCACATAGCCATTCTTAGAGTGTGGGTCACTGAGGTAGGGGAATAAGGTCACGATTCCTCTGGCATACTTTTCTTTCAGATGTCTGGGTGGTTAAGTACTGGCAGATTAAAGAAGAATGTATTTCTCAGTCATATTCCCTGGATTTCATTTCGATTTCAAATTAATCTGAAAGCTAGATTGAGAACAAACTAAAAACAAGGAGCTAATTACCCATTCTTCTCTGTCAAGTCAGCTGCCAATAGGTTCACCATTTTCCTTCTGTTGTCATCGTGCAAGGACTTGGTTTGATTGTATTAATTTATTATGCGTTCTCCACCAGATTTCTCACGAAGAATGGATTCCACCAACTTGAAGCACAAAAGCACAAGCACAAAAACAATTCAGTGTTAGGAATATACTGTATAGACTGTAATTCAAAGTTAAGGTAAAGGATAAGTATCCTTAATATCAGTTTTAACCCTATCTGAGGTCTGTCTAGCATGCTTCTGACTCGTGGAGATGATAATTTGAGAGATCCATCCAATCTCAAGTGAGCTACAATATTCTTACAGGCACACGACCAGTACAATGGAAAAGATGGGGGCATAACATTGACAGTAAAAATATGATAAACATGCATTTCTGAGTTGTGAATCACAGGGTGATGCATACATATTACATGTGTGTCAACTCTTACTTGCTTAGCTTCTGTATCCAGCCTCTGGCGTTTTCGTGAAGGGTCCTCTGAAATGATGACAGTATCCTGCGAGCCTAACGAATCCAGGGATGATGGTTGGGACCCTGACGAATCCAGGGATGATGGTTGGGACCACTCAGATGAGGCTAGTGTGGAGACAGACTGCTCAGATGAGGCTAGCATGGAGACAGGATAAATAAATAAAAAGATTATACACAGTTTCCTCATAAAGATGTCCCTTATCTAATCGAATGTAAGCTTCACATGACAAATAACTTATTCATTAAATATATATTACAAATGTAATCAAACCTGTGTCATATTTGATGGTTAGCACACCAGTGGATGCATCTCTTGCTATCTCCTCAAAAACATCGTCATCCAATTCGGTCCCTGAACTGTCAAAAACGTTCACACCTTCCGTTACAGCTGGGACACCAAACTTTGCAAATGCTAGAAACGGGCACAAAAGCTTTTGTAAACAGAAATGTCATTGGATGTATCCAGTGATTTCTAAATCTACTACTCACTAAATATTCACTTAATCTTGAATAATTGCTGTCTGCAATACAATAGATGAAGCCACAGATCCACCTGCAAGAGAGTTACCAACGAGTGGGCAACTTGAACACAGGGAAGTGTGGAAAATTAGTGTCAGGCTGGAATATTCAGTGACTTTGTACTTATTTACCTTATTGGGGACATTGATCTAAGTTAAGTTATTATTAAATGTTTTACTTAGATCAATGTCCCCAATAAGGTAAATAATAAGTACAAAGTCACTGAATATTCAAGCCTGACACTAATTTCCCACAGATGCAAAAAAGGAGAGCTATATAACCCAGGGTTTTTCCTTGCATTTTCCCTGTGTTTCTTCCATTAAACTTAAATCAACCATATTGTATGCATTCTAATGCACTCACTCTCATAACACACCATTTCATAGTACAGATTACTTATATCATTCAAGGGTATTTCCCCATTAACATTAGCTAGCAAGACACCTTCGAAAAAACTCAGCGAAGGCTCACGTTCAAGGCCTCAACGTGAAATAGCGCCTGCACGTACAGTCTTGGCTGTCGCAGAAATCTGTGGACTTAAAGAATAACGTTGTTCAAATGCCAAAAAACTGTTAATCGATTTCATACTGTAGGACAAATTTACCTCAGAACATGGCGTGCAAATGTTTGTCACTAAGCCAATGTTAGCTATAGCTTTGTAACATACCCCAGGGCCTTCCTTGCATTTTTCCCATTTTTTCCATTAAACTCAATCAACAATATTGTAACTGAGGGGTACAATTCCCTGACTGTATTGATAAGTATGGTATCATTAAACCACTACCTGCTTTATGTACTTTAAATACTGGCCACACAGTACATGATGTAGATATGATGAACACTTTCCCACCTGATGAAACGAAGTCCACACAAATGTATAAATCGAATATTTTATATAGCAAAGGGTATATACAACGTTCACTTAATGACATTTATGATTTGAATGCACTTGTAAGGCAAATGAGTATTCGTAGGTAAATCAACATTGAATGTCCAATCTCTGGTTACGCAGGGAGCAAGTATACAACCTGGTTCTTTAGGGAACTATAGCGATGGTACTTAAATGATTATAGCTGGATACACTAAAGGGGGGTCCCGCTGGTTGTAAGACAGTAGGGGGGGGGGTTAGGAGAGCCGCTGGCGATATCCCATCTGGCCGACGATTTCTTGGGAGAATTCAGAGTGCTGAACACGGTGCCCACAGAACCTCGGTCCACAGATGAATACAGCTGGGCCCTCTTGTAGACGGTAGCCGCCGGTCCACAACGAAGAGACGTGAGGCGACCTCACTCGGGGTAGAGCGCCGTCTCACCTGGACTCCTCTCGGGGGGGGTAGTTCCAACACTCAGCAGTGTTGGCCGTTATCCATGGCATAATCAAAGCACCCAAAGCACGTAGATAATCCAAGCCGTGTAGGGCTCGTCGTCGTCCGGGTGAAGTAATCCAATGTACAGGTCCACTCGTCCTGGCCCAGAGCTCCTCGGATGCAAGCACCACACGTGGTCTGCCCAGCCTGGTTAAGACTCTAGATAACGCCAGGAACGATGGGGGTACTGCTCACTTTATAACTCTAACCGAACGATGCACCATACATAATAGACTATTATTAACTTAATAGAAATACGTCCCACTCGACGGTATAGTGCCAAACTATGACAATTCAACTATTAATCCACACAATGTCTCAATGCCTATTCTGAGGCCAAGTAGGCCATACTGCACCACACGTGCGTCGTGGGTGAGGCTTCACGTCTGTTACTAGGTTGGAGGGTAAAGGACTAATGGACTAAAAAGGAAAGTTCTACTTTACTTGCGCCATATATATATGCGCTGTGAACAAATAGTACCATTCGTATTTCGCCAGACGTATTCCTACGCGGAACCGGGCTTGTAACGACATGTTCGTCGGCACGATTGAACTTGAACCAAGGGGCTTGGCTGCTGGCGCCAGGTTCTTGTCCAATGGTAGAATGAAACTATTATGGGCTGTTAGTAGACTAAAGGGATATTCAGTGTATATGTACAAGGAATATACAGGGGATATCAAACGATATACAAATACTATTAAATATATATCCATAAATAAATATATATATTCGGTTTAATCTGATCCTTCACAACAGCCGCCCCCTAATTAGTCCCACCTAATTAGCTAAGCAGAGACAGATTAACCGCACTGTCTACCACTCAAGGTCCGCTGTAAGGGTCAGTCAACTCACAAAGTCATGGGGTCATGGTCGTCATCGATAGTGTCTGGGAGTCTGGGCAGTTCTATTAGCCTCGCCACGGGTCGTGTGTAAGTTCGCCCTTGGACGAGTACTTCAGCTGCTCGGACCTTGCCATCGGCACCGGTGATCACTTTGCTTACGCGGCCAGCCGGCCACATAGCTCTGGGTAGTGACTGGTCGATAATCATGACGACTGTTCCTTCCGTCAAATTGTCTCTCTCTTTTACCCACTTCTGGCGGGTCTGTAGAGACGGTAGGTAGTGGAGTAGAAAGCTGTTCCAAAACTTGTCAGCTAGTACTTGACTGTACCTCCACATTCTTCGGCCGTTCGCTTCTTCAGGCCTGTACATTGTCTGGGGTAGCGCGGGGTCTAGCCGCCCCATCAAGAGTGTGTTGGGGGTGACTGGGTCGACATCTGCTACATCACTGGAGACGTAGCCGAGGGGCTTGGAGTTCAATACTCCCTCGATCTCCGTGAGGACTGTCATTAGGACTTCTTCCGCCACAGTCTGGGCCCCAAGCACGGCGTACAGGGCTGTCTTTATAGAACGTACTTCTCGTTCCCAGGTTCCACCGAAGTGGGGTGCGTTCGGGGGATTAAACTGGAAGTCAATCTGGGATGGAGCGAGGTGGGTCTTAAGTTCTGGGCCCATAGCTTGGAAGCTCTCTCTCAGCTCTCTTTCTCCGCCTTTGAAGTTTGTCCCGTGATCAGACAACAATGTAGACGGTTTTCCTTTCCGTGATGTGAATCTTCGGAAGGCCATAAGGAATGAGTCTGTGCTCATGGTCGGAAGGAGTTCGATATGTATCGCTCTGGTGGTCATGCATTTGAATACAATACCCCACCGCTTCTCGGTTCCTCTTCCTCTCTTTATATACAACGGGCCAAAACAGTCCATGCCTGTGGAGTGGAATGGCTTGTCGCCGAGTCGGAGGCGACAGGGAGGTAGGTCAGCCATCCGGGGTATGCTGGGCTGCGTGCGCCACTTTCGGCAGTCTAGACAGGTTCGCTGGAAGCGTCGCACTGCTTCTCTTCCTTGAAGTATCCAATAGCGACGTCTGATCTCCGCGAAGACTCTCTCTGCTCCTGCGTGGTGTACATCCTCGTCGTATTTCTTTATGATCAGCTCTGTGACCTTGTGTCGGCTGTTCAAGACTATCGGGTACTTAACGTCATCCGGTAGATCGGGGGCTCTCCGCAGACGACCACCCACTCTGATGAGATTATGGGCATCGCTCTCGGGTGCCAGGTGGAGCAGTCTGCTGTCTGATGGGACGGGCTTTCCTCCCTGTAGACAGTCTAGCTCATCGGGGAACGAGTCTCTCTGGGCTCGTTGTAGTAGAAGAAGTTCCGCTTCTTCGTAGTCAGCTGCTGAAATGTCAGTGGTGGACTGAATCTCTGGGTGGTGCCACAGGAATGTCTTTAGCTGCGCACTCTGTAGGGTAATGCAATCATCTATGTTGGGGTCTGTGGAGGCGACTGTGCTCAGTCCACAGAACATAGGTTTCTTGTTCTCAGCCTCCTCTTTACTCGCTTCCCGTGGGGTGGGCGTAGGCCACTCTTCTTCCGGGAGCTGGAGGAACTCTGGTCCGTCACTGTAGATGTTGCGACGGGTGAGGTCATCTAGGGACATTCCCCGGGTGATGACGTCAGCTGGGTTGTGTTTGGTGTCCACATACCGCCAGCTCGCTGCTTCTGTTAACTCTTGAATCTCGGTGACTCTGACTCCCACGAAGACCTTGTATCTGCATGAATCAGACTTGATCCATGTGAGTACTGTCGTGGAATCTGACCACAAGATTGTTCTGTGCACCGGAATGGTGAGTTCACGTTGGATTAACGTGGCTAGATGCGCTCCTGCTAGGGCTGCGCAGAGCTCTAGACGCGGGATAGATTGTTGCTTTCGTGGGGCTATTCTTGAGCGAGCCAGGATGAAAGCAGTGTGTATCTCTCCTCCCTTCTCTTGGGCACGCAGGTAGGCCACCGATCCATAGGCTACTTCGGAGGCGTCACTGAAGACGTGTAGATCCATCTTGCATGTCTCTGGCCTCACTGTGGGTGGGAAGTAGCTGCGGCGTATATTGACGCCTGGGAGTGAGCGGAGTTCCGTCTCCCACTCTCTCCATGTGGAGGCAAGGTGTGCGGGTATTGGGTCGTCCCAGCCCTGGTCCTTGTCCCATAGTGCTCGTACAATCATCTTTGCCCTGGTGGTGTAAGGTAGAATACATCCCAACGGGTCATATTGTCTGGCGAGTGTTCTGTACACACTCCGTCTGGTGGTCGGTATCGCCGTCGACCTTCCCTGCTCCGTGGTCAGGGGTTTGTGTCTATAGTGGAGCGAGTCTGTTTTGAAGCGCCAGACTAGTCCTAGTGTCATTTCTTGGGCTTCTCCTGGGATGGTCGCCATCCAGGTCTCGCTGCTGGCAGCCTTGTCCGCGGGGGAGAGGCTGCGCAATACGTGCGGGTCACTGCTGGCCCACTGCCTGAGATCAAAGCCGCCTTTGATCAGGGAGGCGCGTAGCTTGATTAGGAGAGCCTCGGCTTCTTCTTGAGTCGAAACGCTTTGTAAACAGTTGTCCACGTAGAAACTGTTCTTCACACTGTGTCGGACCTCTTCATCTGCTGCTGGGTCCTCTGCGACGTGTTTCTGTAGTGCAAATGTAGCACAGCACGGGCTGCATGTGGTTCCGAAGGGGAGGACTTCCCACTGGTAGATGGTTGGGTGCTCATCTCCGATCCTCTCTCTCCATAGGAACCGCAGCAGGGGCTTGTCCTCCTCCACTAGTCTCACCTGCAGGAACATCCCTTTGATATCCCCGCTGATAGCCACCTTGTCCTGGCGGAAGCGCAGTAGCACGCCTAGTAGAGAGGGGCCGAGTGTGGGGCCGGGCAAGAGCTCTTTATTCAGATTTTGGGATCCGATCTGGTAGCTGCAGTTAAACACAATGCGATCCTTGCCGTTGTGGTGGACCTTGTGGTGCGGCACGTACCATGATTCGGTCGTCTGATCGGCCTCTTTAATGTCAATCTTTGTCACGTGTCCCGCTGTGATTAGCTTCTCAATCTCAGCGCGGTACACACTCTCTTGAGCGGGGTTTTTGGCTAGGCGCCGCTCTGTGTTCAATAGATACCGCTCCGTGGCGTCTTTCTTTGCGTGAAAGGTGGGCATTCCCTCTCGCCTCAGGAGTGGAGTTGCGTATCTCATCACTCCGCCGACTGTGACTCTCTTTGTCCCTTGCTCGAGGAGGTTGATGGCGTAAATGTCTTCTTTAGAACGAATGTCTTTCTTTTCGTTCTTAAAGGGCATTGTCTCTAGTGTCCATAGCCTCTCGACATGCTGCAGGAGAGTGGTGTCTTCTTCTGTCGCTCTGGAGTGGAGGCAGCTAGTGGCTGCTGTTCGGTTGAGAGATTTAGCGAGGGGGCCTTGTAGTGTCCACCCTAGGCGGGTCTCGACTGCTGCAGGACAGCCTCGGGGTCCTGTATGGACCCGGTCAATCGGGACGATGAGGTCTGCATGGTCGGAGCCTATCAGCAGGGTCGGGGTGGCGCCGTCTATGAGCGGGATAGGTAGTTGACGCAGGTGCACATATTTATCCATCAGCTTGGCGATGGGGTAGGTGTACTGCGATAGTCCTATTTCTTGGCTGGTGAAAGCATTTGTAATCCTATACCGTCGCTCTGGCTGCCCGCTTGCTGCGATAGTGAAGGAGACATTCTCGCCCTTTATCGTCTTTAAATCTCTTCTTATTGTCCGAATCGTCATTTGGTTCTCGCTCCCCTGCAGTCCCAGCTGGGCCGCAGCGGACGCGAGCAGAAGGGTCTTCTCCGACCCGTCATCAAGGACGGCGTAAGTGTCCATGACTTTATCTTGGTAGCTCAATGTCACACGGACTACCTTTAAGAGCACTTGGGCGCCGCTGCTGCTGGCGGGGTCAATGTACATGACACTTGCCTTGGTGCTGCTCGATGGTGCAGGTGCAGGCCTTCTTCTGTTACTGTCGTGTAGTACATCTAGATGGGCTCCGTCACACCGACTGCACCTTTTCTTTAGGCGGCATTCGGCTGCCATGTGACTGTGCGCACATCGGTAACAGCGCCTGTTGGACTTTATCCATTGACTCACTTCTTCTGCATTCATCTTTGTGAACAGGTCACATTGTGACAGCCAGTGTTCCTTCTCACAGTACGGGCACACCATCTTCCACTTCTCTTTTCTCGAGGGGGTACTGTGGTTCTTACTGCTCGGTAGTACTGATTCTGATTGGTGCATGACAGTCACCGATCTTCTTCCATCGTTTATTCTCCTGGGTCCCTCTCTGGAGCTTGGTGTGCTCCGCACGAACGTATCCAGTCGTAAGCTGCTGACTTCTCTCGCCAGGAAGTCGGCTAGATCGAGGAGGGATGGTTCGGGACCGTTAGGATCACGGTGGTCTCTCTGCCGCCTAAAACGCTCTTGTCTGGCGGGTGGCAGCTTCTCTAAAATCCTCTCGACGTTAGAGTTGGCGTATAGCTTGTGCATGCCCTTTTCCCGTTGCGCTCCCAGCATCCCTACCAGGGACTGCACTTTTATAGACAGGTCGTCTAATGAGCGATTGTCTGTTGCTGGGGGTAGGCGATCAATATGCCTTATCTCTTGGATTACGTAATCCCATATACGTCCATATCTCTGGTCCAGCGCTGCTAGAGCCGCGGTGTATGGGGTCGTAGAGGTGGCATAGGCTACCGCTATATTGTGCGCTCGCGGTACTTTCAGGTGCTTCAGTAATATTGCATACTTGTGACGTTCATCAACGACATCCACCATCATTGTCTCTAAGCACATCCGGAGCTCCGTGTACTGTGCTCGATTCTCATAGGTGAAGTCTGGAAACGTCGGCGTGGCAATGTATGACGCCGTGGATGGCTGATACATCGGCGAGCGTTGGGGGAGAGACCTCCTAGGCGAGTCTCCTCTAGCGCCTCTCTGTGGGCTGGTACCGGCAGGGTACCATGGTCCGCTGGTCCAGGTGCTATTCCTCGGGGCTGGTCGTGCGTCATGCTCACCCGTGAATAGAGTCGGGGGTCTGTAGCGCAGCGCCGCGGGGGTATAGCCTGGGCTGTACTGGACCTCCTGGTCCGGTGGAGTACTGTGCTGTCGTCGGGCTTGGTTCTCCTCCTCTCCCTCTTCTTCTTCTATCAGGTCCTCTAGATCCTGTAGTCATTTATTTAGCTTCTCCGCAGTGTATGCCGCTCCTTCCTTGTAGCTGGGTCTCGCTTGGACCGGTCTGGGAAGGGGGTCTGCGGGGGGTATAGGCTTGGTCTGTTGGTCAAGTTCAGGGTCGCTTGCTCGGTTAGGAGACGCTGCCCTTGACTGTTGTCTCGACGAGTTCCTTGAACCCCTGGCGGAGGGAGAGGGTGTTGCCTTGAGGATCAGCTGCTCCATTAGCTGCGCTTGTAACTTGTCGCGCTCGGCTTGTAGTCTGTCGCGCTCGGTTTCGCGCTGGATGAGAGCGAGGTCGCGCTGGTTGAGAGCGAGGTCGCGCTCTGCCTCTCTTTGGGCGCCGTCAGCGGCGCGCTGGGTGTCTGCTCGGTCTCTTGCCATATTCTCTTCCGTCTGAAGGCGTCTCATCTCCAGGCGTATGCGCTCTTCTTCGCTCCGTTGCTGTGTCTGGAGTCGATCGCGTTCACCCTGAAGTCGATCGCGTTCACCCTGAAGTCGATCGCGTTCGGTAGAGGCTGTCAGGCTGACGAGGAACGCCTGTGATAGCATCCTCTCCGCTTCGCTGGGGGAAGACGGTTGTTGAGGTGAGCCGCTCCTGGCTGTACTCGTTGGGGAGTCCCGGAGCTCTATTTCCTCGGCGCTCTCCTCCTCTTCTTCCGTGCAGAGTTCTCTCTCTGTAGGGTTGTCTTCCTCCCGGGGCTGGTCGGGGACTACTTCTTCGGTATTGGCGGGGGGTAAAGGCATGTCAGCTCCCTCCTGGTCCCCACCGTGAGCTTGGTCAGTTACATTAGAACCCACTAGGGCCTCTGTGGTCGGGGTAACCTGTTCGTTAAGGTCAGACATAATTTTACTTTCTACTTTTACCGCGTTTACCGTTTGTCGAAGGCTAGGTAGTTGACTGACAGCGTAATCCTCTAAGTACTGAGGTGGCTGTCGTCTGCGCTGCGGGCGTTCTACGTTAGGAGGACCATTTCGTGGAGTGTTCATCATAGGCCATTTCAATATTAATAACACTATATTAATATTACACTAGTTACCCTCCGGCTCGAAGGACCAATTGTAACTGAGGGGTACAATTCCCTGACTGTATTGATAAGTATGGTATCATTAAACCACTACCTGCTTTATGTACTTTAAATACTGGCCACACAGTACATGATGTAGATATGATGAACACTTTCCCACCTGATGAAACGAAGTCCACACAAATGTATAAATCGAATATTTTATATAGCAAAGGGTATATACAACGTTCACTTAATGACATTTATGATTTGAATGCACTTGTAAGGCAAATGAGTATTCGTAGGTAAATCAACATTGAATGTCCAATCTCTGGTTACGCAGGGAGCAAGTATACAACCTGGTTCTTTAGGGAACTATAGCGATGGTACTTAAATGATTATAGCTGGATACACTAAAGGGGGGTCCCGCTGGTTGTAAGACAGTAGGGGGGGGGGTTAGGAGAGCCGCTGGCGATATCCCATCTGGCCGACGATTTCTTGGGAGAATTCAGAGTGCTGAACACGGTGCCCACAGAACCTCGGTCCACAGATGAATACAGCTGGGCCCTCTTGTAGACGGTAGCCGCCGGTCCACAACGAAGAGACGTGAGGCGACCTCACTCGGGGTAGAGCGCCGTCTCACCTGGACTCCTCTCGGGGGGGGTAGTTCCAACACTCAGCAGTGTTGGCCGTTATCCATGGCATAATCAAAGCACCCAAAGCACGTAGATAATCCAAGCCGTGTAGGGCTCGTCGTCGTCCGGGTGAAGTAATCCAATGTACAGGTCCACTCGTCCTGGCCCAGAGCTCCTCGGATGCAAGCACCACACGTGGTCTGCCCAGCCTGGTTAAGACTCTAGATAACGCCAGGAACGATGGGGGTACTGCTCACTTTATAACTCTAACCGAACGATGCACCATACATAATAGACTATTATTAACTTAATAGAAATACGTCCCACTCGACGGTATAGTGCCAAACTATGACAATTCAACTATTAATCCACACGATGTCTCAATGCCTATTCTGAGGCCAAGTAGGCCATACTGCACCACACGTGCGTCGTGGGTGAGGCTTCACGTCTGTTACTAGGTTGGAGGGTAAAGGACTAATGGACTAAAAAGGAAAGTTCTACTTTACTTGCGCCATATATATATGCGCTGTGAACAAATAGTACCATTCGTATTTCGCCAGACGTATTCCTACGCGGAACCGGGCTTGTAACGACATGTTCGTCGGCACGATTGAACTTGAACCAAGGGGCTTGGCTGCTGGCGCCAGGTTCTTGTCCAATGGTAGAATGAAACTATTATGGGCTGTTAGTAGACTAAAGGGATATTCAGTGTATATGTACAAGGAATATACAGGGGATATCAAACGATATACAAATACTATTAAATATATATCCATAAATAAATATATATATTCGGTTTAATCTGATCCTTCACAACAAATATTGTATGCATTCTAATGCACTCACTCTCATAACACACCATTTCATAGTACAGATTACTTATATCATTCAAGGGTATTTCCCCATTAACATTAGCTAGCAAGACACCTTCGAAAAAACTCACAGGCCTCAACGTGAGGGGGTGTGAGCTCTAATCTCGGTCACCTGCAATATTGGGTGTGTGTGAGTGTGTCATTCATCAATCTGGGACGATGTGTGTGTGGTCCACTTAACCTAACCAGTCTGTCTTGTTAGTTTAGACAGTGGTCACTGAAATGTCACATGAGAGAGTGTGTTTGTGTGTGTGTGTGTGTGTGTGTGTGTGTGTGTGTGTGTGTGTGTGTGTGTGTGTGTGTGTGTGTGTGTGTGTGTGTGTGTGTGTGTGTGTGTGTGTGTGTGTGTGTGTGTGTGTGTGTGTGTGTGTGTGTGTGTGTGTGTGTGTGTGTGTGTGTGTGTGTGTGTGTGTATATGTGTATGTGAGAGTGCCTGTCACATGAAACTAGTGTGTGATTGATTAGGTCAGTCTGGGAGGATTGTGTCCTCCGGCCCATGGGGTGTGGCAATTAAAGAAAATAGTGTGTCTTTCTTAGGCTGGAGACAAAATAATGTGTCTAAAGTCCACATATTAATATTATTTATCTAGCTAGTTTTAACTTAATCTTAACTTGATTGGCCATATGAATTAATTGTTACTTCATTCCTCTCTTGTAAATTCCTCAATGGGATTTACACAAACAGAATTTCTTATGTTTTAATTTGCATTTTTCCATATTGGTTACCGTTATTTTTAAGTTATTCCTATATTTAGCTTAACTAAATTAAACCATTAATATCTTTCAATGTATGTAACCAGGGCTTGACATTAACACCTGACCACCGGCCAAATGCTGGTAGAATTCGGCTGTGGCCGGTAACTCTGTCATTCTACCGGCCACAGTGGCCGGTGACTTTTTTTTCATTCAGGCCTACTTTTTCTGTTAGCGTGAAGCTATGCCTTCATCAGATCGCATGGAATACCTTTTGCGACGCCGAATTCAGTATGCAGTAAAGGAATATGTGCCTCGACCAAACCCGATTTGATCCGGTGAGCAACAAGTGTCAGGAAAGGAACAAATGTCTTGCTCTTCAGAAAATCGAAAAAAAATCGAAATCTTGTTTTTTTTTACATCTTTGAAATGTCATTAATGTGTTCCCTTATTTGCCCTTATTTGCAAACTTAAATACAACTTGTAAATGAGGTAATTATTGTTATATAGTTCGACAAGTATTGTCTCTCAATACTGTGGAAAAACTACAGGCGAGGGCATTTACGGTGTGGGTCTGTCCGCGTATACTTAACAGGTACTTAAGAGGTGTTGAAACACACACGGCCAAACGCTCTCCTTTCTTAGCAGGGAGAAGAACAATGTTTATACACTTTATCGTAATGTTATAAGTTATAGCAACGTAACTTGTGACAAACGCAGTGTCCATATAAAAAAGATAATAAAAAAAGCATAAAAAAAACGCGAGTCCGCACGGGTGTATTGTCATTAAATTAAACAACATTAAAACACATTTAGAATGTCACGAATTTGATGAGCGAACGAATTTCGTTCGAGTGAATTTATTGCAACCTAATGGCATAAGAAGTAAATTCATTCAATAGGGAAACTCAAAGAAAATAACAAACAACTTATTATCATTATCATTATAGGACGCAATGGTTGTTGTTGTTGCTGAAGACGAACGCGCGCTGGCAATTCAGCACGGATTTGATGACGCTGAATCTGAACATTGAACATTGACTTTAAGTTACACTGCTATCTTAACGTTAGCAAGCTAAGCATAGATCTGTCCCGAGCCTACTGACAAACGTTCCAATGCTGTCTTCGGGATGATTTTAATCCAAACATAGGGACGCGCATTTCCTTCATTCCACAGCGCTGAGCCGCAATGTATTTCATTGATACTCTGGCAAGAGCCTACTCACAAACGTTCCAATGCTGTCTTCGGGATGATTTGAATCCAAACGTCCATTCAGAACCTTTGTATTATGAAATAATAATCAAGACAACAACACAACTTGCCCTCAGGGACAATAATATTTCATCTATTTCCATCTATAATATCAGTGATTATGACCAGACGGAACACTCACACAGGAAAGGGCTAATTTAGATACAGTATGTATGTATTATTTACAGATAATTGAAGGTACCTCAAAACATGAAACCAAGCCATGTCACACATCTTGTGTGTGTGTGTGTGTGTGTGTGTGTGTGTGTGTGTGTGTGTGTGTGTGTGCGTGCATGTACTAGTCTGCATGAAATGTGCATCTCTATGGCCTCTACAAGTCAGGTTTTCATTGCCATCAATTATTTTTAGTTCCTTTTCCCCACAAGCATTTCACTACCACACTACATAAGGTTAACCTTTCACTACCACACTACAGAAGGCTAACCCTTTCACTACCACACTACAAATACTGCGGCATGGTCATGCTAGACCTACAAAAGGCCTTCGACACTGTCAATCACACCATTCTGATTGACAAGCTAAAAGCAATTGGGTTTGATAGTTTATCAGTGAGCTGGATACAATCCTACCTGGAGGGGAGAGAACAGATGGTGGAAGTAAACGGTACCCTATCCCCCCCCCTCACAGTGAACTGTGGTGTTCCACAAGGAAGCATACTAGGACCACTACTGTTCCTAATTTATGCAAATGACATGTCGTCAGCTTGTGACTGCAACTTGTTCCTGTTTGCGGACGACTCAGCCCTGCTGGTCTCTGACAAGAACAAGTTACAGGTTGAAAAAACCCTCAGCTCGGAACTAGGCAAAATCTGCATGGCTCGCCGACAACAAACTATCATTACACATGGGCAAAACAGAGTCCATTCTCTTCGGTTCAAATAACAAACTCAGCAAGACCGACAGCTTCTCAGTTACAGTGGGTGACAATATTGTCACAAGGAAAGATGAAATGACCTACCTGGGTTCCATCCTAGAGGCTAATCTTTCCTGTGACAAAATGGCATCCAATGTAATAAAAAAAGTCAACAAATGAACTCGATTCTTGTACCGGATCTCCTCTCTGGTAAACAAGAATACCCTGAAGACTCTGGCAGGAGCACTCATTCAAGGGTAGGGTGACCACCGGGACAGTCCTGATATTGGGCCGTTTGTCCCGCGTCCCGCAACAACAAAGCAATGTCCTGCAATTCAAAGATATATAAAAAAAATATATATATATATATATATTTTATATTTTCTTTTTTTTTATCTTTCAAAGATTATTATTTAATTTTTTTTTAAATGTTGTTAATTTAATGCCTCGTTCCAATACCCTCTTATATTTAAAATAAAAAAATCGGGCGACGTCACAAACCAATGTATTGCGCAGCCGAGCAATAGTATCCATCTGCAGGACCACAGCACAGACACATTTAGGACCGCGACACTTTGCGGACCCACACTCTCCAGACCCTCGCTCCCATTGGCTGATTTGGGTCACGTGACCGTCCCACCCAATGGCTGAGTGGAGAGTGTGGGTCCGCAAAGTGTCACGGTCCTGAGAGTATCGGTGCTGTGGTCCTGCAGCAGGATGCATCTCCAGCCGAGGCTGCTGAGCAGCTCACTCGAGTCGCGCTGCCTGTCACCTGTCCGAGCCGGTGTTCTGCGAAACTCTGCTGGGAGCTGTCGCGCGGAAATAGGCTGTCTATTGCCATTCTCTAAGACAAACTCTAACCTTAACCAGCTCCTTAACAGCGCCTAAACTTAACCGTTCTAACCTTAACCAACTCCGAAACAATGCCTAACCTTAACCTTAACCTTAACCACAGGGGCGTATTTGACGCCGGGGACGGCGGATAGTGTCCCCCCCACGTTTTACCGTCCAAAGAGCTGAGTCTGACTACCTGTTCTATTATTATGCAAAGAGCAGTAGATGGGGGTCGCATTCTTGCCCTGCAAGGGCCAAGTACCCACTCGCTAAAGTACTTGTCTTTGCATAATAATAGCTCGGGTCGTCAGCCTAGGTGTGTGTTAAAATACGTCAAACATATTGTTTACACTGTCTTTCTTCTATTATAACCCTCCCAAATCATATTCAGAAAGTATCACAGAGACTTCTATTGACCAAGGAATTAGTTATTATTTCGCGGTTTATTCACATAACGTTATATTGTTTACACTGTCTTTCTTCTATTATAACCCTCCCAAATCATATTCAGAAAGTATCACAGAGACTTCTATTGACCAAGGAATTAGTTATTATTTCGCGGTTTATTCACATAACGTTATATTGTTTACACTGTCTTTCTTCTATTATAACCCTCCCAAATCATATTCAGAAAGTATCACAGAGACTTCTATTGACCAAGGAATTAGTTATTATTTCGCAGTTTATTCACATAACGTTATATTGTTTACACTGTCTTTCTTCTATTATAACCCTCCCAAATCATATTCAGAAAGGCACACACACAACATATTCCAGTTAACGGTATATTTTTTTAATGATTCGTTATGGCGTAATCAATACTTCCATGCGTATAAATTGCGTTCGCAACCTCCGTGTTTTGGGGGTAGTCATCAGAAACCTCGGATCCGGGATTCGCTCCCATCCGTCGGGCAAGAACTGTGGGTTTTCAGCCTCTCTCTCTGGAGCTTAACGGAGTTTCTGGAGCAGTTTCTGGAGGAGCTTGTCGCGGCTCATGCGCATGCGCACGCTCAACCAATCAGAGAGGGGCTTCGCTCAACCAATCAGAGAGGGGTCTGCAGAAATAGAGTTCAACCAATCAGAGAGGGGTCTGCAGAAATGCGGCTACGGGCCCTAACCCCCCCCCCCATCGACGTCACTCGCCACGCCCCCAAATCTGTCCCCGGCACACATTGAGAGAGAGTTACGCCAGTGCTTAACCATGCCTAACCTTAACCATAGAAAGAATATTGCCATTCTCTAAGACAAACTCTAACCTTAACCAGCTCCTTAACAGCGCCTAAACTTAACCGTTCTAACCTTAACCAACTCCGAAACAATGCCTAACCTTAACCTTAACCATGCCTAAACTTAACCTGCGAAAGAATACACGTTAAAAAAAAATCACGTTAAAAAAAAAAATTTGATGGGATTTGAACTCGTCAACAACAGACCGCAGGACCGCAGGACCGCTGCTCTGCCAGGTGAGCTGAAGCGCTGAATGAAAATCATGGCGGATTCCGCGATAAGCACCTCAAAGCACCTCGATAACCTTACGCGCGAGGGGCTTCGCTCAACCAATCAGAGAGGGGGCTGCAGAAATGGAGCTCAACCAATCAGAGAGGGGGCTGCAGAAATGGAGCTCAACCAATCAGAGAGGGGTCTGCAGAACTAGAGCTACTATTTGTATAGACGCGGACAGCTGGGTGACTATAGTTCACTCCGAATTCCAACAGGTGTACCGACATTTTATCATCTACAAATACATTCGGCTGCAAAGCCAATTACATGCAAATATTTACATGCATATACAGTTCAAAAGGTGCAATGAAAAACATATGTTTAAGATATTGTTTAAGATATATCAACAACAAGACTCAACAAGACGTTCGTCAGCAAGGTGGCAGGATATTGTAGTGTGAACGATTGTGGGTCATGCGAATGCGTGCGCCATGCGTGCCAGCAGGTATAGTAGAATTTCGCAGAACACCGTTTCAGATGATCCCCAAAAAGTAGAATGCAGGATCTGCCACTGACAGGAGCTTCACCATCACACATGGAGGAGAGGGGGACGTCACATATAGTTGTTCAGCAAGTCTGGCCCGACTATTATTGAGAACTGAATCAATCAGAGGGTCGGTTTGTTATAATAACAGAATACACGGGGAGTATCGCCGGGACACTGTCCAGAGGGAAGGGGGCAATAGAATCCGGAGGCTAATATCCCCAAAACCGGAGGTGAGTTTAATAAGATTAATAACAAAATGAGCTATATATAGCCTACCGTCTGCGTCAAATATGATATATAGGCATTTAAATAATAAATAAATTTATTTAATTTTAATTAGCAATAAAAAAAATGTAAAATTTTTTTTTTTTTTTTTTTTGCCACCCTCCCCCCCCCTACGTGTCCCGCATTGTCCCGCAAAAGCAGTGCTGCTGTCCTGCGACTGAACCATTTTGACCTGGTCACCCTATTCAAGGGTACTATGACTATGCTTGCACCTCATGGTACCAAAGCACCTCAAAGGCACTAAAAACCAAATTACAAACATCTCAAAACAAACTAGTCAGACTACTGCTTGACCTGACTCCTAGAACCCACCTCACCCCTGCACACTTTGCCAACCTAGGATGGCTTAGAGTAGACGACAGAGTACAGCAACTTGCAATGGGCCTGGTCTACAAGATACACTACACGACCAAGGTACCCATGTACATGTCAAAATATTTCCAAAGGTCAGTGAATACCACGATCACAACACCAGAGGGAGCTCCACAAATCATGTAAAACCCAGATTCGGCTCAAACAAGGGACTAAACACGTTTCGCAATTATGCCACATCAATGTGGAACGCCCTACCCAAAGCTGTAAAGGAATGTGAATCACTACCCACCTTCAAAAACACTCTCAAAGAACACCTACGGGAGACTGCAATTCGAAACTGGCCCCTACAAATGTCCTAACCCAGTTGTACAATAAAGACCAAGCATGGCTTTGTCAGTATTCCAATGTACAGTGCCCCCCCCCTACCCACCCCCCCCCACCTCCAATGTACAGCCCCACCCAACTCCACCCCACCTACCCAACCTCCTCCAATGTACAGTTTCTATGTCAAATGTATGTCAGTATTCCAATGTACAGTGCCCCCCCCCTACCCCCCCCCCCCCCCCACCTCCAATGTACAGCCCCACCCCACCTACCCAACCTCCTCCAATGCACAGTTTCTATGTCAAATGTATATACACTCTTTTTCTGGATTTCTTTAGTATCACAAACAGTACTGTATTTGCAAATCTGGTATGTCATAAATGTATAGATGTAGCAGTACTGTCTATCTGTATGTCGTGTGTGTCATATGATGAATTGAAAATGGGGGACCCTGATGGAAACAAGACGAAAGTCTTTCTCAGGTCTGCATCCTCTTAACAATTGTATGTATTGAGCTGTACTGTACTGTACCCATTCTGCAATCTGTTAATAAACTTTTCAATCAATCAATCAAAGAAGGTTAACCTTTCACTACCACACTACAGAAGGTTAACCTTTCACTACCACACTACAGAAGGTTAACTCTTTCACTACCACACTACAGAAACAGTTATTTTGATGTAGCCTTTCCTTCCTGGTTCAGCCAATACCTTGACCCCCAACATTACATGGCTTATGTGAGGCTTCCAACAAATTGACATAACAAAAGAGCTTGACGCAAGGTGTTCTATTTCATTATGGCTGCCGCTCAGCATCATTCTGCACGCACTTCACTTCGTGCACGAGCACTGAATAAAAAATTCCACAATGTACCTTTACATCCCAACATTCGTCTGGCCACACCCCTATCCGCTTACCTTCATAAGCAGGTGTGTGGTCACCTACTCGCCTCCTTCCCAAACTTTCACCACAAGGCGAGATCAAGGGCCGCAGCGGCGTCCTGATACTGAGCGTCACCATAATTCATAGAACTTGGTTATATACATAATGAATAAAAATACATCTTTGTTTTAAGATGTTTCATGCTAAATGGTTCTTAAAGTGAATTTCCTTCAATCATCTGGGGACTATGAGCAAACAACCTCTGCCGGTAATACTCTGCATTTAGCTTTTTTCTGCAAATTAATAAATATTTTATTGGTATGCTGTCTTGCATGTGAAGTATTGTATCAACAACTCTAATAAATAACGGTTTTATGTTACTTTCATACATGTTAGCCATACTACACACTAACTCAACTATGGTGAGTGAGTTCGATTTTTATTTGCCTTAGAACTGTTATCTTTGAGCTGTTTGAATATCTCCTATCGTGTGTAGCTGTAGGATTTAATGCATATCGAAATATTGAGTACATTACACAAATATTTAGTGTGGTTAAAAAACTATTTTAACTAGACACTGTTCTGCAAAGTAATTCAGAAATGTGCTAGTTGTATATTATACCGTAGAACAGGTTAAAGAAAATACCATTTGGGGTTTGATCGTACTAAAACTTCTAAAAATACATCTGTATTGAAACACTTGTTTTTTACCTTATCATTGTGTAAACAGGTAAAAAACTAGGTTGATATCTCTATTTTAAGTGTATCGGTCAGTTTCATGATTTGATATGTTTATAATTTATGTGTAACAATGACAATCAATAAAAATTCAGAATTCACTAGGATTATGTGATATCATGTTTTTACATTTACCAAAGTACATGTTTTCATATGACAACGATATAAATACAAATTGTCTATAGTAGATAAAAAAAGATTTTGTAATACACTGTTTATGTTAGGGATTGTTAGCAGAGGGCCCAGGCGCAAACAGATACGAGGGAGACGTAAAGGTAGATTGTCAAATATGAGCACTGCTCCTTTAATTCGAGTCACTTGGAGCCAGGGGTGAAGTGTAACAAAAACAGCTTTACTTCAAAAAGGAGCAAATAGCAACAAACAAGGAATCTCCAAAGGACAAAAACAAACTCAGCAAAGCTGGCAAGAAAATGATTGCAAAATCTAACTACAAAATAAACACTAACCAAAAACTCGAACTGTAAATGCAAAAAACAAGGAAGGTCACAAAACAAACACTAATACTTGGGAACACTTACTATGAGGCAAAAACAGGATCACGTGAGACAGAGAGCAGAGCAACAGCAAACAGGAATCTCAACATGGAACCGAAACAATGAACCGACAACAAGGGAACACACACCAGATATAGGGGAAACAATTAACACTAGAGACAGCAGGGCAATTAGCAAAATGAGACACACATGAGGGAAAGGCAGACTAACAGGGCTACAGGAAAACACCAGACCAAACACAATGGGGAAAATAAACAGGGAAGCACAACAGAACTAACTACACAAGAAAAGACTGAACACTAGACAAGAGTAAACATAACAACCATAAAAGGAACTAATAATTAATTACAAAGGGAACGAGACTAAAGACAGAACACAGTTAAAAAACACAGGAGACAATAAAAACGCCAAGAGTATAAGAATGTCCAAAGGTGGGGGCTGTTGAGGAGAGTAGGAGGCAGGGAAAAGTTCCTGCAAGGGTGGGGGCTGTTGAGGAGAGTAAACAGGGAAAAAGGGTCCAGGGACAGGCGAATCCTCACAGTTTAGAACTATAGTGTTTGCAAATATTATGTCTGTTTTACTTGTGTAGCACATTAGAGTTGCATTCATGCATGACAATTGGTATACCTTTTACCGGGTAGTCATTTGAGATCATAGATCCCTTTTTTCCGAGCTAGACCTGGTCCAAATGACAGATAAAACATAAACAAACACCTAAAAATACACAAAAAGCAGATTGATAAAAAATGAAAACAGGCAAACGAGTCTAATCACTGTAATTACAACACCAAACTGCTTGTCTTACAAAGGAGGGAGGTGTCATGGGGTGATATATGTCAACCCCTGACAAATTAGCATTATCCTCCTACATGCATAGATCCTTCTGACTATTGATTAAATCTAGTATAAATAGTTAATTCGCCCTTTTAAAAACACCTCATACAATATCTTGAGTTTCCTTCGACTGTCATATGGTCAGGGAACAGGACAAATTTTCAGACAAGTAGTCTGAAATTAATAAATAATTTGCATGTTCTCTTGAATCTACTTTGTGCATTATTGTTACACAATAACAACTCTAGTGGTTCTATGCTACATTCATAAACGTTACCTCCTTTTCTTTTATACATAATTATGTTATGTGAACCCTTCCATAGTTCTGCTCTAACTCTGCAGGTCCTCTAGACTGATAAGCTTCTCACCACCATGTGGGGTTTTTTAGCACCTAAGGGGGCCCAATTCACACCCCCACACACACACACACACAGACCCACACACATATATTTTCTGAACATTACCTACCTCCTAGCCCCTACTAACTCAGATATATATGTTGACTGAATTACATTTTATTTACCCTAGAACCGTCATCTTTGTGTTGAGTGAATATTTCATGCTGTGTAATGCAGGTCACCGTACTAAACTTCTAAAATACATCTGTATTGAAATACTTTGTTTTTACCCTTTTTCTTATCATTGTGTAAACAGGTAAAAAAAACTAGGTTGTTATGTCTGTTTTAAGTGTATCATTGACCCTCAGCCAATAAACAAAAAATTCAGAATTCAATAGGATTATGTGATATCATGTTTTTACATTTACCATAGTTTCTGCTAAATATCCTGCAACATGTTTTCAGGTGACAATGATTTAACTGCATATTGTCTACAGTATATACAAAGATTTTGTAATACACTGTTTAGAACTATAGTGTTTGCAAATATTATGGCTGATTTACTCGTGTGTAACACGTTAGAGATGCAATTATTGCATGAAAGTTGCTAAACCTTTTACCATGTAGTCATTTGAGATCATCGACCCCCTTTTTTTTTAGCTAGACCTGGGCCCTGTTTCATGTACGTGGTTCAACTAAGTCGATCAACATGTCCATTATCCAGCTTCAGTTAACCCGATGTTCAAAGCCGGGATTTTCCTGTTTCACAAAGGAGGATTCAGTCTCGTTAACTCAAGCCAGACTTGAGAGTCAGGCTCAAGTCAGGCTAGATGCGCGCTCCCGTTTTAGGTGGAAAGCCAGCACGTATCGATGGCAGAGACCCTGATTCTCAACGGCATTGATTGATTAATTGATTTAAGACTTTATTGACAGATTGCAATAGGCTCAATCGCCTCGCCGACAAGTTAAATGCGTTATCTATAGGCTAATTCTAAGTCCCTCATTACCTCAATCAATCAGATTATATTTCTTTAAACTTGCCTGCTGGATTGAATAATCAAATGAGATCTTGCTAGCGAAAATAACTAGTTAACTGTTATACAGAATTACGAGACGGCTTTCTTGCCCATTGATTGATGTATAGTCAATATTTAACTTATCTCCAATGTGGTCCAACGGGTTGTTCTTTTGACTTCCACACGGACGACCCGGGTTCAAGACCGGGGTCCTTCTTTTTGCAATATAGGAATAATTCAATTTGGTGCACGTTGAGAGCTATATAAAGAATGACATCCTCAATGCATGTAGATTTATAATATTTTAACTTAAAACCAGGCTACTTTGGCGTATAATCATTAATATTATATTCAAAAAAATCATATTGGAAACACGGGGATTTGAACCCCGGTCGGTGGATTGGGAAGCTTGAGCACTACCACTGGGCCACTGGGCCAGATGGGATAGATTCATTGTTTATACATTAATGAACGAGAGACCCGTGTTTAGAATATCCCTTATTTTGAATGAAGTTTTATTTCTTTATCCTCATTCATTCATGTGACGTCAACGGCTCATTCAATTTCTCAAATCCGTCAAACAGCGCATCTCATCAGACATCTTAATCCCAGTTACAATTAAAATAACCACATCATGTGTACGTCGCACGAGCGAGCGCCACCGTCGCCACGGTATATATAACGTGCATTATTTAGGACAAAGTGAATTTAATATCAGCATTTTGGGTCTATTTTACATTTCAAAAGCCCCCTCTGGAAGAATGGAGCACAAAAACGTAATTCAGAATGGTATAATGCAGATCGTAGACTGTGGGAATAGTTTCAGGAAACGGGCTGTCACTTCTTTGCGGGGGCGTGGCGATAGTTCAGGCTAACTTGAACTTGAACTCTGCTTTCGAGCAGGCTCAAACTTTTGGATATGTTGTCATGGTGATTTGGAAAATCCAGGTACATGAAATCGGAAAGTCCGGCTAACCCAGTTATCCAGCTAAAGTTATCCGGCTAACTGAGTTATCCAGGTACAAGAAACAGGGCCCTGGCTCCAAATGACAGCAACAACAAAGACCTAAAAATACACAGAACGCAGCCTGAGACATACAAAAAGACAAAGTGGGCCCTGGGGTTACATTTGAGGTGGAGCAAACTATATTGAATGGTCTCATTCTTTAAATACCCTTAATTAGAATTTTAAATCATATATGGTATTGAGGGCCTGCATATTCAAAGTAAAAAAAAAAAAAAAAAGTCCTTTACAGACATAGCTAGCAGAGAAGGCCTTTTCCCCCAAACTCTGTGTTATTTTCTGGATACTGTGACATATAAATAGTGTTTGATGTGATGTTGTGGTTTGAACCATGCTAAAAAGGGTAGTTGACCTATAAATGCATTATAAATACATGTGTACCATTGAAACAGTCTAAGGACATTCATGCTTTGAAGTGCTCTATATCCAGAAATAAGTCTTAATTTATTAATTTAAGACATATGAAATACCCTATTGAAACAGTTAAAACAGCTTGGACAGACACACACATACAAGTTATCACTCTTTTTGTTGTTTTGTATCACAAACACGGGTGTATTTGCAATCTGGTATGTCCTAAATGTATGGATGTAGCAGTACTGTCTATCTGTATGTCATGTATGTCATATAGGTCCTGATGAATTGAAAATGGGGGACTCTGATGTAAACAAGACAAAAGTCTTTCTCTGCTCTGTAACCTCTTAACCTTGTCAAAGACTCGAATATAGGGTACATTTATATCTTAAAGGGGAACTATTTTACTATTTCTTTCACTATTTGGGCACTTTTACACAATTCCTGTGAGTCTATGGAACACCTCTGTAATTTTTTCAAGTCCTCAAAAACAGCATTTTTCTACCTCAAGATCTTAAGCCGTTTTGAGCCTGGGCTCCAACCACTGTGTGCAGCTCATCATGTACCTGATGCCACACAGCCACATTATCATGCAGCGGTGTCTCTCTGACATCACAAATCATCACATTTTCAGATGACTCAGTTCAGTGAGGGTGAATATTGTGAGAGGAGAATTGGAAGAATGCGCCAATATGAGAATTAGAGACATAGATCATATTAATATAAGTTCACATAGCTAGGAAACAATGCTAAACACTCAAAAAGGCCATTTATAAGATAGTTCCCCTTTAATACATTGTATTCGTTTTACGAAATAAGAAATAAGAAATAATAACTGCAGTTATCTCTAATGTATGGTCTGCACCGTTTCCCAAACTGTCAAATAGTTGTTATAAGTCTGTATGTCCCCTAAACTGATCATCTTCTAGCCACCATTGGGGTGTTTTAACACCTAAGGGGGCCCAATTCACACCCCTCACACATACACACAGACCCTCACAGACAGATATTTTCTGTACTTTATATTTTCAGCACAGCTCTAAACTATCATATCTTTAACTGTAATAATTAATGTGAATAATAATACAAAACACTGTAATGCAACCTTTTTAAAAGAATCTATTTTAAATAAAACGCTTCACCGAAACCTAATTACTACGACAGCTAGGGGTGTTTGTAATCAGCCCCTCACCCTTGTGAGGCAACCATCTAGGAGAACCTGGCCTCATGCATATAACTTAAACACAGCCCTGTCCCCCGTTGGCAAAACAGCATGCTGTAACAGGTTTCTATGATACTTTTGTTTATCTACACATATATTTTCCGAACACAAGTGTCTAAACACTCTCTTCCATGGGGCATTCTCCATGAAACTAAAATATAGGCACATTACATTTGTATTTTTCTTAAAAAACAATCCTCCACACACACACACACACACACACACACACACACACACACACACACACACACAACACTACATATTACATACATACATACATACATACATACATACATACATACATACATACATACATACATACATACATACATACATACATACATACATACATACATACACACACACACACACACATACATACATACATACATACATACATACATACATACATACATACATACATACATACATACATACATACATACATACATACATACATACATACATACATACATACATACATACACATACATACATACATACATACATACATACATACATACATACATACATACATACATACATACATACATACATACATACATACATACATACATACATACATACATACTGTAATGGGAATTATTAAAGGACAAACGATGAGCCGTTTACATTAATCATTCTGAGTCATTATTAATAATAATAAGAAGGTTTATTTAATAAAGAAAGTTCATGACAGCGTGGCCACGCTGCCAGGCCAGTCACCCGCCAGAGACAGACATGTTTACCCCCTAGCGTCTGACAGGGACTGACCTAGAGCCTTGGTCAGACATACAATTGAATACATGAAAATTACCTAGAAGAAAACAAAATGGCTGGTTAGAGAAATTAATAATACGACTATGTTATGGCTAAGCCTGGAAGGAAAACAGCGCTCCATCTTTCAGTTCCCATGACCTTGGGTTCTGGCTCTATGGCTGGTAGAAACAGCAACTTCGTTATGAATGGAAAATGATAGAGTATCTTAAAGAGACATACACACATTAACCAGTAAATCTGGTCGAACTGAAACTCAAGCTGTATGACATGATAAAACAACAGATATATAAGAACATGATAATATATTTCCACGACAGTTCCCTCCTCTTGATAATATTAATCACAATCATTATCATTTCATAAAGACAACAAACATATTATCATCATTAAACTCAGCACAAACTATTTTTATTATCTAAAAAACAAAAGGTCCTCTGCATAGACCCCGTGTCACGTGCAAAAGAGAAGTTGTCATAACAGCAACCATCATTAGCGTCTCTTTGCAAATGCCCAGACGGATGGTCGGAGGACTCAAGGGTACAGTGTCCAGTCTCTGGTTTTGTCAAGGCCATACTTCTCCCACCACCAAGCTGAAAAATTTAAATCACAAAAGAAAAAACAGGAGAGTATCTTGCAGAATAATAATTCCCCTTATTCAAAACAAAAACATTCTCACAAAAACTCATAGCGAAAACAGAATACACGTGACTGCATTCTCCGGGAGATAGCCAAAACAAAACAAAAACAATTTGCAGACTCCTCACAAAGAATGAAAAAAATAACTGGTTACTATTGCAATGCACAACACATTAAAAAATCTCCACCTGAATCAAAGAAAGTTCATTACATCATTACCTAACATCTTTTAGGACGATACTGTAATATCTGCATGTATTGTGGTTCAAACCTAAGCATTGTGGGTAAAACTTGCCTCATCCCGGAAACGGTCTCTTCTCCCTCCCCCGGTCGCTGGTCCAAGCACCCCCCCTCTGCAGTCCATGTATGCCGTGGCTCGGTCCTGATGATCCTCCCCTCCGATGCAAGGAGCCTGTCCGGTGAATGGCTTAGACCTGCTGGAAACTGTCTCTAAGATCTTTATCTCAGGACCACTGATCCTATCAGACTGGAGTCAGCTGTCGGTTGATGGTCTTAGCGCCCCATCGTTCACTAGCCGATAGGCCCTCTGCCTCATAGTTCTGGAGCAGATTGGGACAGCTTACTTTCTCAGAAACCAGCTGTAGTCGGTCCCCCCACTCAGGCCCTTGGTTGTGGCCCTGATGGAACAGGCCTGCTAGAAACTGTCTCAGTGTCCATGCTGTAGCTGCAGAGTGGAGCTCTGGTCCAGTAGATTAGCTGGGCCAGCTTGTCTCCCCGTAATCAGCTGTAGTCGGTTCCCCCCGTCAGGTTCTCGGTTATGCCCCTGATGGAACAGGTCTGCTGGAAACCGTCTCACAGATCTTTGTCTCGGCTGATGGTCACGGAGTACTGTCCATGTGTCACCGCTGTAACTGCAGAAGCCTGGCACAGACAGTGGTCCTCTGCGCGTCCTCCTCTTGGTCAGAGACGGGTGCCCGGACCGCAAGGAGAGTGAAGAGACCGTTCAGCGAGACCCCACCACAGAAAAAGAAAGAAAAAAAAACCATCAGTACATAGCTCAAATACAACTGAGGTTTTTGACCTAGGCATAAGTGACCATTGCTGGCTGATGTCATAAATGACAGCAAAAAGTATTGAAGGATTAAGACATCTAGCCTATACATGGATTAAAGAAGGCAGCCCCGTGCTCCTGTTTCAGAAGAAATGTGAGTAAGGGAGCATGTCTTCACTATACAAAGAGAAAAGCATCACCGGTTGTTTTACCAGCTCGGTGCTGGCAACTTCTGGGAACTCTTGGCCTTAATGCCATTGGTCTGACGTGTCTATTTTTTATGTTTTGTGTCTGCTAGGCCCACCACATCAGGTCCTAACCCTAATTATTTTTCCGGCCCCCTAACCTACCTATACTGAAAGCACTGTAGACCTAGCATTCTTCAACCACACCTGCTACCAGCCAAAGATCATATCGACCATATACTGTCAAGTATATTGTATAATACAAGACAAGTATATCGTACTAATCCCTTCAATGACTGCCCCAGGGTTACGTGGTACACAGGAAGCTAAACACAGCCAGAAAACAATGAAAGTACCTACTTGTGGTGTCCACTAAACTAAATATTTAAACAGCATATAAGTGGTCAAATCAAATTATAAATTAAGAGCATCCTCACCTGTTTGAAGACCCGCTAGAGCCCCCATGTTACATTCAAGCCTAAAGTATGGCTTGTGTAGGCCTTGAATGCAAAGTGGTGGACACAGGACAAGACAGGAGTTTATCAAAAATAACAATATCTATTGGAACAGCTATTTAAATGGACAAAAGGGATCAAACAGGTGAGAGCTGGGTGTTCCAGACTCAATAACAGGTCAATAACAAAACTAAGGCACCTAGGCCAAAATAGAACAACCTATATATATATATAGTAGCAGTATACAGTATATAGTATACTATGGGAGATTAATAATATAATAATGAGCAATAACTTGTTCTGAGTCCAAAAGTTGAAATAAGGAAATAGAAAATAGATTTAATTCCTCACATAGATCAATTGATAAGGAATGCATAGTTGAAGATCAGACCATGTAAACAAATGTCCGATCACCAAGTGAGGACGATCTCTCGTTCCGCAAGACCGTTAATACAAAATTAATATATACATATGACGTGGAAGGAACTGGAACATCACCCTGAGGATTGGCTGAAATGACTATTATGGCTGCTTTACAAGGAAAACAGAGCGGATCCCATAACAATGTCACTTATGGCCTTATAGCAAGGATCAACATAGATCATAACCAAATTGTTTTGACTGGCTAATGTGTGCCTCTCTTAAAGAGAAACGCACATACTACGTTTGTGAGGTTTTGCCCGCTGCTCACTACCTTTTCTCTGTTTCTTTAAGCCTATACTGTTTATTTCCCTTCTATACTGTTTATTTTCCCTTCTCACTCACTCTCTCTAGCCCCCACCCTCTCGTTCCTTACCCTTAGTGGCCACACCTGTTCGATATTCTATTATCTCTCGCACCTGTGGTGGCAGGCTAATTAGTCCCCCTGTGGGCTTTAAATACCAGGGCGCTTCCCCTCGTTTTGGCTTGGGGTCGTGTTGTATACTTGCCGAGTCATATTCTCTACACATCTAGACTCTTTCGGGAGATCCTCTGTCTGCCTATGCTGTTCCATTCTCCGGCGTCGAGATGTTTTGCTCCAGCCTTCGCCAGCTGTCGCCGTTGCCTGTGGGGGAGACTGGTCTGCGCTCCCTGTACTTCCACGGGAGGCACCCCAGCGTTCCACTGCAGACCCCCGCGCAGCTGTTCGTCCTGACGCACATCCAGACCAGCGCAGACGCTCTCCAGTCCTCAGCGCGCAACGCGCATCTTCCAAGGACGCTCGAGCTTGGCACGCTCTCCAGACCAGCGCGCAACGCGCATCTTCCAAGAACCCTCGAGCTTGGCACGCTCTCCAGACCAGCGCGCAACGCGCATCTTCCAAGGACGCTCGAGCTTGGCACGCTCTCCAGACCAGCGCGCAACGCGCATCTTCCAAGAACCCTCGAGCTTGGCACGCTCTCCAGACCAGCGCGCAACGCGCATCTTCCAAGGACGCTCGAGCTTGGCACGCTCTCCAGACCAGCGCGCAACGCGCATCTTCCAAGAACCCTCGAGCTTGGCACGCTCTCCAGACCAGCGCGCAACGCGCATCTTCCAAGGACGCTCGAGCTTGGCACGCTCTCCAGACCAGCGCGCAACGCGCATCTTCCAAGAACCCTCGAGCTTGGCACGCTCTCCAGACCAGCGCGCAACGCGCATCTTCTAGACCTTCGTGCTTGGCACACTCCTCCTCGCAGACGCACCCCGACGCGTCTCTCGGTTCCGGTGCGCACTCAAGCAGTGGTGCACCACTCTGTCCTCGGCTCCGACAGTCGGCTACCCGGTGACGACACCTTCGCCACCGCCGCCTGTTCCAGCACCACTCTGTCCTCGGCTCGGACTGCCGGCTCCCCGGTGGCGATACCCTCGCCACCGCCATCGCCACCGCCGCCTGTTCCAGCACCACTCTGTCCTCGGCTCGGACAGCCGGCGCCCCGGTGGCG
Source organism: Notolepis coatsorum (assembly GCF_963971535.1). Taxonomy (NCBI): domain Eukaryota; kingdom Metazoa; phylum Chordata; class Actinopteri; order Aulopiformes; family Paralepididae; genus Notolepis; species Notolepis coatsorum. Next base: position 176,186,361 of record NC_140166.1, on the reverse strand, counting down.
ACGCTCTCGCCCCGCTGCCTGTTCCTGCACCACTCTGTCCTCGGCTCGGACAGCCGGCACCCCGCAGCTGCTGTCCCTGTACCTTTACGCATACGCCTGGGTGAGTTTTGATTGTAATGTCACTCACTCAGCGTAATGCCTCTTGCCCCCGTTCCCGCTGCTGTTCCTGTACCTTTACGCATACGCCTGGGTGAGCTTTGATTGTGATGTCACTCTCCCAGCGTATTGCCTCTGTTAGTTAGTTTGGACATTTCATCTCCCGGCGTAATGCCTCTGTTTTTGGTTCTCACTTAGAATAGTATTTTTGGACTTTACATCTCCCCCTGTGTGTTTGTCACACGAAGATATTATTACTTTGTTCTCTTTGTTATTTGGACTGTTCTGCACCTGCTCTGTTTTTTCCCTTTTGTGCATTAACTCTCTCCTCTGTCCTGCAGAGCGGCCCAGATGTTTTCCCACCAGTCCCCAGTTCCTCCCTGTACCCCAGCCCGCCTCCGCGGGCCTCAGTCCCTAGTCCTCTATCCCTAGTTCTCCTCAGTCCCTAGTCCTCTATCCCTAGTTCTCCTAGTCCCTAGTCCTCTATCCCTAGTTCTCCTAGTCCCTAGTCCTCTATCCCTAGTTCTCCTAGTCCCTAGTCCTCTATCCCTAGTTCTCCTCAGTCCCTAGTCCTCTATCCCTAGTTCTCCTCAGTCCCTAGTCCTCTATCCCTAGTTCTCCTAGTCCCTAGTCCTCTATCCCTAGTTCTCCTAGTCCCTAGTCCTCTATCCCTAGTTCTCCTAGTCCCTAGTCCTCTATCCCTAGTTCTCCTCAGTCCCTAGTCCTCTATCCCTAGTTCTCCTAGTCCCTAGTCCTCTATCCCTAGTTCTCCTTGTCCCTTGTTTACCTAGTCTCTAGTTCCTCTGTCCCAAGGCGTTCCCTTAACCTTCCCTTAGGCGTTCCCTTACCTTCCCATAGTGTTCCCTTTTCCTGCCCGCCTCTTAAAGGCACCTTTCCTTCCCCTCATATTATATTCCTGTATTTGTGATTCTCCCTTAAAGGGACAGTGCCCTTTTCCCTGTTTTTCCCTGTTGTTCAATAAATATCTGTTTCTTGGCAAACCATCATACCTGTCTTGTGTTGTGCGATTGGGGTCGGTTACAAACCATAACAGTACGACCCCACCAAGTCTACGACCCCAGCCAGCACAGACTGTGTATGTTGAGTTTGCCTTTTTTTTTTCTTGTCCCCTCTAGCTCCCCTGTTAGCCCTGTTAGCTTCCCTGTTAGCCCAGTTTAGCTTCCTTGTTAGTCCTGTTTAGCTCCCTTGTTAGCCTGTTACTCCCCTGTTTAGCCCAGTTTAGCTTCCCTGTTTAGCTTGTTAGTCTCCCCGGTTAGCTCCCCTGTTTGCTTCCCGTTTTGCCCTGTTTGACCCCCCTGTAGCTAGCCATGCCCTGGCGGCTAACCCAGTCCCTCAGCAGAGCCCCTGTCTGCTAGTCTTGCCCCGGCTGCTAGCACAGCCTCTATGTTTATGCAGCCCTTGCTGCTGGCATGGGCCCTGTAGCTAGCCATGCCCTGGCAGCTAACCCAGTTTCCCTCTGCATGGCCCCGGTCTGCTAGCTTGGCCCCGGCTGTTAGCACAGCCTCTATGTTAATGCAGCCTTGCAGCTGGCATAGGCCCTGTAGCTAGCCAGGCCCAAGCAGCTAACCCGGTCCCTCTGCATGGCCTCCACCTTTTTTGTGTAGTTTCTCCCACTGCTAGGACTGCCCTTCAGCTAGCAAGGTCAGTATTCCCACAGCTAGGACTGTCCTTCCAGCTAGCTTGTTCTCTCATGCTGGTCCAGCCCTGTCTGCCAGCCTAGCTCCGGCAGCTAGCGCAGCCTCTATGTAGATGTAGCAGTACAGCTAGCATAGGCCCTGTAGCTATCAGTGCCTTGGCAGCTACCCTTTCCCTCTGCTAGCCTAGCTCGGCAGCTAGCGCAGCCTCTATGTTGATGTAGCAGTACAGCTGGCATAGGCCCTGTGGCTATCAGTGCCCTGGCAGCTACCCTTTCCCTCTGCTAGCCTGGCTCCGGCAGCTTGCGCAGCCTCTATGTTGATGTAGCAGTACAGCTAGCATAGGCCCTGTAGCTATCAGTGCCCTGGCAGCAACCTTCCCTCTGCTAGCCCTTTCCCGGTGCTACCATGGTTACCCCTTTGCTACCCTGCTTGCCCCTCAGTTCCTCTAGACCAGTTGCTCTAGACCAGTTCTCTAGACCCAGTTTCTCTAGACCAGTTCTCTAAACCAGTTCTCTAAACCAGTTCTCTAGACCAGTTCTCTAGCCCAGTTCTCTAGACCAGTTCTCTAGGCCAGTTCCTCTAGACCAGTTCCCCCAGTTACCCCTCGGCGACCCTGTTTCTTTTGCTAGCCCCACTCTTGTGGTGGCTTCCCCTGCTGGCTTGGCCAGTACCTCTTGTTTTGCCCCCTGCCACTCTGTCTGTATTTGTTTTGGGTCGCCGGGTGGCTCCCGTTGGAGGGGGGGATACTGTGAGGTTTTGCCCGCTGCTCACTACCTTTTCTCTGTTTCTTTAAGCCTATACTGTTTATTTCCCTTCTATACTGTTTATTTTCCCTTCTCACTCACTCTCTCTAGCCCCCACCCTCTCGTTCCTTACCCTTAGTGGCCACACCTGTTCGATATTCTATTATCTCTCGCACCTGTGGTGGCAGGCTAATTAGTCCCCCTGTGGGCTTTAAATACCAGGGCGCTTCCCCTCGTTTTGGCTTGGGGTCGTGTTGTATACTTGCCGAGTCATATTCTCTACACATCTAGACTCTTTCGGGAGATCCTCTGTCTGCCTATGCTGTTCCATTCTCCGGCGTCGAGATGTTTTGCTCCAGCCTTCGCCAGCTGTCGCCGTTGCCTGTGGGGGAGACTGGTCTGCGCTCCCTGTACTTCCACGGGAGGCACCCCAGCGTTCCACTGCAGACCCCCGCGCAGCTGTTCGTCCTGACGCACATCCAGACCAGCGCAGACGCTCTCCAGTCCTCAGCGCGCAACGCGCATCTTCCAAGGACGCTCGAGCTTGGCACGCTCTCCAGACCAGCGCGCAACGCGCATCTTCCAAGAACCCTCGAGCTTGGCATGCTCTCCAGACCAGCGCGCAACGCGCATCTTCCAAGGACGCTCGAGCTTGGCACGCTCTCCAGACCAGCGCGCAACGCGCATCTTCCAAGAACCCTCGAGCTTGGCACGCTCTCCAGACCAGCGCGCAACGCGCATCTTCCAAGGACGCTCGAGCTTGGCACGCTCTCCAGACCAGCGCGCAACGCGCATCTTCCAAGAACCCTCGAGCTTGGCACGCTCTCCAGACCAGCGCGCAACGCGCATCTTCCAAGGACGCTCGAGCTTGGCACGCTCTCCAGACCAGCGCGCAACGCGCATCTTCCAAGAACCCTCGAGCTTGGCACGCTCTCCAGACCAGCGCGCAACGCGCATCTTCTAGACCTTCGTGCTTGGCACACTCCTCCTCGCAGACGCACCCCGACGCGTCTCTCGGTTCCGGTGCGCACTCAAGCAGTGGTGCACCACTCTGTCCTCGGCTCCGACAGTCGGCTACCCGGTGACGACACCTTCGCCACCGCCGCCTGTTCCAGCACCACTCTGTCCTCGGCTCGGACTGCCGGCTCCCCGGTGGCGATACCCTCGCCACCGCCATCGCCACCGCCGCCTGTTCCAGCACCACTCTGTCCTCGGCTCGGACAGCCGGCGCCCCGGTGGCGACGCTCTCGCCCCGCTGCCTGTTCCTGCACCACTCTGTCCTCGGCTCGGACAGCCGGCACCCCGCAGCTGCTGTCCCTGTACCTTTACGCATACGCCTGGGTGAGTTTTGATTGTAATGTCACTCACTCAGCGTAATGCCTCTTGCCCCCGTTCCCGCTGCTGTTCCTGTACCTTTACGCATACGCCTGGGTGAGCTTTGATTGTGATGTCACTCTCCCAGCGTATTGCCTCTGTTAGTTAGTTTGGACATTTCATCTCCCGGCGTAATGCCTCTGTTTTTGGTTCTCACTTAGAATAGTATTTTTGGACTTTACATCTCCCCCTGTGTGTTTGTCACACGAAGATATTATTACTTTGTTCTCTTTGTTATTTGGACTGTTCTGCACCTGCTCTGTTTTTTCCCTTTTGTGCATTAACTCTCTCCTCTGTCCTGCAGAGCGGCCCAGATGTTTTCCCACCAGTCCCCAGTTCCTCCCTGTACCCCAGCCCGCCTCCGCGGGCCTCAGTCCCTAGTCCTCTATCCCTAGTTCTCCTCAGTCCCTAGTCCTCTATCCCTAGTTCTCCTAGTCCCTAGTCCTCTATCCCTAGTTCTCCTAGTCCCTAGTCCTCTATCCCTAGTTCTCCTAGTCCCTAGTCCTCTATCCCTAGTTCTCCTCAGTCCCTAGTCCTCTATCCCTAGTTCTCCTTAGTCCCTAGTCCTCTATCCCTAGTTCTCCTAGTCCCTAGTCCTCTATCCCTAGTTCTCCTAGTCCCTAGTCCTCTATCCCTAGTTCTCCTAGTCCCTAGTCCTCTATCCCTAGTTCTCCTCAGTCCCTAGTCCTCTATCCCTAGTTCTCCTAGTCCCTAGTCCTCTATCCCTAGTTCTCCTTGTCCCTTGTTTACCTAGTCTCTAGTTCCTCTGTCCCAAGGCGTTCCCTTAACCTTCCCTTAGGCGTTCCCTTACCTTCCCATAGTGTTCCCTTTTCCTGCCCGCCTCTTAAAGGCACCTTTCCTTCCCCTCATATTATATTCCTGTATTTGTGATTCTCCCTTAAAGGGACAGTGCCCTTTTCCCTGTTTTTCCCTGTTGTTCAATAAATATCTGTTTCTTGGCAAACCATCATACCTGTCTTGTGTTGTGCGATTGGGGTCGGTTACAAACCATAACAACGTTGATATCTGATGACAGCGCCCTCTCATACAATACCAAAATCTTTAAAGAGGACTGTTGTTCATCGTGCCATCAATCATTGGAATAACTGCCCACTGAACATAAGTAAATTGAATAGTAAAGTGTCTTTCAAATACCACCTAAGAATGCACTACTTAAATATGTGAGCTGATGTTGATAATGATGTCTACATTGTTAATTGTGATTGTCATATGTATCTCATGTTGTTATGTTTTGTGTCTTCCAAGCACATTTCCATAGTGAAGCCCCTTCCTTCTGCCCCCCCATTATACCTGTCTCTCCCCCCAATATATATATATATATACACACATAACATATATATATACATATATATATATACAGTGGCTTCCCCTCGCCACTTAGGCGACAGCTAATGGGGATCCTTTTCAACAATAAACAATATGACTTGCTGCAATGTATAGCAAAATAAAGACCAAAATATACACTATCTCTATTGGAATGGAGACTTCAGCACAGGATAAACTAGGGATGGGCAAAAATAATCCAGATCGATTGATCACATGATGTACTCGAGTACTCGTGGAGGAAAACGCTGTACAAAATAAACTTATTTTCCGGTGTTTTAGACTTTTATTTTGAAGCCCACCGCTCCGTCTTTTCCGGTGTTCTAGACTTTTATTATGAAGCCCACCGACCGGACCGGAAGTATTGTTGTGTGATTATCATGACAGCCGCTTTGTATTCCCTTGTAAACGATAACGAACCAGAGCCGCGTTGGGAACCCTGTTGGTAAAAGCAATGACGCCTGCCGCGGACGTCAAGTTGATAAAGTTCCTATAATAACTTTACGAAACGTGTGAAGACATTTTGATCGACTTCTTTTTTTAGTTCATGTTATTAGATTAAGCACTTATTGTATACACATGAAGCACTAGATAGACTATTTGTTTAGTTCAATAGTTGTTCTTAAAGAAACATTCCCATCAGGCATCTCGCGGAACCCCTGTGTGCCCCGTGGTGTGCAGGCAATCTACCCGTTATGTCAGTCCTTTGACCACCCGCTTATTGTAAACAATCATGCATGCACTTGTTTTAACGTTATTCTGTGTCGTTAGCCACGCTATATGTTGTATTCATTTTGTTAGCTATTTAGCCAATGTTGTTATCACTGAACGAACACCACCAAAACGTTACTGATCTCTAATCCTCATTTAGCAGCCCAATTTCTCCGGCAGTAGCTATGTATTGATCACAGACACAAGTGTCAATCTATGTAAATATTGATGAGTATTTTGGTGGCTGATACAATGTGATGATGAGCAAAAACAGTCCAGCTCTACTGTCAATAACAAGATACTAACTGACGTAAATTCACCCATGGCAATGTCAACACACACAAACGATGCAGATAAACACAAACGATGCAGATAAAATAGCGAATTGTTTATCCCCTATCACAGCGTGCGTGCATGTAAACGTGTGTGTGTGTGTGCCTACACAGACAGAGGAAAATATTTCTATGTAATATAACAGCGTGCACAGCCTGTGCTACAGTATGCACTTGTTTCTATTCTATCCTGCATTTAATAAAAATAATTACCCATATTTGTGCCTTTATGGCTGCTCTCTTTTTTTTTTTTTTTTTATGTTGATTCAAAACAGGGTATATATTGAAATGTATTTAAATCCCAGTCTCAAAGGTATACCTAAACCCTATACACTTTATGATCACTTTGGAGCTACTAATACAAATTTCAGAAGGCCCATTGTCAGTGATTTGTTCACATGGCCTTAATATATTGCTGTACCTGTATCTCCATCGATCTGTGTGCGTGCATGTGAGTGTGCGCTATACTTTGCCTGAGCTCAGGTCGATGTCTCCCCGCCGTGCGTCCAGCCAATGCGCTGTGGGCCCGTCCCGTCCTGCACCTCCGCACGCCATTGTGCTTTTTTCCCCTCAAACACCTCCTTATAGGCACAGTCTTTATACCAATGCCCGGCGCACCGGAGTTGATGGTCGCCGGCGAGACCAGCGGATAGGAGACGGGACGGCCGGTGGCGGTGACGCACACGGAAAGACACCGAGCCCAAAATCCAGCCCCGGGCACACCGTGGGAGAAAAGACAGAAAACAGATTCTTAGCTTCTCCCGTCATGACCCCACAGGCCCACCTTTCTGGCCCCTCTAAACTGTCCACATTTTCCATTTTCTAGGTAAACACAAAACAAACAAAAACAAACAAAAAATAAATTATGTGGCCCCCAAAAATTGGTTCCTCCTGAGCACTCGGAGATAAAAAGCTCTGTAAACAGCGTACCTCACGCCGCCCTATCCTATTTCCTTTCAGAAAAACTGCAGTTTGACCAGATAGGTGATAGAAATTAATCATGCTCAAAAAAGATAACCCACGCTTTAGTGATACTAGATCACAGGGACTCGAACCCACAACCCAGCACCTATTCTTGGTATCCTCACGCACGGACCCTCTTCCCGCCTCTTTGTGATAACCCAAAAACAGTGCACTGTAACTTTAGTGATACTAGATCACAGGGACTCGAACCCATACTAAATAGTGAATCATCAATTCTCGATAATTACGCATGAACTCCTGTAATTCCCATCATATTCCACAGTACACCTTACACATGCAATTCTCGATAATTACCAGAACATACCCCTTAAATCCCAGTACTCAAGGAAACACAGGGGGGTTACACACATTATCCTATATTCAATACCCCACTCGCATAATTACTTTATAGATAGAAACAAAAACCGCTTTTAAACAGAATGGCTACTTTATACATAACCGCTTTTAAACAGAATGGCCACTTTATAAATAACCGCTTTTAAACAGAATGGCTACTTTATACATAACCGCTTTTAAACAGAATGGCCACTTTATAAATAACCGCTTTTAAACAGAATGGCTACTTTATAAATAACCGCTTCTAAACAGAATGCTCCACGCGCTCCCATGGATTCTAGCCGTAGTTGGCAGCCAAACGGACGCTAGCAGGCGGTTCCTCACTCCCTTCCCATGCGGGGGAGTATTGAGGAGAAGAAAGCGCTTTCCCTGAAACCCAAGATTTCAACCTGCCCGCATAGCGCCTCGGCTCGCGGCCAACTCGACCCCCATCGCTCTAAAATATATATTAACCTAATTAAAAAAAATACCCCATAATTCTTCTCGTCGTCAACATATTTTATTATACTCGTGGTAGGCCCCCGCACCCCGTCTATAAGGCACGAGCCTAATCCCTGCCTAATACATTCGGGACGTACCAAGATTGAGAAACTATAGAAAAAACCATCGCCAGTCTACCAAGCACAGTAATACACCAATACAATGAAAAAAAATAACCACTGCAGAGCACATAGTAATATACATTTAAAAAATAGCTCTGACCGGCACCATGTTCTAGTTTAGACCTCTAATTATACATTTAAAAACAAAAAATGTTTTAAACAGAAATCAGAATGTCAACAGCTCACCGAGTGTTCCTCATCACGCGTCCCCAAGGTTCATGCCGGAGGTGACAGCCAAGCGGACGGCGCAGCTGGTTCTCTCCCCTCGGTGTCTCGCACGGAGGAGCCTCGAGACAGCGCTCCCCCGGAATTCCAGGATTCACCCTTTCTGCAGAGTCCGTTTGGCGGCCGACCTCGACACCCATCGGTTAAAAAAAAACATCTCGTCGCCATCTGTAATGGGAATTATTAAAGGACAAACGATGAGCCGTTTACATTAATCATTCTGAGTCATTATTAATAATAATAAGAAGGTTTATTTAATAAAGAAAGTTCATGACAGCGTGGCCACGCTGCCAGGCCAGTCACCCGCCAGAGACAGACATGTTTACCCCCTAGCGTCTGACAGGGACTGACCTAGAGCCTTGGTCAGACATACAATTGAATACATGAAAATGACCTAGAAGAAAACAAAATGGCTGGTTAGAGAAATTAATAATACGACTATGTTATGGCTAAGCCTGGAAGGAAAACAGCGCTCCATCTTACAGTTCCCATGACCTTGGGTTCTGGCTCTATGGCTGGTAGAAACAGCAACTTCGTTATGAATGGAAAATGATAGAGTATCTTAAAGAGACATACACACATTAACCAGTAAATCTGGTCGAACTGAAACTCAAGCTGTATGACATGATAAAACAACAGATATATAAGAACATGATAATATATTTCCACGACAATACATACATACATACATACATACATACATACATACATACATACATACTTAGTCTGGTTATAAGTTATCACTCTTTTTCAAACAACATCAGCCTATTCTACACACAATACATTGTAATTTTCTGTACACAAGTGTCTTTATCTAAGAAACCATTTTATAGACCATTTGTATTTTTCTTAAAAAAGAATCACACACACACACACAGACACGCACGCACGCACACACACCCACACCTAGGGGGGCCGTGAGTTTTTCTACATAAAGGGGGGTATGTACATGGTCGTAAATCTATTGCCCTGTGACAGAAACTGCATACCCCTGAAAAAGAGGAAGTCTTACTTAGTCATAAATACTCACCAAGAATCTGACAGGAGCTGCATACCCCTGAAAAGGGGGTGTCTTCTAAAGTCATAAATACTCACCAGGGGGTCTGACAGGAGCTGCATAATTCGTTATCCACATACCCCTCCTGCTATGACAGCGAAGGGGGGTGTCATAGCGTTGGAGGATTGTCATTTCAGAACCAGTCTACTGAGAAACAGTCTAGTGTTTCTGAATGTGACAGAGAGGGAGAGATATTCAGTCTACTGAGAGGGAGATGCATGCCACTTGGGCATTTTCTGCTTAAACAAACACATCCATGCATGCCACACAGGCATGGAAAGATGCATTCTCCATTCTCCAAGAATCCATTTTCTGAAATATTCTTAAATCACACACACACACACACTTATTCTGAAACTTTATTCTGAAACTTTTATTTCTGACAAAAAATAAAAAATAAAACTTTTATTTTGAAAAGATATCTGAAACCGGAAGTCCCTCCCCTTATAGCCTTATAGCCCCTCCCCTTCCGAAAACGGGATGTCCCTCCCCTCGAAACCGGAAGTCCCGCCTCCTTGAACATATCGACCAATCAGAGAAGGGGGCGTGACTTAGGGTCATAAAGGGGGCGTGACTACAATCAATCAATCAACATAATGTGACAGAATGTGTCTCTTACTTCTCTCTCTTACATGAAGGGATTATGGAGTGAAGATTGGGGGGCAGATTAATTTACAACGTTATTAAGCATGATCACTCAGCTTCACTCCTACAAGTCAGGTTCACTCCTACAAGGCAGGTTCACTCCTACAAGTCAGGTTTATTCCTACAAGTCAGCTTCATTCTGACAAGTCAGCTTCATTCCTACAACTCAGCTTCATTCCTACACATCAGGTTCATTCTGACAAGTCAACTTCATTCCTACAAGTCAGCTTCATTCCTACAAGTCAGGTTCATTCCTACAAGTCAGCTTCATTCCTACAAGTCAAGTTCATTCCTACAAGTCAGGTTAATTCCTACAAGTCAGCTTCATTCCTACAAGTCAGCTTCATTCCTATAAGTCAGCTTAATTCCTACAAGTCAGGTTAATTCCTACAAGTCAGGTTCATTCCTACAAGTCAGGTTCATTTTTACAAGTCAGCTTCATTCCTACAAGTCAGGTTCATTCCTACAAGTCACCTTCATTCCTACAAGTCCTACAAGTTCGAAAAACCCTGACGAAGTTTGAATCACTTTATTCAAATTGAGGATTTAGTTTGAGGATAAAAAAAAGAAATAAAAAAAGAATGTAGGCTATAAAAAATATATTTTTTTTTATTTTAATTTAAAAAATTTAATTAAAAACGAAGGTTCGAACATCCGTTCGAAGAACCCTGACGAAGTTTGAATCCCAAAAACAGGCTTCGGGGACAGCCTTACTATACATATTATTTATATTATTAAAATAGAACTCAAACATGTTCCATTGTGATGTCACAGTATGATGTCATAATAGACATTCTAGAACATTTGTGCTGTCACAGTATGATGTCATAATCAAACATTCTAGAACATTTGTGTATCCATTCAACAATTCTCTCAGAAGATCTCATTGTGCATCTTGAAACAGTACTACTGTTCAGTACTGACAGTTGATTGAAGACTGCATTTCTCAACGAAGGTGCCTTGCCTACTGTTTTGCTGTGGAAAGGTGAGTGTCCACAACGGCTAGCTAGCTGTTCTACTTGAATACTGAATGTTAATATTGAATCAGACAATATTGAATACTGAATGTTAATTCAGGTTGACAGTTGACATCATTTGACAGTTGACATGGGGCTGGAAAGTTGATTTAATAAAAGAAAAAAGACTAATTTAATCAGATTAATCACTTTATTCAAATTGAGGATTTGTTTGAGGATATATATATATATATATATATATATATCTATATCTCTCTATATATATATATATATATATATATCTCTCTCTATATATATATAAAAAAATAAAACGAATTTATAAAAGAAAATGTGAATATATATTTTTTTTAATTAAAAACAAAGGTTCGAACGTCCGTTCGAAAAACCCTGACGAAGTTTCAATCACTTTATTCAAATTGAGGATTGTCGTGGATTTCGACTGGTCATAGAATGCTTAAGGCATACAGAATAGACACAAGATAGGCCTGATGAGCATGTGTAAATGTCAGACCACAACAGGTTCTTGCCCGGCATTAAAGCAAACAGTAACATGGTCAGACAAGAATCAAATGAAGCAAGGAGATAAGGCTCTGAATACTCACGTTGGTTTATTTGAACAAAAAAAGGTTTACATCCATGGAGGACTCTCAGTTTGGCAGAGTGTAATCAAGGTACATGAACACAGGTTTGCCAGAGCGAAAGCAAACAAAAGCATAGCGAATAGAGACGTATCATTGGTGCATTTTAGTTTTGGGAGGATCATTTCTGATTGGGTTGGGCTTTATATGGTCATTTGGAAGACGGAAGAGATATGCTTTTGAAGAGGTGCAAACGGGGCCCCTCGCAGGAACACGCTGACCTTCGACTGTTGCAAACCTTATCAAGCCTGATGAATGGCTCCAGTGTTTTGTAGAAAGCCATAAGCCTGACTCACAAATGAGGAGAATGTGAAATTACACTCACATTTCCCCCCTTTGTGCCATTCTTGGCACACACCTTGGTCATTTCAAACATCAACATCACCAAACTACAGTCTCAAGTACTAGGTAGAACAATAAATCAATCATCAATACATCATAATCACATACCTTGGTAATTTCAAACATCAACATCACCAAACTACAGTCTCAACTACTAGGTAGAACAATAAATCAATCATCAATACATCATAATTTCATACTTGGCAGAAAGTAGCACAATAATTCTAAGCATTAATATCACAGTCTTAAGACACTATCCACATATGCAGGTAATTGTAAAATGTCGTATTCTTAGGTCGAATAAAAGGAACAATCATAATAAAAAAAAAACAATCATGAAAGCGAATGAAAAAACGCGGTACTGTTAGCGTTGTTATCCTCCGGACAGTCGATCACCCCTTAGATGAGTAGGTGCGTTGGCATGCCACTTGGCGGAGAGAGACGCTAATCTCACCCTCATCTCATCTTGATGAGCGATGCGTCATTTTGACATTCGTGTCTTTTTGCAAATGTTCAATGTATCTTATGTGTGGTGAGAAGACTTACACACAATCCTCAGAATCAGACCATGGATTCTATACTACCAGATGACAGGTGCCCCTAGTTGACAGGTGACTGTCTCTGGTGGTCGATGGATTCAGAATACAGTGTCCAGGTCTGGGTGGTCAAAGGTGGATTCATACACAGTGTCCAGGTGGAAAACATATTTCTCCAAGCTCTTCACCAGGCTGGAAAGATAGAATCACAAAACACAAAAACCAGTATCTGGCAGAAAAATCATGTCCTTATACAAACTTATTAAAAACAAACACATTTTGACAAAACTCTTTCAGTAGAGCGAGCATGAACAGATAACATGTGGCCTACATGTGACAAAACAAACGTGAAGCTTGGTACATGTGACAAAACAAAACAAAACATGACGCTTGGCTGCTATAGGCCTCCTTGACACCACATTCCAATCCATCATAGTGATCAAAACAAAATCATCCCAATACCCTCAATACTCAATTTGCAAAAACATCTTCATTTTGACAGTAATAGACTCCAAACAAAGTTCAGTATATATATATATTGTCTGTAGTGTGTGTTCAACTCGCCTTATCATTTGTAGAATCTCAGGTGGCAGGTCCCCCTCCCCTCCGCCATCCAATACCCCCGGACCGGTGCAGTCCGATGGTTCTCTCGTCGTCCCAGTTGGTCTTCTTCTTTCGCATTGTCCTTGGTTTGTTTCACAACTGAAACAGGCTAACTGTCTTTTTTTTTTTTTTTTTACTTAAATTTTTATTGAACATTTATAGACAAACAACACAACATATACAATAACATCAACAACACTATTAAACAGACATAAATAATAAATTCTCCAAATTCTCCAAATTTCTCTTCCTGTAACCTCAGCATGTGTGTTATCCTCTCCATATCCTGTATCTCTTCCACTATTCCTACCCATTGTGCTATTGTCGGTGGGTCTTCTTTGTACCACAGTCTTGTTATTGCTTTTCTGGCCGCTATCAACATTATCTTTATTAAATATTTGTCCCCCCCTTGTATTCCCTCGTGTGTCAGGTCTCCTAAGTAAAGCACCAGTCCTGTTTGTGGTAACCCGTATCCTAATATTCTGATCATTGCCTCCCCTATCTCCTCCCAATACCCCTTCAGCTTCTGACATCCCCAGAATATGTGCATGTGATTTGCCCCCTCCTTCCCACACATCCTCCAGCATGCTCTTTGTGTTGGTGCATATTTTCCCTTCAGCTCTGGGGTTATAAAGAATCTGATTATGTTTTTCCATCCAAACTATTTCCATATCCTCGATCCTGTTGTTGAATGCTGCACCTCGCATATGTTCCCCCATTCCTTCCCTGTTATTTCTATCTCTAGTTCTCTCTCCCATTTCTCCCTTATGTAATCGGTCGTGTGTCCCTTGCTGTTCATTATAGCCCGGTATATTGCTGATATTACTCTTCCTTGCCCCCCTTCGTATGCCCATACTATCATCTTGATTATTCCATTCTGTTCTTCGTCTTTGGCCCCCCTTATTTCTTTGTTGTAGTAGTCTCTAACCTGTAGATATCTGAAGTGGTCCCTGTTTTCTAGTCCAAATTTCTCCTTTAATTTTTGTAGTGTCTGCATTTCCCCCTTCTCTATCATTTTGCATATCGCTGTTGCCCCCCCCCCCCCCCTCTCCCACCTTCTGAATCCATGGTCTAACCTCCCTGGTTTGAATCTTGTCATGTGCTACCCATCTCAGAACCCCTGACTGCTTCTCCAATTTGTGTGTTTTTACTACTCTGTTCCATATGGTCAAGGTGCATTTGGTGATTGGATCTAATAGTCCCTCTTTTTCTTTAAATAGTTCCCTATCTCCCACCAGAGCTTGTACCTTGTATCCCTCCCCTTCTTTTTCAATGTCTTTCCATCTTGCCTCATATCTGTCGTTACACCAGCACGTCACTGCTCTCAGTTGTGCTGCATAGTAATAATCTTGTAGGCTGGGTACTGCCATCCCTCCCTCTTCCTTTGGTAGTTGTAGTGTTTTATATCTGACCCGTGGTCTTCTCCCCGCCCATATGAACCTCGATATCAGTCTGTCCCACTCCCTGAATTGATTCTGTGGTATTTGTATCGGTAGTGACTGGAATAGGTACAGTAACCTTGATAGTATGTTCATTTTAATGACCTCTATTCTTGAATTGAAGTCCAAGGGCATTACTGTCCATCTCTCTAAGTCTCTCTTGATGTTCTGATTTATCTGTGTATAGTTCGCCTCAAACAGTTTCCCCACCCCTCTCGTGATGTTCACCCCTAAGTATTTAATCTTGTCCATGTCCCATCTTATCCCGTACTGTTCCCTAATTTCCGTCGTTGGGGTATAGTTCCATGCTAAGGTCTGTGTCTTTGTCACGTTTAGTTTGTATCCTGAGTAGTGGCCATATTCCTTCAGTAGATCCATCAGTGCCGGGAAGCTCTTGTCTGGTTGTCTCATGTATACTATCACGTCGTCCGCAAATAGGCCTAGTTTATATTCCGTTCCCTTTATCCTTACTCCCTTGATGTCCTCTGTCTGTCTGATCAGTTGCGCCAGTGGTTCTATGAAAACGGCGAAGAGCGTTGGTGAGAGACAACATCCCTGTCTGGTAGCCCTCTCTAATCTGATTCTATCCGTCAGGCTGCCATTCACCTTAACCCTCGCTGTCGGTTCTTGATATAGCGCCTTGATCATCTTCATCGCCCTCCCGTTCAGTCCGAACCTCATCAATGTTTTATATAAAAATGTCCAGCTCACACTGTCGAATGCTTTTTCTGCATCTAGGCTAATCAGTACCGCGCTACCACCTTGTTTTTGTATCTCCTCTACTATGTGTAATGTCTTTCTCACGTTGTCCTGTGTCTTGTCTCCCTTTAATAAATCCAGTTTGAACTTCATCTATAATGTCTGGCATAAATGTCTCAAATCTCTTTGATATTATCGATGTATACATCTTGTAATCCACGTTGAGTATGGACACAGGTCTGAAACTACTACATAATTCTCTATCCTTCCCTTCCTTCGGTATCGTGGTGATTATGGCTTCCTTCCACGAGGGCGGCATTTTGCCCTCTTCCATCGTGTGTCTGAACGCCGCCCCTAACATGGGTGCTAATTCCGTTCTAAATGTCTTGTAGAATTCCGATGGGAATCCGTCGCTCCCCGGAGATTTGTTGTTTTTAGCTCTACTAATTGCCTCTTCCAGTTCTCGTTCCGTAATTATTTTATTTAATTCTTCATTCTGTTCTTTCCCTATCGATGGTAACTCTAGCTTCTCCAGATATGCTTCTATTTCCTCTTCTCTCGCTGCTTTTGGCTGTGTGTATAGTTTCTCATAGTATGTTCTCTAAATGTCCTCTATTTCAGCTGGGTCTCTCAATATTTCATTAGTCTTTGTATCCCTTATTGTGTGTATCGTGTTCAACTTCTGTTGCGTCCTAATTCTCCTAGCCAACAGTCTGGTCGCTTTTGGTCCCCCTTCATAGTACGTTTGTTTCATGAACCTCGCTTTCTTTTCTATTTCCGTCAATAATTCCCTATTTATCCTGGCCTTTACTTCTTTGATTTCTCCGAGCGTTTCCTGTTCTTTTGATATCTGGTGTCTCCCCTCTAGCTTCTTCAGCTTCCCTATCAGATTGTGATATGTCTCCGTTCTGGCCTTCTTCAGCATTGCTGTCTTCTCCATCAATTTCCCCCTTATCACCACCTTCAGTGTGTCCCATAGAATGTTCGGATCTACCGCCCCGTTGTCATTTTCTTCCTTATACCTGGCTATCTCCTCCTTGATCTGACTCACCACCCCCTTGTTATTTAATATTCCTACATTTAGTCTCCAGATCGTGTTCCTCCGTCTCCCTTCTAGATCTACTGTCAGATATATGGCACTGTGATCCGATATGTCCGCTACTCCTATTCTGCTCTCTCGTACCCTGTAATTGTCCCCCGTCGTCATCAAAAAGTAGTCTATTCTCGCATATGTCACGTGCGGGTGTGAGTAATGTGTGTATTCCCTGTCCATGGCGTGCATCCCCCTCCAAACATCTGTAATTCCCATTTCCGTCATCTGAATATTCATATATCTACTGATTGGTGACCGTCCTTTTCTAGTACTCGTGGTGTCTAGGTCGTGATTCAGTACTACATTAAAATCTCCCGCGCATATCAATATCCCTTCTAGTTCCATCACTATCATATCAAAAATGGTCTCATATAAATCCCTCTCACTCTCTGGGGGTGCATAAACATTCACTAACGTAATCATTTGATCCTCCATTTATCCCTTCACCAGAACAAACCTTCCCTCCTTGTCTCTTACTTCCTTGATATTGATCAAATTTGACTGTGTTTTTGATTAACGTGATTACTCCTCTCCTCAGGTTCCATTTAAAGGAACTATAGTATGCATTTTCATATCCAAATCTCTTCAGTTTCTCATGATCCTGTGCTACCAAATGTGTCTCCTGCAGAAAAATCACTTCCATCTCACTTTTTTTACACTTCAACATCACTTTGCCCCTCTTTATCGTATTATTCATTCCATTAACGTTTAACAACATCATTTTTATACCTTTAACCATTGTCATCTTTCTTCTTCTTTCGTCTGTCAGTCCCCCCCATGTCACATTCATTCCCCCCTCCGGTTGTAGCCTCCGCTCTCTTCACCGAATACATATGATTAACATAAATAAAAAACATAAACTTTACATAAAGTGCTCCCAAGGCGTTCGGGGGGTCCCTGTGTCCCCCCCTGTCCCCTGCTGGTGGGTGAGGAGTAATTGCTCTCCTAGTGAGAGGCCTCCTCCTGACGGCTTGGGGGTTTGAAACCTTTACCCCCAACCGCTCGTCATATTTGTCCAGCCTTCTTACTGTTTTTATTGCTGTCGAGCTCCTGGTCAAAAGCGCTCTGTCTTTCATTCTGATCAAAGACCCCCATTTCCTAGGTCCCTCTCAATGTGGCTCATATGTTCCAATGTCCCTCCTTCCTCCAAAACCCGTGTGTTGTGTCTTCTGTGTACCCCTTTTTACTTTCTTTTCCTCCCCTCTATTTTCTATGTGATGTCCATTTATCCCCTTAATCCCTTCCAACTGTGTTACTCGCAGCGTGTGTCTATGTATTTGTTTCAATATGTTCTGTGTTCCGTCTATCATACCTAATTATATTTCCATTTATTTCCTCCATCAGCATGTGTATTATGTGTCCATGTATACGTTATGTTCGTTCCTATATCCTGCCTCTACCTGGGAATGTGTGTTTATGTATATGTTATTTCAGTTTCTATATTTTGTCTCTATTTGGATAGTTTTTTCAATCTCTTGTGCGTGTACTCATCCGTTCGTCTCCTCCCGCCTCCTCTCCCCTCCTTCTCCGTCTCTGGCCTCCTCGTCCGTCTCCGCCTTCGGTCTGTCACGTCTCACCTCGGCCTTCTCCTCTCTCCTCCCTCCTCTCCCGGGTTTCGATCTCCTACTCTGGTCCATCTGCGTGCTTTCTCCAATCTCTGCTGCAGGCTCAGCGTCTGGCCTTCCTGTCCCCTTCCTTCTCCGTCCTCCGCCATCTGCATCCCCCGTCGCCTCATCTCCTCCGCCGCCTCCCGCGCCGTCGCGTACGTCACCGTCCCTTCCTTCCAGTGAATCCTTAGCGAGGTCATGGGTGATTGGAATTTCATTCCGTTTTCTTTCAGAATTCTCTTCAGTCCCGCGTAGGACCTGCGTGTTATTGCTACCGCTGTCGAGTAATCGTGATCAAACGACAGTCTTTTCCCCTCGATTTCTATCTTCTTGGTCCACGCGGTTCTGAGTGGCTAACTGTCTTTTCATCTGATGAAGGAGGTTCGGTTAAAAGCCTGCTGGTGAATGGCAGCTTTGATTGCTAGAACTGTCTCTTAGATCTTTATCTTCTTTGGCTAGTGATAAGGTTGCTGTCCCATAGCTGGGTGGTGGTCAGTAGCTGCAGAGTGAAGCAGGCTGGTAGGTCTTTACCTCCCAGTTCTGGAGCAGTACGGTCAGCTGGGGTATCTTCTTTGGCTAGTGATAAGGTTGCTGTCCCATAGCTGGGTGGTGGTCAGTAGCTGCAGAATGAAGCAGGCTGGTATGGTCTTTGCCTCCCAGTTCTGGAGCAGTACGGTCAGCTGGGGTCAGCTGCATCTGCTTCTCTCTGGAGCAGTGAGTCAGCTGGGCTCAGCTTCCTCTCTCTGGAGCAGTAGGGCCGGCGGGCATTGGTTTGGCACAGAGACGGAGGACCCCCCCCTGAGAAACTACAAAGGAGAGGGGTACAGGTGTATGTGGGAGAGAGAGAGAGAGAGAGAGAGATGTTGTAGTGAGTGCCCGCTGGAAGACAGAAATCACAAAGCTCTGTACAGTATATGGCAGTTTTTAAATAAGTAGTATTTTCAAACTCTGCATATGTACCCATATCTAAATCAGAAATGTGACTTTCAATATGCACAATGGCTTCTGCAATCAGTGAGTGCATTGGTGTGTTCTTAATTTGTTTAGCATGTGTGTGTTGTTTAACTTCCCTTGTTGTCGAATAGAGTAGCAGTCATCTTCTTGTAGTTGAATACAGTAGCAGTCGTCTTCTTGTTGTCGAATAGAGTAGCAGTCGTCTTCTTGTTGTTGAATAGAGTAGCAGTCGTCTTCTTGTTGTTGAATAGAGTAGCAGTCATCTTCTTGTAGTCGAATACAGTAGCAGTCATCTTCTTGTAGTTGAATACAGTAGAAGTCGTCTTCTTGTTGTCGAATAAAGTAGCAGTCATCTTCTTGTTGTTGAATAGAGTAGCAGTCATCTTCTTGTAGTTGAATACAGTAGCTGTCGTCTTCTTGTTGTTGAATAGAGTAGTCTACCAGGTGCAGGGAGTAGGGAGGTAGGATATTCGTAGCGGGTGTGGTTTGTACAGGCCGGGGGTCGTTGTTGGTGTGGTGGGGTAGGTCCTACTTATGCATAAGGATTTGGGTCGTCGTCTATGGGTGGGCCCGAATCGTTGCTGGCGTTGAGGTGCAGGAATGGTATTTCCTCATTTAAGAGGATGTCATTGTCATGGTCGTTGTTACGGTCGTTGTTCCCGGCCGTCCGCCTTACCTGCTGCTCGTACTTGCGGGTCCTGTCGCTCTTTGGGGCCTGGCACTCAGAGGCTATGTGGCCTGCTTTATTACAGTTGAAACATTTACCATCATTCATGTTTTCCTTTCGTCGGGTCCCAGAGTTGGAGTGTTCTGATCTTCGTGGCAGGGCGGGGCTATCGTACAGGGAGCTTAGGTGGAGTTCCTGTCCCAGTTGCTCTCCCAGGGCCTCCACTGATCCCTGGGCCCCGCTTCCGTAGCTCCAGCCCTGCTGTGGTGTTGCCATATCATGCGAGATGTTGAGCGGGCGGTTCCTGTTGGACTCGGGACTGGGCACGATTAGGTTGTCATGGATCATAGTCTGTCTAGCTGCGTCGTCCTCCGTGGGCTCATATGGGTATGGTGTTGCGGCCCTATATGGCAGTGTTCCCGTTGTGTCTGGGGTTGTTGCAGGGTTTAGTGGCTGGTGGGCCGGTGGAGATGGGGCCCGTAGGTGAGGTGGGGCCCCAGGGAAGGCGTGGCCCTGCTGTGGAGATGGGGCCCCCAGATGGGGTGGGGCGCAAGGGAAAGCATGGCCCTGCTGTGGGGATGGGGGCCCCAGGTGGGGTGAGGTCCCAGGGAAAGCATGGCCCTGCTGTGGAGATGGGGCCCCCAGGTAGGGTGGGGTCCCAGGGAAACTGTGGCCCTGCTGTGGAGATGGGGCCCCCAGGTGGGGTGGGGCCCAGGGAAAGTGTGGCCCTGCTGTGGGAAGTACGGCTCTGGAGGTGTGTACTCGTTATCTTCCTTCTGTTGAGCTGAAAGAAACGTACCCTCCCCCATCGTTCTTTTACCCGCTTGCTCCCCCCCGCTTGCTTCGCTCGCTCTCAACTTGCTACTCTTACATTTCAACTGTCCTAGCCTCGTCTTCTCATATCTATATTTCGCCTCTGTTAACCACACATTCAGACAATGAAGTACATTTTGATGCAATTGTACTCTGTGTTTATTATTCTTCTCTGCTTTGAGGACAGCAGCGAGTATGCCCTCTATCTTACTCACTGACAAAGTGCCTCCTTTTGGCCAATTGAAATGTTGGAGCTTTGCCAGGGGCACAATGGCATCATCTCCATGCTTCTCATGCATTTCACGGTAAACCTGGCTTTGCAAGAGAGCAAGGGCCAATTCGGCCTGTTGAGCGCTTGTCGCGGTCCCCATATCTCCCTTGTTACAGTAGAATTTTTGAAATATCCCATTAAAGTTATACCTTTGATATTTTAAATGTATTATTATTAAAGCCTTTTCTCTTAGCTTATCTTAACACAGATAGAGCAGTGACCAAAGTCCAACCGGGTTGAACTCCTCGCAGTGTCACTAAATCCCTTTAAGCATTTATAGCTTGTCTTAACACAGATAGAGCAGTGACCAAAATCCAACAAGGTTGACTTTCTCGCAGTATCACTAAATCCCTTTAAGCATTTATAGCTTGTCTTAACACAGATAGAGCAGTGACCAAAGTCCAACCGGGGTTGAACTTCTCGCAGTGTCACTAAATCCCTTTAAGCATTTATAGCTTGTCTTAACACAGATAGAGCAGTGACCAAAATCCAACAGGGTTGACTTTCTCGCAGTGTCACTAAATCCCTTTAGGCATTTATAGCTTGTCTTAACACAGATAGAGCAGTGACCAAAATCCAACAGGGTTGACTTTCTCGCAGTGTCACTAAATCCCTTTAAGCATTTATAGCTTGTCTTAACACAGATAGAGCAGTGACCAAAGTCCAACCGGGGTTGAACTTCTCGCAGTGTCACTAAATCCCTTTAAGCATTTATAGCTTGTCTTAACACAGATGGAGCAGTGACCAAAATCCAACCGGGTTGAACATCTCGCAGTGTCACTAAATCCCTTTAAGCATTTATAACTTGTCTCAACACAGATGGAGCAGTGACCAAAATCCAACCGGGTTGAACTTCTTGCAGTGTCACTAAATCCCTTTAAGCATTTATAGCTTGTCTTAACACAGATGGAGCAGTGACCAAAATCCAACCGGGTTGAACTTCTCGCAGTGTCACTAAATCCCTTTAGGCATTTATAGCTTGTCTTAACACAGATAGAGCAGTGACCAAAATCCAACAGGGTTGACTTTCTCGCAGTGTCAGTAAATCCCTTTAAGCATTTATAGCTTGTCTTAACTTGTCTTAACACAGATAGAGCAGTGACCAAAATCCAACCGGGTTGAACTTCTCGCAGTGTCACTAAATCCCTTTAAGCATGTATAGCTTGTCTTAACACAGATGGAGCAGTGACCAAAATCCAACCGGGTTGAACTTCTCGCAGTGTCACTAAATCCCTTTAAGCATTTATAGCTTATCTTAACACAGATGGAGCAGTGACCAAAATCCAACCGGGTTGAACTTCTCGCAGTGTCACTAAATCCCTTTAAGCATTTATAGCTTGTCTCAACACAGATGGAGCAGTGACCAAAATCCAACCGGGTTGAACTTCTCGCAGTGTCACTAAATCCCTTTAAGCATTTATAGCTTGTCTCAACACAGATGGAGCAGTGACCGAAATCCAACCGGGTTGAACTTCTCGCAGTGTCACTAAATCCCTTTAAGCATTTATAGCTTGTCTTAACACAGATGGAGCAGTGACCAAAATCCAACCGGGTTGAACTTCTCGCAGTGTCACTAAATCCCTTTAAGCATTTATAGCTTGTCTTAACACAGATGGAGCAGTGACCAAAATCCAACCGGGTTGAACTTCTCGCAGTGTCACTAAATCCCTTTAAGCATTTATAGCTTGTCTTAACACAGATGGAGCAGTGACCAAAATCCAACCGGGTTGAACTTCTCGCAGTGTCACTAAATCCCTTTAAGCATTTATAGCTTGTCTTAACACAGATAGAGCAGTGACCAAAATCCAACAGGGTTGACTTTCTCGCAGTGTCAGTAAATCCCTTTAAGCATTTATAGCTTGTCTTAACTTGTCTTAACACAGATAGAGCAGTGACCAAAATCCAACAGGGTTGACTTTCTCGCAGTGTCACTAAATCCCTTTAAGCATTTATAGCTTGTCTTAACACAGATGGAGCAGTGACCAAAATCCAACCGGGTTGAACTTCTCGCAGTGTCACTAAATCCCTTTAAGCATTTATAACTTATCTTAACACAGATGGAGCAGTGACCAAAATCCAACCGGGTTGAACTTCTCGCAGTGTCACTAAATCCCTTTAAGCATTTATAGCTTGTCTCAACGCAGATGGAGCAGTGACCAAAATCCAACCGGGTTGAACTTCTCGCAGTGTCACTAAATCCCTTTAAGCATTTATAGCTTGTCTTAACACAGATGGAGCAGTGACCAAAATCCAACCGGGTTGAACTTCTCGCAGTGTCACTAAATCCCTTTAAGCATTTATAGCAGGCTTTAATAATAATTAGTGCTGTCAGGCGATTACATTTTTTTATCTAATTAATTACAGGATTTGTAATTAATTAATCTAATTAATCACATTTTAATCGCATAACCATTTTATGCCTGATATTCTATATTCTATAATCATATTTTAAATTGCATGTGTCCGGATGGCAGAATTCAGTACTGTATCTACAAAACCTTCTGTTTAATAATCTTCCATCTATTAATTTGCTTAGATTTTTCAGGTCTGGTCAATTTGAGCATGGTGTTATTCACAGTCAAAGATAAAAAAAAAAATTTATTGATATTCTCATTTGGTTCATTACAATTTACTCAAAATAAAATCTTCATTCAATCAATCACCACGCAGATTGATTGATTGAATTAAAATGTTATTAACAGATTGCAGAATGGGTACAATACAGTACGGCTCAATACACACAATTGTTATGGGGATGCAGACCAGAGAAAGACTTTCATCTTGTTTACATCAGGGTCCCCCATTTTCAATTCATAATGAATTGTAAGTAAGGGTGCAACTTGCACCATGCAATCCATTCTTTGTGGATCTAGCCCACAGTATTTCTGACAATGGGAATACATTCCCTGAGATTCATAGATGCCCCTAGAATCAGATACCAAGAACATGCAAATGGACCATATAAAAAAAGTCTGTAAATGTGTATTCTACATTCTTATGGAATGAATGATAAAAAAAAAGTATTAAAAAAAAATGTTTTAATTCATTTTGAGTTAATTTTCCTAACGCGATAATTTGCTGTGTAATTAATTAATCTAATTAACGCGATAAACTGACATCCCTAATAATAATACATTTCCAGAAGATAAATAGTTCAAATTATGTATTTAACCTTTATTTTACCAGTAATGTAAGATTGAATAGAGCCTTCTTGATCGTAATATTTACTCAATTGCATTGTGTTCTTATGGCTCTAAATCATATTATCAAAAACTGTGTAGCACGACGGAGGAAAAGAAATCAATGAGAGGTTGGTTATTTCTCAAGTGGTGGGTTTATTCAAATCCACAAAGTATACAACAATGATATTAGTGGAACAAGCACTATGCCGCAAGTCCCTAATATCAGTCTAATAACAAGTAGTTAAGAGTAACAATCTTCAATGTAGTTTCGGTGGTTGAGTCTCGTTGCCAGGGAGACAAAGGAAATTCTATTCTCGTTCTCAGCGTCTCAAACAGGTCCTCCTCCGTTCGGCTGTGCATACAAGATTTTTAAGAGCTCTCTCCGTCTCCTCCTGTGCAGACTGTTTTAACGGCTAAATCCCGCCCCTGAGCGAACGTCGAACTGGTTCGTCAGGGGGCAGATCTTCTAAGTCCTGATTGGCTAAAGCTCACAGCGGCCATTTTGAATTGGGGTCTGCCATTTTGAATCTTTAAAGAGGCAGGTCACTCCTATTTTTGAGAACTATGTTCCAGGGTATTTACAGATGCAGGGAGCAAGGGAAGTGGGAGTAATTAAATCACCCTTTTCAGAACTATATGCAAATTAAGGGTGATTTCATTTTGTGATTCCTCACCTCTCCCCCTCCGGGGGGAGGTGAGACACTGCTTGAATCCAGAGCCTCTAATTTTAACTACCAAAGTGATTTCTAGAAGAAATGTATCTTAATAAACTATTTGGGGGAAAAGCAGAGCTAACAGAGTGAATCTATCTAGGGTGTGATGCACTGGACAATTACATTTCTCAGTTATCTCCCAGTAGCGGTCGACCTTTGGAAACAATATTTCATAACTCATAGCAGTTTGAGACTGAAATTATACCACACCAGGTAGTCACTTGAGATCAACAATCTCTTTTTCGAGCAAGACATGACCTGGGTCTGTTATGAGGCTAAAACACAGCATCAGATATGGGTCTGTTATCAGGCTAAAACACAGCATCAGATATGGGTCTGTTATCAGGCTAAAACACAGCATCAGATATGGGTCTGTTATCAGGCTAAAACATAGCAGGGTCATTGACGGATAAGACTTTTCAATAGGCCAATTTTAAAATACAAAAAATAAGGATATTTGGCAAACATTTGGAATGTAGTGTATACATGCATTTATGCAAAAAACCCAAATTAAGAGATTTTTGTGTTTTTAAAGTTGAATTAATAGGACATGGCCTTAACCCCCTGAGGTCTAGACTGTGTAGCTCCACCTTCTCAGAATATTCTCTTTTTTTTTTTTTTACATAATGTAAAATTACAGATTCATACCTTCAAAATAAGCCATCAATTGTCAAATTTGAGATGATAGTTTTCAATCAATGTCCTATCAAACATTCTGGTAAAATCCTAACTACTTTTCAGTATAGGACGAGAACTTGATCCAAGTTCATTCAGCTATCTGATGAGAGAACTACACTCCCAGAATTCAATGTGATCATTGTCACTAGAACCATTTCACACCTGGAGCAAAGGCCCAGTCATTCCTTTGTTATTCCAGTGAATGGACCCAGCAGGAGGCCTAGCCTAGCGACAAGCGGCCACTACATAGTTGGGTATTGAAAAAATGCTCATATCCAAAAGTAGTAGAGAGAGAGAGAGAGAGAGAGAGATAGAGAGAGAGATGGTATTTACAGTACTGTACCATATCAAAAAAAAATAAGCAAACCAATAACAATTTGTGGTTGTATTTCTCTAGAATGACTGGATTCAACCTAAGCCAAACAACACACATTCAAATCCAACCCTAACTAACCTTACTGTCATGCACTTGTCCTAATATACTAACCTACACTGTAGCACTCAACACTTTGATGAACATTGTTAGTTACTCAGCTGATAGAGTTGTGCCCTTCCTGATGACTTGTCGTACAGAACTTGTAAGTCGCTTTGGATAAAAGCGTCAGCTAAATGACTAGATGTAAATTTCCTGGCATTTTTTCAGACTACAACATCAATCCATTCATCTTTCCTTGTGACAATATTGTCAACCACTGTACTAGACTGTACAAGAAATTCCTTCTGTAATGTACTGATTTCTTTTGATTTCTCTGTTTGAGAGAGAGAGAGAGTGTGTGTGTGTGTGTGTGCAGGGGAGTAGCTGGGGGGGGGGGGGGGTTAGGATGATTCCAAGGGCCCAGCAAATGCCCCAAATTTTTTTATAGATTGGGGGCCCCACATTTTTTAATAGATTGGGGGGCCCACAAATTGATTCTTTCATGGGGCCCAGAATCTCCAGCTACGCCCCTGTGAGCGCACCTTTCTACTCTAGAGCTGTCATCACCGTGATGCGCGCTTGAATGAACTGCGAGATAACTCATAACTCGTACACACACGCACTCTGTCTGCCATACAGTAGTTTATGTTGTTTTAGCGCGACGTGGGTATATACACGGGCGAGGATGAAAGCATGTTAGACTACTTTTAATACATAAATTAACGTTCCGTCGGGTCCCGTGTATTCTCGATAATAATAATAATGCAGGACCTCTTCAGATTATATTATCAACGACAGACAGTGAGAAACACAACCCCCCCCTCTCGCGTTGAAGAATATGCATATTAGATCACTCAGTGATTAACACCTATGCGCTGTTTGTGTGTGCGCGCGTCCATGTATGTGCGCTTGGTGACGTGCGATGTAGTTCTTATCGCAAATGGAGATTATTACAAGCATACCATCTAGCAAGAATTAAACGTATTTACAAGTCGTATTAGGTTTAGCAAGTTGGGGGACCTATACCTTACATGTCAAAGCACTAGAAATGGCAATTTTTCTATTTTTATCGATTTCTGAAAAGATGTCCTTTTTGAGCATTTAAGAGGGATTCTAATTTCTTTTGTTGTCCGCCGACGGGTTCAAAGCTCCAGCGTGACCCCTAAGGGTTAATAAAAGTCATTTGGGGCGACCGTAATTTATCTCAAAATGTATATATTTCCTTAACATTACTAATATTTTAACAGTAGGTCAACATTCCCCAAAGATATATCAAACACGAAACAAACTTTGATCAGATTATAATGCAGATGTTGCACAGTGCAATCCACTGAAAATGTAAATATGAAATATGTCACTGTTGATCATGAGCTGCATATAACCTATGGTTTCAAGGGATGATAAACCTACTGTAGAATCAAAGTAAATTTTAGGGATTCAAATCTTCATTTAGAGGTAGGGGATCCACCACAGCTTGCCCTGCTGCTCTTCTCTACTTCTACACCAGCCAGAACTGGTGGAGTGTTCTCCATGGATGGTGGTGTCAGGTCCAGCATCGCCTTTGTTAACAGAATTCGGCTATAGGGCGACAATAATGTGGTCAAGAGGCATGGTTTCTATCTTGAGCCTTAACTGGTGTGGTTTATTTATTCACGGAAATATTCATGGTAAGCAGCAGTTCTACAGGTCTTCTCTCACTGAGAGACATGGGGGGAGAGAAAGAAGTGGGAGGAGACAAAGCTATTTATACTCGCCACCTGGTAGTACTCCTGAGAGTCTCCGCCTAGGGCGCCCTCTAGTGGAAACAGTTATATATGCAGGTATACAGTTACTAGTGTAAACAGTTATATATATTCAGTTAGACAGTTACTAACTGTTATCCTACACAGCACCTCTGCCTTCAACAGCCTTTTCCATCTTTTTCCTTCTCCCTGTAACCTCTGGATGCAGCCTTCTCCCTCTCCGATAGCTCATCTGACTTTGTTGTATATTATGTAAACATACTAGGTTAGTTACAGTGTAAAATGGTTGCTAAATGGATAGAAGAAGAATGGTGAAATGGTTTTCCCCCCTCTGACTCCACTAGCCAGAAGGAGAATAAAGCTTGTAGTCACGACAACCTTTTTCTTTTTCTATGACTGACCGCCCACGGACTTACAGGTCAACGGCTCTCTTAGTCTAGATATTCTTTCTTTCCAAACTTGCGTACCACATTTGTCCCCATAAGCCCAACCTGGCCCCTCCCCTCAGGGGTCATGTAGGAGGCGGGGGTATTTGTCCACAAGAGTCCCCTCCCCATAATTTGGTAATTACTCACCCTTGGATCAAAAAGAACAGGAAAATAACTGAACATTCACCCTACCGTGTTGCAAACTAATGTAATGTTATTCATACTCATCTACTTTGCTCATCAACTATGACTCCTGCTCATGTGTTTGTTCTGCACTCTCTCCCCGACCTGAGCCTGTGAAAAGACAAAACACAATACAAGTTCTGATTACATACCACTTAATAATTTTAAGAGAAAACCCCATTGACAAATATATACAGATGTGTAATGAGCCACTTAGCTTCTCCAGACATCCTGTCCCGACGTTTTTCCAGATTCCGCTCTTACGCTACACGTCCCATCTCACCAGATCATGAAAAAATTATTGGGAATAAAAGAAAAAGAAAACAATCAAAACCAAATATACCAGTATACACATTTCTCAATCACACATGTGGTACCTCCTCCAAGAAAAGAAAAATCTAAATTTAAATCAAATACACACAGCTCTATCACACCTATGGTGAAACACCTGTACTCACTTTGCACACTCTTCCACCATCAGACATACACCCCATCACCAACAAACTATAACAAACAACATTCTATCACTCAAACTGAACAAAACAAACATGTACTTGCAAACTTGACACATTTGAGTTAACACAGTCTTCCATACAGGCACCTTCATACTATCATTAGTTAACACACTCTTCCACCCAGGTCGCTCCATACACTCCCACACATTCAGCCCATAAAGACCAAAAATAGAAAAAAGATAAACAAAAAATTTAAACTCAACATATACTCATGCAAACAAAAACTATGTCATCCAACATATATCACCTCAAACACAACAGAACAAACAGATACTTTCTTAGACAACATATTAGTCAACATCACCTTACAAACAATGTTAGTTGTTCCTCCCTCTCTGCTCTCCTCTCAGCTAAATTCAGTCTACACTCATTCTTTTGCACCCTTCTCCTAACATCCAGAGGGAGTCTGGGAACCCCCCATCAACGATATAACCCCAAAGCATACCCAGTACCCTGAGAGTCTAAAGTTATTCCCTCTAATCAAATAGTCAGCCATTCAATGTCATAACCCCACTTGAATGATCCCCCTATTGATTTCTCTTCTCCTTTCCACCTCATGTCTTTCGAACTAGCTCTATCTATCTCGACTCGCTACCCCTTTCACTACCATGTGGCCTTCCGATCATGTATTACCACTTCCTGCTCTGTGTCCCTGTCATAAACAGCCCGTCTGCTATCTTCCCACTTCCAACTCTGACCTTTATTACCCTGCATGTAACTGAAACAGCTACTATAAACAACAGCTGCACACCGTCCCCCCTGATGCTTTGTGACCTATTCTAAAACATTTACCACCCCTTGACCCTCCTGAAAATCAACAAAGGGTTAACCAACATACATTCTACCCCCAGGGGCAGACTGCCCCCAGAGATAAATTAACACACATTTGCCTGTTTCCAAGCCTCTAATCAATATCACTACTCAAAATATATATCACATACAAATTATAGTGCCTCTACCCACTACTGAAACCCTACTATGTAAATAAAAACAATCACACCTATCAAATCATCACAACACTACAAATAGATCAACATAATCATCATTAAAAAACGTCATTGTATTACAATACTTAATTCTATGTCCATCTACTCCCAACAAGTCTACATCACTAAATTATCACTCTTATGATTTAAAGACTTGTAGCAAACATAACCTCATTATTCTAAACACAAACAGATTTAAAAAACATACAATCTATTCTAGTACAACATTAATCAATTAATTAAATTATAAACACAGGCATCCCATCAAAGGCCATTGTTCAAAAATAGCCCATCTTTAACACAAGCTCCTAGAAGTGATACGTTACAGATGTGCACTCAAGACTAAGCATGTTGCAAGCCAGTTCCTCCTGGAAATGATGCATTTTTACTCACAGCCGCCAAACTCACGTCATATATAACACACTTTGATCGGCCCTCTTTTAGCAGAGAACACAAACGAATCAATAGTCATGAGCCCCCGGTGGTTTAGCTGTCTATTTTTAGGCAGCAGTATTTGGGCACCAGATGTCTCCTTGACCAATAATTCCTCAAAGCTGTACTCCCCAGAGTAAAATAAGAATAGCATCCACGTTACATTGCATCAAAACTACCATCTACTGCAACCACCACAGCATAAGCACATTAATATACATACAACACCATATATCTACTATAGCCCATGTAGCGAGTTTGATAATACTATTGCAAATCTAATCAGTGGCACACATTAATCAAAGACTTATGTACGCTGCAAGCAAGTTTCTCCTTCCTATTGCACGTGTGTGGTAAATGATCCCTCTACTGTAGTTGTACCAATCTACATAACGTATAATTAAAGAATTCTAAGGAATGTACTAAAGCCCATCTTATCACCCATACTTCGACAAACACTGAACCACGACCCATGCTCAGTTAACCCGCTATTTATAGACACTCACAGCCCTACCTTCCTGCCTTTCTGTGACTAACAAAGCAAATAAACTCACACAGAACGATCCCAGACAAGGACAACGATCTCCAAGCTAATCATATCGCGGCTCTAGCAGCCTCTCGGTCTACTTCCCGCCTATCAGCAAACAGAGCCATCGAAACAAATATCCCCAAATATCGTTCTCCAAGAGTCCCCCTTATCTACAAACCTCTGCCTCCCCTTACACTCCATTTAATTCTCCAATTTTGCATTATCCTTCTAACAAATCTAAACACCAACACAACCTATAGCTACTCTCAACAACACCCCTCTGCACCCCCTTGAGTCTAGTCAACCAACGCTATAATGTCCCATTTTTGGCTAAATACCGCTTTAACCTGCATTTACCCACCCTTGTCAAGGACCTAATAACGTCACTCGAGTAAAATAACATTGCTTACCTGACAGTCCTAATGTATATAATGTTTCTCCTATAAATGATGCATTCACTCATAGCAGTCAAATTGTGTATTTAAACTGGATATAAGCAACTGAAACCATTTCCTACTGAACCTAACTTACTGCATTATTTGCAGTAAAAAACCCAGGAATTTCTCATTCCAGCATAACTGTGCTCCTGAATTTGACTATTCTCCATAAACTAATACCACACACATGTATACCTGACTCCCCCCTTTTTTACACAAACTCGTAGTAAAAAAAAACACAAACAGATTACTTTCAGAACACTATTACAACCACACAGCAAAAACACACAGTCAACTCACCACTGGCCCATGAACGAATTAATGAAAAGAGCCTTGTACCCGGAAAAGCCCCTGTACCAATACGCATGCGTGCCAGAGCAAGCGGTGTATTTCACAACAATGTACTAACTATCACCTTAAAATACTCCGTTTGGTCTTAATACATTGCAGCGACGTCCACCGCACACTCCACACTACACCAACCGTTACTTATAGAACTCCGCCACACATTCACACTGCACGTAAATCATAAAATAGCGGCGTGCAAGCTAATGATCCCAGCCAGCCTCGTATCCTACCCAGAGGTGCACCGCGGGTCCCCCATCCGCAGCCCTTCAAAACATCACGTCAAAAACCGTCCTACTTTAGCAAATAACTCTCAATCAACGTCACCATTCAGCAATCGCTTCAACCTCCAACATTCTATACATAACATCTCCACGCAGCTCTGATTACAACATTGCACAAGCTCTTACCACGGCGCTACTTAGCAAACGCACATTTCAGCTAAACACCTAGCCAGCATCTACTGCTCATGCGCTCCGAGATCCGACCCCTTCGTTCAGTCCGCTCAGCACCATAGCGAATCTACCTCCACCTCTAAATAACCTCCACATCCAAATTACAAACGCTTTAAGTGCCTTCCTATCAATGTCCCTTCTGACACAAATCATTAAAGGAAATCGAACCTCCTATCTTAATAAGTAAAACGAATTAACAACCATATACACACTCCGCCCGTCTACCTCCGCTCTGCAATAACAACGAGCGCTCCCTCCAGCCTAACCTACGTCATCAGCCGGCGAAACAATGAACTAACACCCATCCACTCGCTCACCGCCTGCCTGGTCCCGTAGTGCCTGGAACCCAACTACGTCATCAGCCGGCGACACTCGCTCCATAACCATATCATTAACTCAATTACTATCGTATTAAATATCGACATTAATATGGCCTTAATTTCATCAGCGTACGGCTCGACTAGCTTCCCAATATACGTTTCTCACACCACCTACCGCCAATGTTTTAGTATCGCCGTCGTATCGCCCATAGAATAACGTGGCTACTTCCCCAGCTAACCGGCTAGCTCTGCAGCCAACGGGCAATTCTAATTTGATTCGCTTCAGACTCGTGTACCGTTTCATTCATACCTAATATCATAACAAGCCGGCCAAGCTCG
Source organism: Notolepis coatsorum (assembly GCF_963971535.1). Lineage (NCBI taxonomy): Eukaryota > Metazoa > Chordata > Actinopteri > Aulopiformes > Paralepididae > Notolepis > Notolepis coatsorum. The sequence continues at coordinate 176,153,916 of NC_140166.1, read as the reverse complement.
CTATTATTACATTTATTCACACAAACACGAACAACACATAACATTTGGGCGATTTCTTAACACACAAGCCTATAAACTAACGCTTTAAAACCGTGGCATTGAACATTCCCTTCTGCCCCCCTCTCGATCACGTCCTCAGAACGTGTGTGAAAATATTATACCCCGTCCCGCACTAACCCGGCGTTAAACTCCGCTGTTTACGCTTGATACGCTCGACCTCCAGCATTTAAAGCACAATAGACACCAATCTTAGTCCCCTTTTTCTCTGCCCTTGCTATCCGACAGTCTGAAAGCACCTCACCTTTCCTTTTGTGAGTCTCAAGCCTATCTGGAAACACCCCCCCTCTTCAGAGAGAAAAAGAGATGGAGGTGCTCTCACGCAGGCACTCCCGAATACAAAGTCCAACAGTAAAAAGGAGTCCATTTGTCCCTCACACGCTCACGGCCAAGGTCACAAATAGATAATCTTCATTCAAATCCGTATCCAGACCAATATTCGCTCCCCCTCTGCCCTCCTTCTCAATCAAACGCGAGCCGGGCGACAGAAAGGATAATAATCACTCCTCACACGCCAAGGTAGCAAAATATTATATTACAAATTCGTACTTCTTTGCCTACAACTGGTACTGCCTCCATCTGCTCCTAGTCCCTACACACTGTCCCTCAAGCTACTATCTGTAACACACATGGTCGAGCACTTATAATTCAGTCTACACACACTGCCGTCCCCCCCTCACCCAGGCAGGCCGGCAAGACCGTTCCCGTATTGCCCGCCTTTTACCCCAAGTGAGGGGGCCGAAAGCGGCCTCCTGCCTCTGCACAACTACACAACCGTTTAAAGCATACAGCCGCACTGCTGCGGGAACCAGCACGCCCCTTCATCTTGGACTGGCTGTCTACACCGCTCCACCATCCCTGTATGCCGAACTATCCCCTCCCCCTCCGGGCCTCACCCGACTACACAACCAACTCATCAGCGTATTTAGACCACTATCAGTAGGGCACGTGCCCTACTGATGATCATCTGTGCCCCACTGATAATTTTTTTTTTTTTTTTTTTTTTTTTAACAAATGTTTTTTATTTTTCCTTTTTTAACATGATCAAATGATCATTTAACATGATCAAATAATTATTATAATATTTTTTACTTCGCTTTGAAATATTATAGTGAAATATTTTGCACTGCATTTATCTTGTTGAAATCCTCCAACAGGCTCTTTTTTGTAAGTTGACTGGTTTGCACACCAATAATACAGTGCAATAATAGAATAGTAGAATAGATAGTAAAATTATGCAATAGAATGGCCAGAGTAAAATAGTGCTACAGTACAATCAACAGCGGGGTGTATTAGAAGGCTATGGTGAAGAGGTACGTTTTTAGCTTATTTCTGAAAATATTAAGAGATCTAGCTTCCCTAATGTCCAGGTAGTGTGTTCCATAACTTTGGTGCATAGTTAGCAAAGGCTGCATCCCTGATTTTCTTTAGACTGTGGCTTGGAACCTTCAATAGACCAGTAGTAGATGATCGCAATGTTTATACTTTGTATATAAGGAGGAGGACCTTGAAATCAATTGTAAATGTTACCAGAAGCCAGTGTAGGTTACTTACTTGTAACTTCGGGTTTGATCCAAGGAGTAAGTTGCCCCATATTGCTCTGTAACATTTCTTTTTTTGTTATAGGACCGACTAGTAGGATTTCAGTTTTGCCCTCATTTAATTTTAGGAAGTTGTTCGTCATCCATTTGTTTATTGCTAAGAGACAGGCGGAAATGGAGTTTATAGCTGTGTGATCATTTGGTTCAGCGGAGATGTACAATTGTGTGTCATCTGCGTAACTATGGAAACATACATTGTGCTTTCTAATGATGTCTCCTCAATGTTCAATGTTCAATGCAATGTTCAATGCAAGTAAAGCACTTTAAACTTTAAGTATGACTAAATGCTTTCTTGACTATATATATAGTAACTGTTCCAAAATGCATAGATTTCTATGTATTTTAGGGGTTTGGGTGGCTAGCTCTTTTTAATTGTTTTATTTATTTCATAGATTTCTATGCATTTCAGGAGTTTGGGGGGCTGGCTCCCCAAAATAATTAAATAACATAACCCTAACCTAACCCTAAAACCGAAATAAAGTTAAAAAAAAATAGTTACAAAATCCACCCATTTTCGCCCACAAACCGGCCAAAACCGGCCAAATTTGGTGCCCTTCTGTGCCCTACTGAAGTGCTGGGTCTAGATACGCCCCTGAACCAACTCCATCCATCTGCTTTCTCCCATCCAGCCAGGAAAACTCTGCAACTGTAACCCCCCAATGAACATATTAACCCCGGTTTATTCCTGCTTGCTCCCAATAAGAGCTCGGGGCAGAGCAGAACTGGTCACGCGCACCACTTTGTCGTATATTATGTAAACATACTAGGTTAGTTACAGTGTACATAGGTTGCTAAATGGATAGAAGAAGAATGGTGAAATGGTTTTCCCCCCTCTGACTCCACTAGCCAGAAGGAAAATAAAGCTTGTAGTCACGACAACCGAGCTAGAATTCAACTCATATTTATTGCCAGAGGCCCAAGGTGGAAAGAGCAGGTTAGGCATACAGGGATTATTTCATCTTTCAATCATAATGAATACATGGTTATAGATACTTTCATATTCAAACAAGTCCACACACACATATTCACATGGTTGTCAATGAAAGGAATGTACTATGCATCACATGGTGAACCTGGTCCAAGATAGTGACCTTACAAACTAGACAACACCAAAACAGTGGCTATCATGGTTACAAACTTAAGTTCAAGATATTAAAGAAAAGGTCATTCCTAATCCTACTAACATGACAGTAAAAAAATCTCGTAAGATTGTACAATACTAAAAAAGAAATTAAAAGAAAGTATACAAAGAGTTATGCTAAAACAAAGAACTTTATGTATATAAATCATGAATAAAATATAAATATACAGAAACTACAAATACAGGACATATATCTATCATCTAAATTCTAAAACACTCAGTAGTGGTCGCCCCACATGATACTCGGTCGCCCAGATGATGTTTTTAAGGTCAGTCAAATATTACAGGCTAACCGTTAGCTACAGAAACCAAACTAGCTAGCTCTTACCACATGTCACTATCAAATTCATCATCAAAATATAGATTTTCAGATAAAACGTATTATTCACAGTTTTGGGGCGGTCGTCCCACAAGACATCCAAAAGTGGCAACTACATTACAGCAGTTAAAAAAGAGATTTATTTGCCAATATGAAAGAGACTTACTAACCTGCTAGTTGTTTCTCTGGGTCCCTCACATGTGACTGGCTGATGCAACATCCTGTCCTTGAGGTGGTTTCAAAATAAAAGTCCCACAATTGTGTTTTCTTGATGGTCGCCCCAGATGATATTTCATAAAATTAACATATGTGGACAACATTCGTTTGTATATTATGATGGAAGTATATGTGCAAATGCTTCATAATTTTGTCAATGAATGCAAATTATGCCAAATAGGGCAAGAGAAATATTTAAATAGATTTAAAGTGATTTTAAGCCGGTTGTCCAAATAGAAGTCAATGCTGGATGGTCGCCCCACATGGACATTTGACAATTCAGATAGCAGAAAAACTCAAATGTTTGGAGGAGTTAGAGTGGGTCTGTATATGGGGAAGGTATTAGAGATACATGTCATCTTTTTATGAATTTTAATGTTTTTTTAAGGTAAAAAATTCAGTTGGACAGAAAAAATAGGCGTCACTTCATTGACCCAGCATCAGATATGGGTCTGTTATCAGGCTAAAACACAGCATCAGATATGTTATCAGGGTATCTATCAGATCATTTCCCCAATGCTAAAATCTCATACCTGATACCATATTATTTATCTCTAATGGAGATAAATGTATCATATCTCAAACACTTTTGTCCAATGACCCCAAACTGTCTAAGTCTAAACTGTTCAGTAATAGCGGTGGATCAGATCGGTACTCGATACTGGTGGCTCTGCATGGACATAACTAACTTTAACTCTAACCATAACCCTAACCACAACCCTAACCATAGACACAGTCGTCCAGAGGGAATAAAGGCACATCTGGTAGTTATTTCTGTATAAATAAGACAATATTAACAGACAATAAGTTAGTAACTAGCTGAAAGACTATAGGGACTTTCCCATGTGATGTCACACACACACACACACACACTCACACACACTAACTACTGAAGTAAATATCAAAATAGTGACTACACACACACACACACACACACACACACTAACTACTGAAGTCAATATCAAAGTAGTTGTGACTACACACACACACACACTAACTACTGAAGTCAATATCAAAGTAGTTGTGACTACAGTACACACACATACACACACACACACTAACTACTGAAGCAAATATCAAAGTAGTTGTGAGTGACTACACACACACACACACACTAACTACTGAAGTCAATATCAAAATAGTTGTGACTACAGTACACACACATACACAAACACACACACACTAACTACTGAAGCAAATATCAAAGTAGTTGTGAGTGACTACACACACACACACACACACACACTAACTACTGAACTAAATGTCGAAGTAGTTGTGACTACACATATACACACACACACACACAGAATGAAATATTCAGACGGCTCCTCTCCTGCTTATCCCTGATTGCAATGACGTTTGCGTGAAATGCCGGGAGGACGCCGGCCCGTCCCGCCGATGCAGACAGACGCATACCCTCAGACTCTCTCACTGTCCTGGCGTGGCTGTAGCAGAGCGATGCGAGGTAAGAGACTGTCTGCACCAGGCAGGAAACGGTCAGCGTCCCACTTCAGACACCAAAGAATGTCGTGGATTTCGACTGGTCATAGAATGCTTAAGGCATACAGAATAGACACAAGATAGGCCTGATGAGCATGTGTAAATGTCAGACCACAACAGGTTCTCGCCCGGCATTAAAGCTAACAGTAACATGGTCAGACAAGAATCAAATGAAGCAAGGAGATAAGGCTCTGAATACTCACGTTGGTTTATTTGAACAAAAAAAGGTTTACATCCATGGAGGACTCTCAGTTTGGCAGAGTGTAATCAAGGTACATGAACACAGGTTTGCCAGAGCGAAAGCAAACAAAAGCATAGTGTGTTACGTTATAAGCATAGCGAATAGAGACGTATCATTGGTGCATTTTAGTTTTGGGAGGATCATTTCTGATTGGGTTGGGCTTTATATGGTCATTTGGAAGACGGAAGAGATATGCTTTTGAAGAGGTGCAAACGGGGCCCCTCGCAGGAACACGCTGACCTTCGACTGTTGCAAACCTTATCAAGCCTGATGAATGGCTCCTGTGTTTTGTAGAAAGCCATAAGCCTGACTCACAAATGAGGAGAATGTGAAATTACACTCACAGGATTTAGTTTGAGGATACAAAAAATTAAAAATTTCTTTTAATCTTTTATTTTATTAAAAATTTTTAATTAAAAACGAAGGTTCGAACGTCCGTTCGAAGAACCCTGACGAAGTATGAATCCCAGAAACAGGCTTCGGGGACAGCCTTACCATACATATTATTTATATTATTCAAATGGACCTCAAACATGTTCCGTTGTGATGTCACAGTATGATGTCATAATAGAACATTCTAGAACATTTGTGATGTCACAGTATGATGTCATAATAGAACATTTTAGAACATTTGTGTATCTATTCAACAATTCTCTCAGAAGATCTCATTGTGAACAGTACTGAACAGTACTGAACAGATAGACTAAACAACATAGATTGAAGCCTGCATTTCTCAACCAAGGTGCCTTGCCGACCGTTTAGCTTCTTCTTCTTCTTCTTTTGTGTATCCAGATAGCCAACTCCGTGTCCTGCAGCCAGGAGATGGACGACAACTTTCATGCAGTCTCTGTGAGTAGCAAGATTATATACTTTAACATTTGAAGCCTGTCAATCCTGTAATCAGAGCAGCATAACTGGACCACATACGACTTTAACATAACCTTTAATCAGAGCAGCATAACGACCACATACTACTTTAACATAACCTTTAATCAGAGCAGCATAACTGGACCACATACCACTTTCACATAACCTTTAATCAGAGCAGCATAACTGGACCACATACCACTTTAACATAACATTTAATCAGCGCAGCATAACTTGACCACATACCACTTTAAGATAACCTTTAATCAGAGCAGCATAACTGGACCATGTACCACTTCAACATAACCTTTAGTCAGAGCAGCATAACTGGACCACTTTAACATAACCTTTAGTCAGAGCAGTATAACTGGACTTTAGATACGTACATTCAAGTACATTCAATAACAAATACTTATCTACTTTTACTTAGGTAGAATTAAAATGTTTACAAGTTTGATGGATTACAATCCTCATTTAAAGGTAGGGGCATTTTCTGTCATGTGCATATTGAATGGGTATATAATATAATATGATATTGTAGAAATCGTCGGAAAGGAGAAACGCACAATTTCTATCTTGCGACAACACAAAGCTGTGTCATTTATTATGTTTCTAGCACAAGTGACAGCTGTCAGATCTATGCCATGCTAGCCTCTCACCGCTCGTAGTAACCAAACATTTTATCAATGACATTCCACCAGCGCGTCTTCTCTAAGCCCAACCCCAAAACCAACCTCCTTAAAGTGACAGTGCCCCATCAATACATCCAAACAATACAATGGTGAATTATGTCCATAGCACCCACTACCAGAATTCATCATAACAAAAAAAGTCAATGAACAGGAGGGCGGAGAACTCTGCCATAACGGCTCCGCCTGACCCCTGTAGCGGCCGGCACCTCTGTAGGGAAAACCTTAAGGGCCCTACGGCCACTCAGGCACTGGATAGGTGGCGAGGGGGTCTCGTGGGCCTTACTCGGAAGACAGGGCAAGGTAGGGGGTCGTCCCCGCCGTGGGGGCTGGGCCAGTCCAACAGGTTTGCCCAAGTCCACATGAGCCGGTTTAAGGCGGTCTATGGAAATGTGTTCCAGCTTCCCGCCCATGTCCACGACAAAGTACTTGTCTCCAGCCTCCTGGACACGGAACGGACCGTCGTATGGAGGTTGCAAGGGGTCCCTATGGGCATCGTGACGGATGAAAACATATTCCGCTGACTGCAGACTTGTAGGGACGTGCGACCGGGGGAGGCCATGCTGTGAGGTGGGGACCGGTGCGAATACCTTAGCCTTCTCCAGAAGTGCTGCCCGCTGCTGGGCTGCAGACCAGGGGGCAGTAATGTAATGCACCCGCAGAGGCTGACCGTAAACCAGCTCGGCCGAGGAGGTCTGAAGGTCTTCCTTGGGGGCCGTCCTGAGACCAAGCATAACCCACGGGAGCCGGTCGACCCAGCTGCTGTCAGTAAGGCTGGCCTGAAGTGCTGCTTTCATTGAGCGGTGAAAGCGCTCGCATAACCCATTGGCCTGCGGGTGGTATGACGTAGTCCGATGTAGCTTCACGCCCAGGCTCTTGGCGACCGTGTTCCAGAGCTCGGACGTGAACTGTGGGCCCCGGTCTGAAGAGAGGTCGGCTGGAGTGCCAAACCGGGCGACCCAGGTTCCAATAAAGGCCCTGGCCACCTCGGCGGACGTCGTGGCCGACAGTGGAACTGCCTCTGGCCAATGGGTAGTCCTGTCTACCATAGTAAAGAGGTAACTGAAGCCGTGTGAGGGGGGCAGGGGGCCCACTAGGTCAATGTTCACGTGGTCGAACCTCCTTTCAGGTACAGGGAAGTGCTGCAGGGGGGCCTTGGTGTGACGGTACACTTTAGCGTGCTGGCACTCCAAACAGGAGTCAGCCCAGCCTCACATATTTCCTAAGCCCAGGCCAGACAAACTTGGCGGACACTAGTCTCTGCGTAGGTTTCTTTCCCGGGTGGGAGAGGCCGTGAACAGCGTCATAAACACTCCGCCTCCATCCTGTGGGAACAATGGGGCGGGGCTGTCCCATAGAGACATCACACAGGAGTGTGGTGCCAGCGCTGTCAAAAACCACATCCTCTAACCGTAGGCTTGAGGTGGCTGACCTGAAATCTCGCACTTCAGGGTCGGTAGCCTGGTCCGCCGCCATACCGGTGTAATCCAGCCCCAAGTGGATGGCGCCCGCTACAGCCCGGGAGAGGCAGTCTGCGACAAGGTTTGCTTTACCTGCCACATGTTGAATGTCAGTAGTGAACTCTGAGACATATGAGAGCTGTCGCTGTTGACGGGCGGACCATGGCTCAGACACCTTGGCCATGGCGAACGCCAGCGGCTTGTGATCCACGAAGGCCGTGAACTGGCGGGCCTCCAGCAGGAAACGAAAATGGCGGATGGCAAGGTAGAGGCCGAGGAGTTCCCGATCGAAGGTGCTATACCTCCGCTCGCTGGGGCTTAACTGCCGGCTGAAAAAAGCGAGCGGCTGCCAAGCCCGCCTACCCACTGTTCAAACACTGCGCCCACGGCAAAATCTGAGGCGTCGGTGGTGATGGAGATCGGGGCCTTAAAGGAAGGATGTGCCAGCATGGTGGCGTTGGCTAGTTGATCATGCCGAGAAACTCCTGCAGTGACCTAACCGTGGGCAGCCAGGGAAAATTCATCACAGCTTCCACCTTCATGGGAAGAGGGACCGCTCCCTCTTTAGTGACTCGGTGCCCCAGGAAGTCAATGGTCGACCTCCCAAACTGGCATTTGGCCGGGTTGATTATCAGTCCATGCTCATTTAGCTGCTCAAAAAGCATCCGGAGGTGGGACATGTGCTCAGCCTTAGAGGCGCTGGCTATGAGGATATCATCCAAGTATACAAAAATAAAATCCAAGTCTCGTAGCACAGAGTCCATAAGGCGCTGGAACGTCTGTGCAGCGTTTTTGAGGCCGAATGGCATGCGCAGAAACTCAAAGTCCAAATGGAGTTATGACTGCTGTTTTGGGGACGTCCAGCGGTTGGACGGGCACCTGATGATACCCACGCACAAGGTCCACCTTGGAAAACATTAATTTCCCTGAAAGGCGGGCAGAAAAGTCCTGAATGTGCGGGACTGGGTACCGGTCCGGCGTTGTAGCATCGTTGAGCCGGCGGTAATCCCCACACGGGCGCCACCCCCCTCCCGGCTTGGGGACAATGTGGAGGGGGGAGGCCCATGGGCTGTCGGAGCGACGGACAATGCCGAGGCATTCCATGTTCTCGAACTCTGCCTTGGCAATGCTGAGCTTGACCGGGTCGAGGCGCCGAGCCCGGGCATAGACCGGAGGGCCGGTGGTGGCGATATGATGCTCCACTCCATGCTTGGCTGTAGATGATGAGAACGTGGGCCGTGTGAGGCCCGGGAACTCTGCGAGAAGGTGTTGAAACTCATCTGCGGCGGAGAGCATGCTAGAGAGTCTGATGGAGTCTGCACCCCCAAGCGCACCAGCATAAGAGCAGAACGTAATGGCATCAATTAAGCGGCAATTTTTAACATCCACTAACAGTCCATAATCACACAAAAAATCTGCGCCTAGAAGAGGGACGGCTACATTAGCTGTGATAAAGTCCCAGCCAAACCGTTGGCCACTAAAACACATTTCGACATACCTGGTGCCATATGTGCGGATGGGGGTGCCGTTGGCGGCCTCCATGGGGGGTCCGTGTCCACCGGATAGGATGTCCACTCTAGAAGCTGGCAAGACGCTCCTCTGCGCACCCGTGTCACACATAAAACGCTGCCCGGAGATGGTGTCCTGGACAAACAGTAGCCTGCCAGCCCGACCGACGCTCATGGCCACTAACGAGCGCCGGCCCGGGCATTTCCCCGACCACTGAAGCTGCACGGCGGGCGGCACTGCTTGGCTTTAGGTCCAAACCGTGCATGATAAAAACACAGCTGCTGGCGAGGGGCTGTCGCTGCGGCGGTGATATTCCAGTCTCCCGGCGGTGAAACAAAGGCTTGGTTTGGGAAAACTGCCGCTGCACAGTGCTGTTGACCAGCCAAAAAAAACTTAGCAGCCTCCTCTGCCAGAGCACGGCAATCGTCTATAGTGGTGTTGGCCAGAGCGGCCCGAACCGGAGAAGGCAGCTGACGCAGGAAAAGTTGCATGAAAAGGAAATCAGGCTTGTGCTCTCCCAATAAATCCAGCATCCTATCCATGAGCTCCGATGGCTTGCTATCACCGAGCCCTTGCAAAGAAAACAACAGGCTGGCCCGCTCGGTATCGGAAAGTTCGAATGTCTTTAATAGATGAGACTTGATCGTGTGATATTTATCCCGAGTCGGAGGGTTCTTGAGGAGGCTCACCACTCTGCTGGCTGTCGAACTTCCCAGGGCTGACACCACATAATAATATCTTGTGGTATCTGAGGTAATCTCACGCAGCTCGAACTGTGCCTCCGTTTGCGCAAACCATGCCGAGGCTGACGACTCCCAGAACTCAGGTAATTTCAGCGAAACTGCGTTTGTAGACATGTTGCCGCGGAAGCGTCTTTAAAACTTATAACAGGGTCACCAATGTAGAAATCGTCGCAAAGGAGAAACACACAATTTCTATCTTGCGACAACACAAAGCCGTGTCATTTATTATGTTTCTAGCACAAGTGACAGCTGTCAGATCTATGCCGTGCTAGCCTCTCACCGCTCGTAGTAACCAAACATTTTATCAATGACATTCCACCAGCGCGTGTTCTCTAAGCCCAACCCCAAAACCAACCTCCTTAAAGTGACAGTGCCCCATCAATACATCCAAACAATACAATGGTGAATTATGTCCATAGCACCCACTACAATATTTTATATATCATTGTAACGGTGTAGTGTAGCAATTACAAGAATGACGAGACTAACTTCTCACGTTGGGCATGCAGGCAGCATGACCTATTTATTTCACACTCTGCATACACAGACAACACACACACTCAATTCAATGGGCATGAGAAAACATGAGTTTACATTGCCAAAGCAAAAGTGGAACAATACAATCAAAACAAATTTTGCCCCTTCCTCATCTCCTCACCCCCCTCTCTCTATATCTCACACACACACACACACACACACACACACACACACACACACACACACACACACACACACACACACACACACACACACACACACACACACACACTTCAGAAACAAACATAGTATCAATGAGAGCATCAATAATACACCTGAGTGAAGCCTAGTATAAAAAAAAAAAAAAAAAAAAAAAAAAAATTTTTAGTTAATCTTGAGTTAAAAAAAATTAGTGGCATTAATAGAATCGGGAGTTAACGCGATATTAACGCGATATATTTGACAGCCTTAATATATATATAAATTAACTAAATTTTGCTTTTGTTGCTGGTCGATTCTCCTCAGCTTCTCTCTGGTACTATAAGAGAAGATAAATAGAACACTTTTAAAACCCTTTGTTTATCTTTAGATCAGACATTTAAAAATAACTAAATGATCTAATCTAAAGTTAATAGTACTGCATGTTAAGCATAACAGATTGATTGATTGATTGAAAATTGTATTAACAGATTGCAGAATGGGTACAATACAGTACGGCTCAATACACACAATTGTTAAGGGGTGGCAGACCAAAGAAAGACTTTCGTCTTGTTTACATCAGGGTCCCCCATTTTCAATTCATCATAACATTTGACATACAGATAAACAGTACTGTTACATCCAGCCATTTATGACATACAAGATATACAGTACTGTTTAAGAGACAGGGTTTCTAAAAGAGAGTATATACAGTTAATTTACTTCTGAGCAGTGTTGTGCTAGTTACTGAAAAATAGTAACTCAGTTACTTTACTAGTTACTCATTTCAAAAGTAACTCCGTTACGTTACTAGTTACTTACACCCAAAAGTAATGCGTTACTGTGAAAATTAACTATTTAGTTACTTGAAGAAGAAAAAAATTGCTCCCATGCAGCCAGATACAGATACTCAAAATCGGTTGATCAACTTGACAGTTTCCATTCACATCACTGAACTCTGCTAAGCAATGTGGTCTAGATACAAACACAAATCTGACACAAACACAAATGTCCCGACGTAATAAGAAATGCACCGTGCCTAATTGCTCGGGGAGGTTGAGCGCAGGCACGTTTAGGTTGCGCGCATGCACGTTTAGGTTGCGCGCATGCACGTTTAGGTTCTAGGTTGAAAATAAGTGCTTGAGGAACAGCCTTGATATCTGTCGCCGGAGCGTTTCATTATAACAGTCTTGCAACGTTGTTTAAGATATCAATCGTGCATTGCAACGTTAGAATAGTTAGGATATCAATTGTGCATGAAAGGACTATATTTATATTGTTTGATTAGTATTGATGAGATTCCCTGGCAGATTTGTAGTCAAAATGCGTTGATCAACTTGAGTTTCCATTCATTTACATTCACATCACTGCACTCACCAGTGTCTGTCGAGATGTAAAGTTAGTCCAGCAGCCCCTTAAACATTTTCTTTATCTCATTTCCATGTTGTACTGTATATTCTCTCTCCAAGTAGTTGAAAAAAGTTTTCCGTCCCATTTGCTGTGTGTCGCCTCGTATCATTCTACGCGGGTGGCGAGTGGATTTGGATGAGTCCGCGTAGTTAACGTTAGACTCCAGTATCTTTGAGCCAAAACACAAATGACATAACTAAAACGTTATTTTCTTTTCGCTCGACAAAAGAGAAATACGCGAGTAGCTGCCTGGGCGCTGCCATTATCAGTCAGGATCAGGAATAGTAAACAAAACACGCCCCCAGCATAGCGTTTCCCCGCAGCCAGGCAGACAGGATATGAGGATAATAATAATAATAATAATAATAATAATAATAATAATAATAATAATAATAATAATAATAATAATAATAATAATAATAATAATAATAATAATAATAATAATAATCACTACCGCTCGCTATCAATCTACGCCGTATATAACGCAAATAACGCAGTGACGAACCATTCAGTAACGTAAGTAGCGTTACTGAATTTCAAAAGTAATGCGTTAGAGTACTAGTTATCGCCAAAAGTAACTTCGTTACTGTAACGCGTTACTTTGTAACGTGTTAGTCCCAACACTGCTTCTGAGCATTATAGTCAAAGTATTTTCCTATGAACTGAAACTCATAAGACCACATAAGGCTAGCATCATTCAGTTACAGCTATATTGGCCAACATTAGCCAGCTATCTAGCCAGCTACTGCACCACGAACTGCCAGCCAGCCAGCTGGCTACCTTAACCCACAATACAACAGCTATCCAGCCAGCTACTGCACTACGAACTGCCAGCTTGATTGATTGAAAAGCTAGCCAGCTGGCCACCCCCAATCCAGCCGACCGTACAAATTACGGTCTCAGCCAATCACATCGATTTGTACAGTTAGTTAGCTAGCCATTCCATTGCGAATTAAAAGGTAGGCCAGTATTAGCTAGCTAGTAGCTAACGTTAGCCAACTGAGAACGATAGCTAGCTAACCAACAGCTGCAAGCCTGCAAACAACAACTCCATTGATATAATGAGCTATCCGTAGTAGGGCTGACCTTCTAATTTTTTTTGGGAATTCAAAGCTTTGGGGCCGAGATTCGATTTTAATTCGAAGCTTCGAGATACTTTTTTTTTTTTTTTTTATATACTATATTTTTTTAATGTTGTGGGACTTGTACAGCACTTTGTTCAACTTTGTCAGTGCTGTAAAGTTTAAACCTTTTAAAATCTTAGACAAACAAAACACTTTCATGAAATATTGTAAGCCGTCATTTGAGGCTTTATAAAAGCAGCATAATGAACACAAATCTGTCAGTGCCGAGTCTGACCTCATCTTAAATAACAAACAGCATTGCTTGTTGTAGTTAACAAAGAGAGGCAGAGTTGATTTTTTTTTCTTTTTTGTATAATCGGATTTTATTAATCGAGATCTACTTGAAATCAGCCCGCGATCTACCTATCGATCGTGATCGACTGGTTGGGCACCACAGTATTGCTTTGAAGGTAGATTTATGGCCTAGTAATTTGTTGTTGTGATTGTGATTTATAGACCCACCTCCGCTGAATCTGGAGCTTTTGATAAATTGGCAGATTTTATTTCTCAATATAGTAAATCTGAGAAATCTTGGGTGATTTTAATCTAAATTGGTTGACTATAATGTGTCTGATTATTGGACAGAGGTGTGTGGTAATCTCAACCTAACCCAACTGATTACTGAGCCTACCAGGCCTAATTTAAAGTGATTTGAAATCAACTCTATCTGATCTTATCCAATAGGAGTGATACAGATGTCCCGATCACGTTTTTTTTGCTATTTTACTTTATTTTTTTTTTCAACAAACATGACCATGTTCACGTCTTACTCATACTGAGGCCTCATTTTTGGTTTTAAATTGCATATCATCATTAATTTATTTATTGTCACACAGAGCAGAAGAATTTTGCCAAAACAAACCAATAGTATCCAGCTGCAGAACGGCAGACCAGCCACACACTCAGACCCAAACGCATTTCCTTTGATTTAATTATACATCAAATGATTTATGTCAAGGATTGCAATGCCTCGCTTGAATGAAGTTAACTTTTCACCTGGATAACGTCAACATTCAGGGTGAATGTAATGTGAGAAATTGGGATTGGTCTGCCGTTCTGCAGCTGGATACTATTGGTTTGTTTTGGCAAAATTCTTCTGCTCTGTGTGACAATAAATAAATTAATGATGATATGCAATTTAAAACCAAAACTAAGGCCTCAGTATGAGTTTAAGACGTGAACATGGTCATGTTTGTTGAATAAAAAAAATAAAGTAAAAAAATAAAAAAAATAAAATAAATTTGTTGCCGATCCCGATCTTCGGAAAATCACGCGATCGGCCCCGATCCCGATCACGTGATCGGATCGGGACATCCCTAGATTCAATGGTTGCTTCTGGTGTCTTTGACCTTGGAATAAGGGACCTTTGCCCCATAGCCTGCATTAGGGATAAGTGACTAAAGTTAAATCATGAGTTGTTGTCAAGAGACACTTTAGTCTCTGTATAGTTCTATAGTTAGTTAGTTAGTTAGACCTATAGTTTGGTCTATAGGCCTACCTTTCCCCATACATTCCTCACTATAAATCTCTGTTCTCTCCGGTGTGAGCTGTGAGGGGAACAACATGTCACCTGGTGAAGAGACACAGCTTGAACCTGAAGAGTCCTATATGAACAAATATCTGTCTGGATCAAATCGTCAATAACATGATTTTAACATTCTTTTGCTTTTGGTTGTTTCCTTAACAGCTTGGAGAGCTCATAATGAGCCAGCTTGCAGACCTTCCTTCCATACTCAGCCAGCTGGTGATAGGTGAGACACAGCTTGACTCTGAAGAGGCTCACAGGACCACAGAGTCCACTGGGTCTGACTCCCTGCAGCAGCAGCAGCAGCAGCAGCAGCTTGAAGAGGCTCACAGGACCACAGAGTCCAATGGGTCTGACTCCCTGCAGCAGCAGCAGCAGCAGCAGCAGCAGCAGCAGAAGCAGCAGCAGCTTAAAGTTCAAGTTCAAGTTCCTTTTATTGCCACACGGCCAGGCCGAGTCCGCTGGGTCCGTGACCAGTATGACCACTGGGTCTGTGTACAGCTTGACCCTGAAGAGCAGCAGCAGCAGCAGCTTGAAGAGGCTCACGGGACCACAGAGTCCACTGGGTCTGGCTCCCTGCAGAAGCAGCAGCAGCTTGAAGAGGCTCATGGGACCACCGAGTCCACTGGGTCTGGCTCCCTGCAGCAGCAGCAGCAGCTTGAAGAGGCTCACAGGACCACAGAGTCCACTGGGTCCGTGTACAGCGGGACCGCTGGGTCCGTGTATAGCGGGATCACTGGGTCCGTGTACAGCGGGACCACTCTGTACTCCGTACACAGCGAGCAGGAAGAACAACAAGGACAAGAACAACAAGTAAGTAACAAGTAACAAGTAAGTAAGTAACCTAAACAAGCAGAGATGTGTAATATATATGTAGTATTTCAGTAAACAAGCAGAGATTGATTGATTGATTGATTGATTGATTGATTGATTGATTGATTGATTGATTGATTGATTGATTGATTGAAAACGTACGGTTATGTATATAACCATAGTTACATGAGTGTAGTGATGCTCAGCATCTATTGCACTTACTTCACTCCAGTACATGTGCACTGAATAAAAACTCACAAATGTACCTTTACACCACCCCCCACATCGCCAGCGTATTCGGACAGGGCCCATCCAAGAGCAGGCCCTTCCCCCCAACAGCACGCCGCCTGGCTCACTGCCCCTGGCATATCCAGGCAGTCACCAACCAAGCACAACCCAGGCCTGAACCTACACGCCTCCGAAATCGAAAGAGATCGGACGCGTTCAGGGCGGCATGGCTGTAACTCGAAGCACTCAAGAGGCTACACTACAGCGGGAGCAGGCAGTGCACCGGGGAGACGACCTCCAGAAGAGGCCGATCCCTCAATCCAGGCAGCAGGCACTTGACCCGAGCCTGGAGCACTGCGGACGAGACAGGCGCCAAAGGGGTCAACTGAAAACAGCACCCCGGCGGAAGGGGCGTATGCTGGCATTGTTGAGCACCATGTCAAAGCCTCCGCAAAAAACCCCCGACGCTCTAGAGGGGCCGAGGCAGAGAAGGCTGACACGATTGGCAGACGTCATGAACGTGCAGGGGCACACTCAAACGGGTAACCCAGGAGTTGACTCCGCTCCAACACACCAGGGAATCAACCACTCTCTTGGTTCAACATGAGGTGGTTGTTCCTATAACCCCTCAGGAAAAAACTCCAAAACACACCTGCGGGTATACACTGGTTATACCGCAGTACAAGTGTTTCAGTTTTCAAAAAGGGGTTATCCCAGGCCTATGGGTCGACGAAACAATTTCGAACCGGGCCCGGTGGACCGTGACGTACACAGGGATGCCAGAGGAATTCCAAGGAATCACCTCAACAGCCCCCTCCCAGCCATGCTGAACAGGAGAAGAGAGGGGCGAAAAGAATGGAGAGAGACCATGCCCCCTTAGCCTTAACAGTGAGGGGTAACACGCAGTAACACAACCACGAACATCTCCATAACGTCAAAACCCTGTGACACCCGGGCCGACCCGGCATTTTTCCCCCTGAAAAAAGCACAAGTCCCTCAGGGTACCAGAACAGCAGATCTGCGTCTCCGGCGGACAACGGGTTAACTGATCTGGACCGGCGTGACCAGAACCAGTCCCATGCCCTAATCACGCCGACATCCCCGACACCAGGAGGGGGGTAGGTACGCGTGTCGATCTAAAACAATATAGAGGGCGCCACCCAGACGGTCCCCTATGTACCGTGAGCCACAAATTGAAAAGTCAACGTAACATTGAGCCATGTGACCAAAAGGCTCAAGTTACACATATATCGAGCGTAGCAGAACACCAAGTTCCTACGCTCTGCCCCGACAACTTGACAACAACAAAGAACTCACGGAAGTCATCGTCCAATATAAACGCGCCCAGTGACGTATTCTATGACGGGGGGAATCCCATGACTCAACTGCCCGTGATAGGTGCGGAGTCAGAGAAACCCCCCCCCCCCCCCCCCCCCGTGCCGAGCTGACCTATCAGCTTGGCCGGACCGAATGAAAAGAGGGTCAAACCCCCCGACCAATCAGAAGAGGGAATGAGGGGTTTATTCGGTTACCCCCTCACAAACCCAACCCTCGAATACAATAACAACAATAGCCATATGATACCTTAAGTAGCCAGCATGCTAACGAACAGCGTATATCCAAAGGATAAGCTAACCCAACGCACGCTAGCCACAGACTAAAGTCTGTGAACAGGGTTTATAAGGTTTATATGTGAACACGACACCCGTGCCAACCGCCTCGCCGATTTCCCGTGGGGAACCGGCTTCCGCAAAGGCTCCCACACCACCTCAGGACAAAGGAGAGACGCCATCGGCCTATCAAGCCGAGGCACCCCCTCCTTCATACCCTCGACCAGACCCACCACCCTCGTGACTTGCACCAGATGGATGTTGGTAGGTAAAGGTACATTTGTGAGTTTTTAATCAGTGCACATGTACTGGAGTGAAGTATGTGCAATAGACGCTGAGCAGAGCTACACGTAATGTAACTGTATTAACAGATTGCAGAATGGGTACAATACAGTACGGCTCAATACACACAATTGTTAAGGGGATGCAGACCAGAGAAAGACCTTTGTCTTGTTTACATCAGGGTCCCCCATTTTCATTTCATCGTAACATTTATGACATACATACACGACATACAGATAAACAGTATACTGTTACATCCAGACATTTATGAAATACAAGATATACAAATATACAGTACTGTTTAAGAGACAGAGCATTTTAGTCTTAGTCAGTTTTAGTCTGGATTTTGTCTTTTTTGTTTTAGTCTAAATTTAGTCAGGGGGAAAAGCTTTGTTGACGACCATATGTAGTCATCATTTCCATTGACAAAATTAACACTGATAGTTAGTTAGACCTATAGTTTGGTCTATAGGCCTACCTTTCCCCTACATTCCTCACTATAAATCTCTGTTCTCTCCGGTGTGAGCTGTGAGGGGAACAACATGTCACCTGGTGAAGAGACACAGCTTGAACCTGAAGAGTCCTATGAAAAATATCTCTCTGGAACAAATCGTCAATAACATGATTTTAACATTATTTTGCTTTTGGTTGTTTCCTTAACAGCTTGGAGACCTTCATTCCATAATGGGCCAGCTTGGAGACATTCATTCCATACTCAGCCTTCTGGATATACAGCTTGACTCTGACAAGGCTCACGGGACCACAGAGTCCACTGGGTCTGACTCCCTGCAGCAGCAGCAGCTTGAAGAGGCTCACTGGCCCACAGAGTCCACTGTGTCTGACTCCCAGCAGCAGCTTCAAGTTCAAGTTCAAGTTCCTTTTATTGCCACACGGCCAGGCCGAGTCCACTGGGTCCGTGTAAGCCAGGACCACTGGGTCCGTGTACACCTTGACCCTGAAGAGCAGCAGCAGCAGCAGCTTCAAGTTCAAGTTCCTTTTATTACCACATGGCCAGGCCAAGCCCACTGGGTCCTTGTAAACCAGGACCACTGGGTCCGTGTACACCTTGACCCTGAAGAGCAGCAGCAGCAGCTTGAAGAGGCTCACTGGACCACATAGTCCACTGGGTCTGGCTCCCTGCAGCAGCAGCAGCTTGAAGAGGCTCACGGGACCTATTTTTCTTATTTTACTACACTTTTTATTTAATTTTGCACTGTAAATAGTTAAAACGTATAATAAATAATAAAGTTGTCCCCCGAAGAGGGGGGTGGATGGAGTGCCCTCAAAAAAGGGCAGAGAAAAAAGCTAAAAAAAAAAAAAAAAAAAAAAAAGATTGCCAGGGTGCTGCGCAATGGCGTTGTTAGCCCTGGGCTTCCGGGGCTTTAGCCCTGGGCTTCCGGGGCTTTAGCCCTGGGCTTCCGGGGCTTTAGCCCCGGATGTTTTTCTCCTAGCCCCGGAGCTGTAAACATTTTTTTTAAGATGGCAGCATCCCCATTGTCTGTGCTGAATGTTTGTTAGTGTTTGGTATTTTTTTTTGGTTTTTAGTACTTTTAAACATCCATTTTTAGTAAGTACACTGAACAAAAAAGTTCGTTGGATTTACTTGATTTTAATGTGTACATTGGTTCCACATGATCAGAATATGTCCAACTGACATACTTTTCCTCGTTCTCCTTACTTACTTATTGCTTGTGAACCCAACATATTGCATTCACATTAAGATTACTTAAAGGGGAACTATCTTATAAATGGGCTTTTTGAGTGTTTAGCATTGTTTCCTAGCTATGTGAACTTATATTAATATGATCTATGTCTCAAAATTCTCATATTGGCGCATTCTTCCAATTCTCCTCTCACAATATTCACCCTCACTGAACTGAGTCATTTGAAAATGTGATGATTTGTGATGTCAGAAAGACACCGCTGCATGTTAATGTTGAGATACAAGATGAGCTGCACACAGTGGCTGGACCTGGACCTGGAGCCCAGGCTCAAAACGGCTCGAGATCTTGAGGTAGAAAAATGCTGTTTTTGAGGACTTGATTAGAAATACAAAACAATGAATAAAAAAAATATATATATTACAGAGGTGTTCCATAGACTCACAGGAATTGTGTAAAAGTGCCCAAATAGTGAAAGAAATAGTAAAATAGTTCCCCTTTAAAATAAACATGTTGATTCAACATATTTGTCGTTACAGTAAACACAATTTAATTATGTAATGTTAACATACTTTAATGATGTTCAACACTAACTCCAACTTGATTTCTTAATGTAAATCTAACTTGATTTGTTCAAAACACAACTTGATTTCTTAAAGTGAATCTAACTTGATTTGTTCAAGTTCATACAATCTTACATGTTTTGGCATTGACCAAAAAAGGCAAAGAGTCAGAGTTATGTACCAAAAATGTTAAACATTTTATTGAACATGAGGTAAACAACAGCAGTGGCTATAGTCAATATATAATAATAGATAGTCAATGTTTCTAAAACTGTTCGGGACCTTAAATGGGTGGCAGTTGTATGTTTTGTTTTAATTCTCTTTTAATTTAGTTGTTTAAGAACTCCTGGTACGTTAGTGTGATAGAAATGTGTGTGTATTTTGCATGTATGTGTCTTGGTGTGATCAAAATGTGTGCGTATGTTGCATCTATGTGTCTTGGTGTTATACAAATGTGTGTGTATGTTGTGTGTATGTGTCTTGGTGTGTTTGAAGCTCCGCAATGTAGTTTTGGGAACAAAAACATGACCTGTAGTATAATGTTTCAGTGGTTCTCTATAAAGTGCATATGCTCACTGTAAAAGGCAAATACAAAATACTGTGAACTGTTACCACAAACAAATGAAAATAAGGGAAAAAAACTACTGTTGATATACATCTGGTGTAAGATTAAGTAATGGATGAAGAGAAATACAAAATACAACAATTAAACCCTGCATCGACAGCATATAAATACTGCTGGGAATGTAACGGAAACTATCAAGTAGGTCCAAGCTTTTGCATCACTACAGATTAAGGCATTCTTTAACAGCATCATAACACATTAAAACACATTTTGCTGGTTAGTTTGTCCTTGTATTTAAAGATATATCCATTAATTATGAATTGATAGCACTAGTACATTTCCATAATGTTTTGAATTGTTAGACTATATATGCATCACTGTGCCTCACTGCATCACTGAGCACAGAGTGACGGTTACCATCTTCCTGGACTTTTACTTTTAAAACAGCATTGTCAATATTACACTTATAAACTTAATGTAGATCTCTATTTTTACTGTATTTATATTAGCATGTACATACATTACATAGGAAATGTGAATCCCGGACCGTATTTTATTTTATTCTTTATTCTTAGGCAATTTTTTGTTCTTATTTGTGATTTGTTTTGTTAAATGTTTACTGTGAACAATTTGTAGTGCCAAATTTCCCTCTGGATGATTAAAGTATTTCTATTCTATTCTAGTTATATGGTTAGGTGCTGGGAATGTAACAAAAACTATCAAGTAGGTCCAAGCTTTTGCATCACTACAGATTAAGGCATTCTTTAACAGCATAAACAGGATTTAAAAGGCAAATACAAAATACTGTGAACTGTTACCACAAACAAATGAAAATAAGGAAAAAAAACTACTGTTGATACACATCTGGTGTAAGATTAAGTAATGGATGAAGAGAAATACAAAATACAACAAGTAACTTGAACTTACTTGAACAACAAGTAAACCCTGCATCGACAGCATAGGTAAATACTTCACCTACAAACATAATACTGTTCTGACAGCACAACGGTATTGGTGTAATGAAGAGATTTGCTGAAAAATAGAAAAACTTTAAGTGCGTATGTTTATAAAAAGCAATGAAATAAATTATGTAATAACAACAGACGGCGAGGTGGTGCAGGTTTGATTGAGACATTTTGATAGCAGGTGATCTTAAAGGAAAACTCAAACATTTTGGGAAATTAGCTTATTTAACATCTTCCCTGGAGTTAGTGTGGAATAATATAATGCCCTCATGTAAAGACATTCCCCTCCCCTTTCTCCCCAATCCTGTATCCCCCCCCCCCATTTGACCTATCAAATGGGACCACCTCCCCCCCCCTGTTTAACTATATAATGCTCCTCCCAACAACATTCCAGGTCTCTCTACCTGGGTGATTTCAGCTGACTACCTGGGGAGAGCCCCTCAGCCATTCTCTCTATGTACTATGTATATTTCTATCTGTTTGGTTAATAAACATTTGTTATTATCCAAACCTCGGTTGACTGAGAACATTCTTCTTCAGGATATCCACGAATATCCCACAATTGGCGTCTACGAACTTGTGACGGACTCTTTGCGTCCCCCCGGTGTGCTGCATTGTTTCATCTATACAGAGAAAAGTGAGTATAATAGACTGGTCGACCAAAATGTATGGCAAGGAATTAAAACCTTCCCGCTTTTCTCTGTGCCAGGTGAATGTTACAGAATGTTGTCAAATATTGAGATCATGGCTAAGTAAGAATAGCGTGAATTAAATCTGATCTGTATTGAGAATTGTTACCGGGGAAACGCGTGTACCCGGGTCCTTATCAGGCGATTCTGAGAGGATTTGCGGGGTTGTAGTGCTCAGTGGCGGCTCGCCACTAGGGGCGCTCGGGCGCCGCCCCCCTTCAGGCCCTGCCCTGGTTATATGAGAGAACAAGAAAAATAATGTTTTCGTTTTTTGTTTTATAGCCCTATAAATAATATAAACATGTTTAAAATTAATAATATTTACTCATTTTAAGTATGTTTGTGTTTCCAATGCACAATATAACGTTATATAAAATAAAAAATACTCGTTTTCTTGAACAGGAAGTGACTCACTTTTTTTTTTTTTTTTTTTTTTTTTTTGGCCCGGGCTAGACGCGATAGCGCTCTGAGTGCGCGTCACGGTTTGATCGCTGTATCCGTCGCAGCCAATCAGTGCGTAACGCGTTGTGCGTTGAAATATGACTATTATGTTGGAATCCGGGCGCGATTTGAAGCGGTCTAGGCAGCAGCGCCAAGAATTTCTGTAGCCGCATTTCGCGGAGACGCTCTCTGATTGGCCGACGCCAGTATTTTTTTCCGTAGCAGAATTTCGCGGAGACGATCTCTGATTGGCCGAATCCAATTTCTAATGTTCCAATTCTAGCTTATTCCTAGGTTGGTGGTAGAGATAGTTGTGTTGTTGTGAGATGCAGCTGTTTGTCTTAGAGCGTGACTGCAAGTTCTTTAGACGGTTAAGCTTAGGCACTCTTTCAAAGTTGGTTAAGGTTAGAGTTTGTCTTAGAGCATGGCGATAGAACGCCAGGTAGTTTGCAGTCTGTTCGACGCGGAAATGGACAAAGGAATGAAGTACTTGTGTTGTGTGGTGCTAACTGCTAACAAGCTAACACTTGGCTAACAAGCTATATGGCGGATGCAGTCTGGACACAGTGGACAGTGGTCTGGAATACATCAACAGTGGATTATACACTTTATCAAGCCCTCCTGCCCTGGACGTTTCAACTAAACAGTGAGTCTCTCTCTCTCTCTCTCTCTCTCGCTCTCTCTCTCTCGCTATACACAGCTGTCTCCGCGAAATGCGGCTACGGAAAAAAGTATTGACTGTGCTTGCTGAGACGATAATAGGCTAGCGATTCAAAACGCGCTGCTGTTGTGAACTATAACATTAATTTAGCTGCTGCTGATGCATAATGAATGAATGGTGAGTTGTTTAAAATGACAACATACATGTGTTAATTATTTGATTTGATTGATCCGAGAGACAGAGAGAGAGATTGCTCCAGAGCATCTCAGAGCATTACATTTTCAACTCGACCTCCTAACGTGAACTGCGACCCACAAGGCACCAGCGGCACCAGCCGCTACTGGTAGTGCTATTCCCGGATCGAGCTGGTGCCGACCAAAAGCTAAGGCACACCATAAGGTTGTTGGATTGCTAATCCTAGTCTAGCTGATGCAGACTAAAATATAGGCAACAAAGTAAGATACGTGGGCTTATTAGACGTGATATCCTTGGAAAACGCTACTCTGTTAGAAACGTTCTGTGATTCCTCTGCAAAGAGGCGGGAAGTAGGACCGAGAAGCTGATAGAATCATAATTAGATTTACCAGAGTAACGTTGCAATATTCATAGTTTCAACCTCAAACTAAGCCCACAACCTCTTCCATTCCTGAAAACGATGTATTCGGATTAGGTGAACCAATTGATCACTACAGATAGCGGGAAGCTGACTATGCGACGTCCCGGTAGTACGTGAATGTACATTAAACGGGACATTAGTCGCGGGTTGAAGGGGCCGTGAGTGTGATTAAACGGTATATTCAAATATAATATAGCGCTGTTAAAATTTCGAAGTTCAGGTTCGGTCGTTATGCTTTAATAACGGTGTATAGTGTATATCGAGGGTATAAAAGCCTTATCGCAGCATGGTGCTGGTCGATTAAACGAACAGCGATCCAATACAATCAGGTATACAAACACGTTAACTTATATGTATTATTGTTTGTTTGTCTGTTTAAGTCTCGTTTGTATGTGCACAGTATTAGAACCCGCTGCGTTGCTTTATTGAGTCAAGAACCGGCTGATAGCGCGCCGAGCATTGGGCGACGAGTTAACGTTATACAGAGAATAACATTGGGGTGCAACTCTCGCGACATGCTAGGAAAGTGACGTCCGGTTGGGAATTGTAGGTTTATCGTTTCTGTTTGTTTACATTTCACATATGCACAGGCGCGTTCATTCGGTTACAAAACGCTGGTTTTAGGTGAATTCCAGGCTATTGAGAGCTCGCGGAAGAGTACTGCATGGATTGCAAAGCGTTATTCTCGAGGCGAATGGGAACGCGTGAACGTCGCTTGGAGCGATGACGTCATACAAATGTGCGCCATGAAGTTATGATTTTGATATGAAGCTATCCATGGGCGAACATAAAGTTTAATATGCCCGAGGCGAAGGGTGTATGAAACCCACGTGTAGTATCTGTTATTAATAAAGGTTATTTAATAACTGAACTAAACTATGAAGACGATGTCAGCACAACAACTTTTTCCGGTGAGTATGAAAATCCTAAATATAGATGCATGACACAACTATCATCTCAGTTACAGTAAATTACAACTATCTCAGATCACTTGAGTGTTTATGTTGCTTTAATGTACACGTTATAAGTCACATAAAGCTAGTTTTAAATATGATTCTAATCAATTGGATAGATTTTCTCTAAAAGCTAAAGAAAGAATAACAACCTTTCTTTAGAGATAATGAATAAATGCAGATAATGTTTAGATGAGGCCAAATCATGCCTCTTTTCCACAGTAACATTGATGAGTGAGATGATGAAATAGAGAAGGACTAGCTAATGTTTGTTAAGCACACAGGCAGTCAAAGAGAATTCACCCAGACGAAAAGAAAAGAGTGGGAAATTAACATGTTTTTGTGTTTACAGACAACCAAGAGACAGAAAGATCTGGCTCTGAGGCGAGATGCAGAGCAGTGCATGTCTACACCCAAATTGTATCACAAAAGACAGAAACTCCAACAATTTGCATGTCAACACAAGGTTCAACCGAAGATGGTGTGGAGCTGAAAGACAATCGATTGACCATTTAAAACAAATCTGCATCCAAACACCCACATGTAAATTTTGTTTCACAGGAACAAAGACGATAACAGACGCTATTCAGAGTGGGCACTTGAAAACCACAGGGTAGGGCATGAGTGAGACTTGATGAATGCAGTCAGGAAATGACTCACAATTCTATTTTTCCACTAACTAATAACATGCATGACTCTTCTTTTTAACAAACTAATACATTTCCATGACTGCAAATATCAAAACCACCAAATTGAGCACAATTATCAACATGTACAAGATGTACATTTACATTGGTCATTTAACTGACACTTATCCAAAGCGACTCACAGGTTCTGTGCGACAGGACATCAGGAAGGGCACAACTCTATCAGCTGAGTAACAATGTTCATCAAAGTGTTGAGTGCCACAGTGTAGGTTCGTTTTATTAGGACGAGTGCATGACAGTAAGGTTAGTTAGGGTTAGATGACAAAACGAATGATTGTTTTTCATGCAAAATTAACTGGCTGCCTAGAATTTTATGTTTTTTCCCCATGCTAATATGATGAGCCACACTGAGATGTCAAGAACGCCAGAGAAGTCATGGCGAGGTAAGTATCCTGAAGCACACCAACGTACGCGGCCTGAGGTAAGGTCAACTTCAATTTAACATCACAGACTATGAAGATAAAGAGCTATTTTGTCTGATTCAAGACTTTGGCCATTCATTTACAATTTTATTTAAAGCCTAATGCTGTAAGATCTAGTTAGATACAAGATCTGATAGATTGTAGTGAATGTGACCTTCTTGGCATAAAGACTCACTGCTAATGCAATTGGCTTGCATTTCCTATTTTCAATTAAGTGATTTATTTACAATGAAATGAATTAACCCCAAAATGATTTTCCTCTTTAGCAGAAAGGCGTTGAATCATTTATGTGAGGAGTTTTCGAAGGCAATTTTATCATCCTCAGATCACAAATTGGTGAGAGGACAGGACGAGTGAGACGACGCGTGACCTGAACCACGAACGACGGCGGGACCAGGCAAGGAGGAACACAACCCAGAGACCAGGGCGACCCATGACAGCATAGGACCACCAGGGACGCCACCAAGGAGCTGCGGACACAACCAGGACGACGACAGCAACCGTGGGAGAGCCGCCATCCAACCCAGCCCACACAACACAGACGTCCCCAAGGAAGGGGAGTATAGACAGGAAGGACGACATGCGGCCTCACCCCGGCGGCCCACGGCAGACCAAACCCATCACCTGCAGAAGGGAACTAGAGCCCCGACCATCAAGGTGGATTTCGATGATAAGATTGTCATCCGGTGAGAGAGAACGTCCTGCTGACTGGCCACTACACCGGCGGGCCCTCGCCCTCCATCAAGTGGTGCCACGGTGACGGGGAGAGGACAGCGAAACCAGCACAACACGTTCGGGAACGCCCTGACCACCATGTCTCTGGGCCTGATGGGGGCCAAGCGTGAGCACAGTGGCGGATGTGTGGTGGTGATGGAGAGCAGCGCAGGCTCCAGGAAAAGAGTCTGCAAGATCACTATAGCTGACCGCCCCACTGCTACCGGTGACCCTGTGCCCTGTGTGACGAAATACACAAGGAGGGAATGGCGACCTGAACACACGAGAAACGCCTAACACTTGCAGTAAAACAGGCCTAGCACATAAATTATCCACATTGTTATTTTTTTTGGATTGTTGACTTGCTGTCTGGCGCTGCCACACGACAGACTCACAGAGGCATCGACTGGGTGTGCGATGCGTTCAGCGCGCATCGGGACCACCACGGGGGAGCGCACCCCTGGCAGAGAACAGCTTATCGGCAGCAAGGCGGCATCTGTCGGATTCATGCCTTCACAAGCAGGAACTGTTTCACAGAGTTCATATGTACCTGGAAAATTATTGACTAGGAATATGATGAAATACAATCAGCAAGATTGCATTAACCAATTTTATAATGGCAATGAGGAATGATCACAGAGTCACATTGCAAATTGTATTGTTAAACAGGGCAGAACCAGTTGGTTTGCTCCAAGACACCAAGTTTTGTTTTGACCATTGATAGTATGCACCACAGAACAATGCATAACGATTATCATAATCACCTTTTATATCAGTTTTTTATACAAACCACTAGGTTAACGGTTTTTAAACGTTTTTTTTATACATTAGCCACTAGGTTAATGCCTATTTGTAAATCCTATTCCTGATAATTATACACACGATTTTGTGTTTTCACCCTGTGCACTCCGACCACACAGAGACAGTGTTCACATGTATTTAATTGGTTTATTACTATGTCTGTATGTACAACCATGATCTTAGCTCCCATAGATATTATCATGAAGACACATAGTTACCACTTAAATGTCTGAGTCACGACGTGAGCGACTGGAGCCAAGCCAAGATAGGCACAACTAGAGTTTCTAATGATTATGTTGTCTGGTGTCTGATATCAGAGTTGAGGACCAATCATTGATATAGGCAATTGAGCGGTTAAATCAGACCATTATTAATAAAAGAAAAGGGTGATATCTATTCCCACATCTCTGATATAAAAAATAACACAGACCGCAGTCCAGTCAATCATGTCATGAATCACGTATGTAAATATTTCTATTTTAAACTGTTATGCCAACCAACAGATCACATTGGCCAAAATTTTCATTTATTTTAATTGTTTTCTATTTT
Organism: Notolepis coatsorum; assembly: GCF_963971535.1. Classification (NCBI taxonomy): domain Eukaryota; kingdom Metazoa; phylum Chordata; class Actinopteri; order Aulopiformes; family Paralepididae; genus Notolepis; species Notolepis coatsorum. The sequence goes on along the minus strand of NC_140166.1, from coordinate 176,125,599 downwards.
ATTCATTATCTGATAACCGATGGATTACATCGATCCCATTCTTTTACCATATCTATTCACTCGTACCTGTTCCAAATAATCCTGGTATAATATATATTAATCTCACCCACATTATGAAGAGAAAAGTGAGTAACTGTGGAATAATATATTGATTGATTCCCCAACTCTCTCATGTAAAGACATCCCCCAATACATTAATCTCACCCACATTATAATAGAGAAAAGTGAGTAACTGTGGAATAATATAATGCCCTCATGTAAAGACATTCCCCTCCCCTTTCTCCCCAATCCTGTATCCCCCCCCCCCATTTTACCTATCAAATGGGACCACCCCCCCCCCCCCCCTTTTAACTATATAAGACTCCTCCCAACAACATTCGAGGTCTTTACCTGGGTCATTTCAGCTGATCACCTGGGGAGAGCCCCTCAGCCATTCTCTCTATGTACTATGTATATTTCTATCTGTTTGGTTAATAAACCTTTGTTATTATCCAAACCTCGGTTGACTGAGAACATTCTTCTTCAGGATATCCACAAATATCCCACATTAGACAAGAAGATATATACCTTTTTCGTCTCTCTGCATGCATTGGGCTTAGGGAACGCCTGGACCGTTAGCCTAGCTTAGCTTCATCACTGGAAGTGGGCCAGACATCTAGCCTAGTTCACTACAGTCAGGAAATATACTCCAAATACAATCAAAATACAACTCCCAAACGTTCCTGTAAACATGTTGTGACCTGTGTATTTACCACATCTCCCAGTCACACTAGTCACACAAGTCTCCCAGTCACACAAGTCTCCAAGTCACACAAGTCTCCCAGTCACACAAGTCTCCCAGTCACACAAGTCTCCCAGTCACACAAGTCTCCAAGTCACACAAGTCTCCCAGTCACACAAGTCTCCAAGTCACACAAGTCTCCAAGTCACACAAGTCTCCCAGTCACACAAGTCTCCAAGTCACACAAGTCACATGAGTCTCCCAGTCACACAAGTCTCCAAGTCACACAAGTCACACGAGTCTCCAAGTCACACAAGTCACACAAGTCTCCAAGTCACACAAGTCTCCCAGTCACACAAGTCTCCAAGTCACAAGTCACACGAGTCTCCCAGTCACACAAGTCTCCAAGTCACACAAGTCACACAAGACTCCAAGTCACACAAGTCTCCCAGTCGCACAAGTCTCCAAGTCACACAAGTCACACAAGTCTCCCAGTCACACAAGTCTCCAAGTCACACAAGTCACACGAGTCTCCAAGTCACACAAGTCACACAAGTCTCCAAGTCACACAAGTCTCCAAGTCACACAAGTCTCCCAGTCACACGAGTCTCCAAGTCACACAAGTCACACGAGTCTCCCAGTCACACAAGTCTCCAAGTCACACAAGTCTCCCAGTCACACGAGTCTCCAAGTCACACAAGTCACACGAGTCTCCAAGTCACACAAGTCTCCCAGTCACACAAGTGGAGACTTGTGTGACTGGGAGACTCGTGTGACTTGTGTGACTGGGAGACGTGGTAAATACACAGGTCACAACATGTTTACAGGAACATTTGGGAGTTGTATTTGGAGTATATTTCCTGACTGTAGTGAACTAGGCTATGTCTGCCCCACTTCCAGTGATGAAGCTAAGCTAAGCTAACGGTCCAGGCGTTCCCTAAGCCCAATGCATGCAGAGAGACGAAAAAGGTATGTATCTTCTTGTCCAACTCCAGGGAAGATGTTGGAGTTTTCCTTTAAGATGCCTCGGCGGCGCATAGAACAAGTGGGCCCAATGTCTATCACTGTCTGTCTGTCTCTGTTTGTTTCTCTCTGTCGGTCAACAAGTTTTTAGCTAATTAACATTTTCAACGTGCTTTCACTGAAAGAGCCTGTTTTTTAGAGCGAGTGCCTTGTTTGAAAGTTTACCTCCATCCAGTTCCATGAAAATCTTTTGGACTACCTCAAAGGTGTAGCGGAGCTGCAAAGGGTAGCTGAGGTTTAAGGCATACATCAGTCCGAACAGCATTGCAACAGCTAATGCGCCATTATCCAGACCTTCCAATATCTTGGTGCCTTCGAGGATAATTCCTATGTTCTCTGGTTCGTCACTTGAAGCATGATCTTTAAGAACATAAATCCCCACAGTGGTGTCTTTGATGGCCTTGTTGATGACGTCTTCATCCATACCCTGTAGAAAACAGACAAAGGTTAAACAAGGGCTAACACCTTATATTGATTGAAAACCTTTATTTATCCCTGAGGGAAGATTCAGATGTCCATTACAGCATAACAGCAATTTAAAAACAGTAAAAACAGTTAATACATAACATACACTTATTAGTATGTGTTAAAAACAAGATGGACAAATACATAGGGATAAAAATTGCTAAAATAGGGCTAAAATAGAGCTATAAGTGGTGAAAAGAAAAAGAAACAAGTCCAATCATGATGTTAAATAATTTAATTAATTGGTTACAGTCCACAACCCAGCTCCTCCAGTCCACAGCAGTTAGCCCGTCCTGGCCCTGCCTGGTTGTGGAGCCTGATTGCCACCGGCACAAAGGACTGCCCGAAACGCTTTGTGGTATGTCGGGGGGGGGGGGGGGGATAAGTCTGTGGCTAAATATGTCTCAGCCCTGACAAACAGACAGTGGCATCAATATAAACATAAAAGTGAAGATACTTTCTGTTACAATTAGTCATGGGTCAGACCTTACTCTGCATGGACTACAAGGCCAAATGAGAAAAGAAATAAGCACTGATTCATGTAGGCCTACATACCACATATTCTCGCATAAGGCTTTCTGGATCTTCACCCATGTAGATACACAGTCCCTTCAGGATACTGTGGTAGTTTCTCAACAAAACTGTGTAAAATTGTACTGTACACCATGGAACTCAGAATGGCAAATTGGAAAGGTAAAATTGCAACATTACACATAACTAATTCAAAGCTACTCCCCTCCATTGCTCTAAAACTGTCCTTATTTTTATCCCCTGGAGAGGGGGTGAATAAGCAGTTGAGTGATTTAGCATCTAACCGTGGTTACAATGCCTACTGAAATTCCTATCCTAGGCGGCTGTTTACAAGCCTTAAGATCAAAGAGCCTTCCTGGAAGATTTAGAGATAATGTTGATTAGAGCCAGACATTTGGTCTACAAATACTCTTCGCTCAGAGGAAGCCTTTTGTGGAGGGGTAGGGAAAAACACAAGGTGTTTTGCATTCTACCCCTGTAAACAAAAGGCATCGGAACTAGATTAGATCAGAAGGTTCCCCATTTGAAACCCAGCCTTCACACCCTTTCGATTTGAAACTGCTAGGGAACGCCTACTAAGGAATTCCGTTCTGTCGCTACTCCAGGGTGGCTAGCCTATTGACAGACAGCTCTACTGGTCCTCCAATAAGGGAGCTCGGTAATGCTCAGAAGGACCCGCCCTCCTGACGTAATGTTGGGGGCGGAGATCTAGACTTTAAGATGACGCGCTCTGCCGAGAGAGCGTCACAACTCCACGAACGACAGACAGGGAACAACAGCGAATACACACTCTTCCTCCACTGGACAAAGAAGACCGCGGCGAGAACGGCCCTGGAGCAGACGAAGAACGAGAAATACAACGTCGAGCCCACAGATACAGAATATTTAGACTAAAGCCTAATGAACCTCGGCATAGTGAGGGCTTCCATTAAGGTTTTATTGCAACTGTTCTTTCAAATCTTTGATTTGTATTGATTGAAATCCTTTTATTAAACAACGGATTCTTCAGAGTATCAAACTGCTCCGATCTCACTTTCTCAGCCGTCTGAATCCTCTCCGGCCGTGCCGCAGCAGCAAAACCATTACCTGGTTTACTGCATTTTGTAGATATAGTACTTCAAGGGCTTTTTAAGGTTAACACAACACAGAGATAGGGAATAAGCTAGGAAGTTTACTACATTTTGGTGCCGAGGCCCTTGAACGAGTGGCGGCCGTGATAGCAAGAATTTTTTTTTTCTTCAAACATCGACCTCATCAGCGGACGACGAAGGACACAGCTGCGTGAGCTTCGATCCTGTGAGAGAGGTGAGTGATGACGGAGAATTGGCTGCTCAGTTCGAACAAGGGGTTGGGAAAAGTTAGAACCTCATATAGGATATATGACGAAAGTTAGAACCTCATATAGGTATATATATGAAGAAGCACTGGAAACCACTCATGTTGGGATATGTGAGTAACGCTGAGAGCCTCGTATAGAATACTATACGAAGGAAGGGGGCATAACGACTGTTTAACAGCATGATCAAAGCGTTGAATTGTAATGGATTGAAACTTTCATTGAATCGTGACTGCGGTAGGTCTAGAGCACGCAATTTAACTGGGCGTTTCTGGGTAGTGAAAACACCTATTTCATAGTACCTAGAACGGGCGCGGATAAGGTTGGCTATTTTTTTACATATCGAAGCCATGTGGGTATTATGTGTCTATACTGTTCGGTGGGACAGGATCTACGCTAGGTGACCGTGACTCAAAAACGGCACCGGCGTGGATTCTGATCCGTCGGACAAAGTATGGGGTCGTTAAACACACAAGTTCAACATCACTTGGATTGTGTGAATCAGAATGATTAAGAGCGAAATAGATCAGTGTTGGATGGGGGACCTGTTATGCGATTGCAGGCGAAGAACGACACGATTAATATGAGCGGGGCTGCTGGTGTGTGCGAGGTTGTAAGTTATTTCTTTGAAATAAACGTGGAGACCGTCAAATCGACGGAACGTGGTATCTGCATTGAAATATCGGCCGAATTAAATGGAGAATTGTGCCCGCTTTAGGACATATTCAAGTGGACCAAGATGGCGAAGGGGTTGTCGGCAAGTTGAGATGCGGATTAAAGAAACCCGAAAGCCGTAGAGGGTCCTATTTGATACGTTTACACACCAGGCATATTAATTAACTCGTTGCGTTGCAATAAAGGGCGAACAGTGGTGCTTAATGACATTTCGGTTAAAAGACTGAATTAGTACTTAATGGCGATTTGATTGCAAAACTGTTGTGAACTTAGGCATTCGATATAGTAAGTGTGTGCGATTGAAAACTGCCGCGCGGACATTAAACTGTTGTAAACTTAGGCATTCGATATAGTAGGTGTG